>NC_022009.1:9450662-9458736 GCF_000317375.1 Microtus ochrogaster | reverse complement strand
CATCGTGTCTCTCTGAGGTGTCTGCCCCTGAGAGGAGAGCTGTCGAGTCTCTGAGCTCACTTCCTCTTCCTCCCAGAGTTCTGTTCTGTTTACTCCTCCCATCTATGTTTTAACCTATCAGAGCAAGCAGCTTCTTTATTTAATCAACCAATGACCTTCCTCCATCAGAGAGGGAGGAAGGGAGAGAGAGGGAGAGAGAATGAGGTGGAGAGAGAATAGATTAATACACAATGCAAAGCACAGTGAAGTCGCCTTTCATCCGACCTCAGCTGACACTTGCACAGCTAATTTTTCAAGTTGTTGTCCCAATCTCTAAAACCTGATTCCCCCATTGCTGAACTCTTTAGAAGCCAAAAGGAAGAAAAGAGTGGCTTCAGGTGTACCAGGCACTCTCGGGCAGCTCAATGCATAGACCTTTACAAGCTACAGCCTAAGGTGGACTTTGCAAGTCAGTATCAGAAGACCCTTCCCTCCCTCCCTTTTTTCTCCCTCCCTTCTCAGGCTCATTAGTGACTGTCCATCAGAAAGCCGCATTATTATTATCATTGTTTTGTGGAAAACAATCCTCACCTGCTGCCTTGAACGTGAGCTTTGTGATTCTGAGTAGGGCTGCTCTGTGACCTGGCGTGTGCATGGTGGGCTCTTAGGAAAATAAAGACATTGACTGGCCTTTCTGTCCATAGACTGTGGCAGAGACCCTTACTATCTGGACCTACCTATGCTTGCTAAGGATGGCTCACTAAAGACTGTCTCACCCCCACTTCCCTTCTGCCTTTCCCATCCCTTTGCACCAATATCTCAGCACCACAGGGCACCCAAGAGCTGAGTTCTAGAGTTTTCTCTACTGCTGTCAGACATGAGCAGTGAAGCTCTCTTGTTCCTCAAGCCCCTCTGCCTTCCATCCTGGAAGCAGAAAAGAACAGTCCTGGAAGTTCCTGCAGGATGCTGCCACCCCTCCTCTGAGGCCCCTCTGGTGCTGGGAAGTCCGGAGCAGTTAACTTTCTAACTGGAATTACACAAACCGTTCTGATTGGGCTGTTTATCAGCCACCGCCAAGAAGCCTGGCTTCTTGCCCCGCGTTTGTGAAGGGAAGGGTGGAAGGGCAGTTGCTGAGACCATGGGATGTTTTAGCACTGATGAGGTGTTTTGCAGGGTTCCTGTCATTAGACCACAGTCGTGACACTGATCCTTCGGGGCCCATCTAGACTTTGCCAAAAGCCCAAACATGTATCCCATCACAAAATCCATTTGGATCATTCGCGTGGCTTTTCCGCATGGAAGTCACTGTGGTGATCTAGGAATGAAGTGGGCGGAGGTGTGGGAGGCAGCAGACTGATTGAATGGACAGATCCTCTGCGTGGCCTTGCATTTTAACAGGGCCAGGTAAAAACGGGCTCTAGTGAAAAGGTCAGAAAGAAAAAAATACCAAGTCCATTTTAGGTTGCTCATATAGTCACTGGAGCATGGTCAAACTCCCAGTGGCCAGGCGTCCCTTAAAGAAAACTAAGTCCTTCCCCACTCCCATCCCCTCCAGACATCATCAACCGTGAAGAGCTACAGCTCAATGTCCTTGTCATAATTTTTAAGAGTTCTCTTCAATGGCTTCTTGTCTAGACTATTTCTTTTGGGGGTGGGGTGGGGGGAATTGGTTGTCATAGAAGCCTTCTATGTCTCTCATTCACAACTGTGAGTCTGCAGTCTCGGATACCACTGCAGAAGAAAATTCCTTACCCTTTACAGTCAGGGTTAGCACAGGCTGAGGGCATCAACATGGCCCTTGATGGCAACACAGCCAGCAGACACCAGCATGGCTTCAGGTGGAAGCACAGACCACAGACATCAACATGGCCTCCAACAGAAGCATAGAGCACAACATCCAGCTGGACTTTGGTAGCAGCACAGACCGTGGACATGCACAAGGACCTCGGGCATCAAGCCAGTTTGGGATGGCAGCACAGACCACATCATCAACACATCGTCTAGATGCAGCACAGATCATGGATACCAACATGGCCTCAGGGGCATCACAGACCATGGGTGGGGGTTGGCTTTCAAGGAGTCCCAGTCCAGAGAAAGAACCATTCTCCATCTCGGACATCCTGTTGTGATGATGTTGTGATGAAGAAGCTGGGCAGCGCTTTGGGGGCAGAGGCTGCACCAGCTCCATGCCAGCCCCGCTAGGCAATGACAAACTTCCTATCCACGGATACCTTCTCCCACACATCTCTGCTGTAAGCAAAAAGGACCCAGGGAGAATGAATACCCAGCTCAAAAGAAAGATGCCCCACCGTCCATTTGGGTGAGCCTGCAGGACCCCAGGGTAACACTGAAGGTAGGAAGCAAATCTCTTAAATTCCTGGCCAACATGGGAGGAGCTGCTCAGTCCTGACAAAACCTCTCAGATCAGTGACAGACAGCTGTCAGAGGGGCAAATGGACAAACTGCCCTCTTTCTCAGAAAGACTTCTTGGGCTGTTGGACTTGGGACTAGGTACTTCCACCATACTAAAAATAGAATGACACAGCTCCTATGACTGTGATTATCATATTTGGTCTTCTTTGTTTCTCGATGGTAAAGGCCCATCACCCCCAAAAGCCGAGCCCCTTGGTATGAAAAGAAAGACCAAAATGGGAGCTTGTCGCCAATGTATCCACTGAGACCCAATCTACCTTCCAGTAGATTTCTGTAAAATATCACATCCAGAGGTAACCTGGAAAAGAGGCCACAAAGGAGTCCATTCCTGGAGCTGTGGCTCCACCATTGAAGAAAAGGGGCTCCAATCTACCCAATACTATGCCTGACCTTCTGACGGCACCCTGAGCCACCAAGAGCCAGGCAAATATTGTGCTCCGAGAGGTTGCAAAATCAAATCTTCCTGGGGGCATGGTGACTCCTTCACAGCCCTTGAAAGGAAACCTTCACAACCTACCTGTGGTCTCAGGTAATACAATCCTAGACCTATAAAGTTTAGGGCCTGACAAGAAGTAGAAGATCATCATTGGGAAACCAGCAGAACGTGGGGAGTCTCTTTCCCTTCTGAAAGCCCTAGTAGACTCTTTAGCTGAGCTTGTCCTGAGAATCCCAGAGGGCTGGACCTCCCCTTCATGAAGTGAGAAGCTACCTACATTACACTGGGAGAAACTTGTTGCTTCTAGGCCGATCAGTCAGGGATAATCAAAGAAAGCTTGGCCATGGTCAAAAGTAATCTTTAAAAAGGAAAGAAAACAAAACTAACCTGGCAGCTGGTATCAACCCTTCCCTGGTAAACTAGTCTACGTCTTCCATTGCTGGGTCATTAATCCTTCTGTTCATACCCTCACTACAGGACTCTGCCTGCTCAACTGCATGCCTAACTATGTAAAACAAAGAGTAAATTCTGTTAAGGCATCAATGTTGAGGGTATGATAAACCCCTGCCCTAAGATGAGTCCACTATTTGCCTAATGCCCATAAAACCATTGGGAATGTAACTGGCCCCCAGCTCTTAGCACCGCTAAGGCTATACTAGCAGCAGAGTTCTGGACTGAGAGTCCAACACACAGGCCACAATCCCTGCCAAACCGGAACCAGGTCTTTACCTAATCCACCAAAGACCTAGCCTAGAGTTCCAAGAAAGCCTTTAAATGTACTAACCTTGCTTTTCTGCTTCTGTAGTTCTGCTTCTTGCTAACTGAAGTGTAACAAGCAGGATGGGGTTTTGTTCATGGAAGACAGAGGGCTGTAAGACTCGGGGCAGCATGACTTGGGCAAGTTCCCTGCGCAGCAGCTGGCCGGCCACACAGTCTTTCCTGCCGACTCTAAGAGCGTCTGTGTAGAGGTCTCTGGTAGACGTACCTCATAAAAGTACATTTATCAAATTTATAAGTGCATCTTAATGCTTCATCAGAATGCACCATCATTTGGTCAGCAGATCTCAGGATGGGGGTCCTCTCCCTTCCCTCCAGAAAGGACCCTAAAATAGATCCTGCATCCAGTTGTCATCGTTCCTCGGTCTTTTACCATCTGTAGTATTGCTGGCTTTTATGGTGCTGATGTTTTTGAACAATAGTTCTCTGGTGCATAGAATCATTACTCCCCCCCCACACACACTTACAACTTCAACCATCTGTGTTCAACTCTGAAAGCCACATGACAAAGAACATGGGACAAACATGTTACCTTCCCTTACAGAGGAACATCACAGATGCGATTAAGGATCTTCACATAGGAAAATGAACTGTCTGGGTTACCAAGGCAGACCAGACACAGCTCACGGCGAAGATCTCCTAAGAAGGGAGGAGCATCAGAGAGAGATTACACAAGCGCAGGAACAGAGGGCAGATTCCGGGGACTGTCACCTGCAAAGATGGAGACAGAATCATGAGCCCCTCCTCCCTTCTTCTGTGACGTGCTTTCCTTGGTTTGTGTTTGTCTGGTAGTTATTTTTATTAGATTGAGCTTTTTTTTCTTTTGTTTTGTTTTTAGTTCTCAGTGTCAGGATGTCCTAACCAGAGGCACGTGGGGTTAACTTGTCCTCGTGGTGGGGTAATTTTGACCACTCAGTCCAAGCCCTATATAATTATGGAGTTTTCTTTTGATTTTTCACTACAATTAATCAGTGGTCTACTCCTCATGTGGAATTCCCCATAGGCTTAGCCCCATCAGATGATGCTTGTCTGAGCCAGGCTTCCCTGTGGTTGCAAATGTTGATTATTCAGCTCCAAGCTCCCTGCTTACCTGGGATCCATTCATAGCAAGGCCCCTCCCACTTCCTCCATCAACTCACCTGTCATCCATTTTTACACCAGTTTATAATTTATTATCTAATTACTTTATGACCAAACTGTTCCATATTTAGTAAGGACAACCCTCCACCCACCCCATCCCCCAGCTTGCATGTGTGTTCTTGTAATACGGTCCCATTAATTTTTTTCCCCTAAGTTTCTGGAATGGCAACTTTCCAAGTTTACCCATCCTTCTGCAGCTATGGAGCCCACATTTTCCTCAAGGAACTCTGAGCCCTTTTAATAGGAGAGGGCAATATGAGCCACTATTATCTTTGCTTCCGATCGTTTGCACAGAGAGAAAACTGCATGTGTGTACATACATATAGCACATGTGCACACAAATGTGCACATGCATGTACCCAAGAACCAAACAAGGATATCAAATTCTGCATTAGAAGTGATATAAGCAGGTCAGGGAAAGACAGGTAACTGTAAGGAATACTTAGAGAAAGGATAGATAGGTCAGTATGCTGTGAAGGGAAAAAGATGAACAAATAGCAGGAAAAGTAAATCCCAATACACGTAATTATTCTTGAAGGGAAGTCAGAAAAGTGTTAGCGAAAGATACCTTGCTGAGACAAGGTGTCCGTTAGTTTCCCAGTCCTGCCCCGCTCAGTCCTCACACCTGCACCGGCCTAAGCAGCACCAGCTGGTCATCCAGGATTCTGTCAGTCTGAAGCAGATCTCCCTGGAGTAAAAGGAAGGTGTCAGCAGAGGTTTCTAGTCTGGAGACTCTGAAAGCAGATTTGTTTCCTGGCCTCTACCAGCTTTAGAAGGCTGTCTTTATTCCTTGACCCGTAACACCTTTTCTTCCTCGTTCCCAAAGCCACCATGGCACACTGAGCCTTTCTTATGCTATGCTCATAAGGTCCTTCCCTCTCCGCCACATCCAAGGCTAGAGCATATTCTCTGTTTTAAAGACTCACGCCTTCCGCTTCAGTCCAGGAGACAAAGGGGAAATCTCTCGACTCAGCCATGACCTTAGTCATGTGTGCAAAGTCCCTTTCTGCACGGGAAAGGGCAGATTTACATGTTGCAAGGGTTCAGGGAAAATGCCTCCATGATACCATTAATTCTTTCTACCAAGAACTCCAAGACCAAATCAAACTACACATTTCAAAGACTCTTTGAGTTAGAGATAAAATTAATACAGATCAGAACATCAAGACATGTATTTTGATGGAACATCTTAGCTTTAAATGGAAACGAAAAATAGTCAGTAACCCCTACTATTGTGCTTTTGGTACCCAAACTATCCCACATAACAACATGTATGGCCACAAACATCCTCTCATCTCGCATAGCCTGCTCAGCCTCCAGGCAGAGGTTGCTCCATCACTTACACATTTACTGAGGCTTAGCGCCAACAATCTGGCTGCAAGTGTGAGCGAATTGAAAAGAGAGGGAGGCTGCTGTTTTGTCAAGGGCTCTCACAGCAAGCAGGAGTCTCAAGCAGCTAGTCAGTAGGCCCTGTTTCATGAGAGCAGACGCCTAAGGCTTCACAATGAATGCCACATCATCCAGCCCCCACTCCCTAGAAGCTCAAGTCTCACCGAGTCCTTATGCTCCAGTGGTCACTCCAGGCCACAGAGCCTCCTTGCTGCCTCTTGACTGTGTAAACCTCAGAGCTTTTTCTGGGTCACTCCCTCAGGGCATATTCTCCACACCCAGTTAGCTCTGAGTTTTCCCTTTGTTCCCTTTCTGGGTTCCCTCCAGGAAGTCTCTCTCATCCTGGTCACTCCATTTCATGACCCTCTCTCCTCACAACCCAGTATTTCACACCTCCCTCTATCCCACTAGACTTCCTAAGATACTATTACAATTTATTTGTGTATTTTGTATATTATCTGTCCCTTTTCTTTCCATATGAGAGCAGGAGGATTTATAAATTTTGTCCTAAAGTCAGTATTTGGAAAAAAGTATCCAGTAAGTGTGGGTTTGTGGGATTGATGGATGCATGAGTAGCAACTGCACTCATGTTTGCTTACATTAGAGCTGGCACACGGTTGTTTTTCTGGAATGGCAGGGATAGCAGGATTGGTTAGCAATCTCCCAAGCTCCTCCTTGACTCCCACAGTTATAGGACATTTGTGTTAGAGGAGCCCCAGAGAGAAGGATGGAAAGTGACAGAGAAAAGGATGCTGTGGACAGAGGGTCCAGAGGTGGGGGAAGGGAGGATGAAGGAAGGCATTTTGTTGATGCTGTGACCTAAAGCAACTTGAAGTGCCCTGCCAACCTACTTTCCGGCCTTCTGAACACCAGTTGTGGTAGTTTGAAAGAAAATGGCTCCCAAAGGGAGTGGCACTATGAGGAGGTGCCGCTGTTGGATTGGCATAGTCTTGGTGAAGTGTGTCACAGCAAAGGCAGGCTTGGAGGCCTCATATGCTCAAGTCACACCTAGTGAATCCAGCCACTTCCTGTTGCCAACCTATCAAGATGTAGGACTCTCAACTCCAGCACCATGTCTGCCTACATGCCACCATATCACACCATGATGATAATGGACTAAACCTCAGAAAATGTAAGCCACCCAGTTAAATGTTTTTCCTTTATAAGAGTTGCTGTCGTCATGGTGTCTCTTTGCAGCCAAAGAAACTCTAATGAAGGCACCAATAGGGCCTCAAATCCCGGTGACTCTGTATCCCTCTACCCAAACATGAGAGAAAACACACGCCTTTTAAAGCAGCAGTTCTCCCTCTCCTGGTTTCCATGGAAGTTATTTGAGATAAAAGCAAAGGCAATTTTCATTCTTCGCAAAGCATAAGTAACGAGATCCTCTTGTTTCTATGTCTAAGTTGGAAAATAGAGTTCAAGAATTTTTTCTAACTTAAATGTTTATACTAGTAAAGTTTTGAAATCGTGTATGCACACGAAGTTTTAAATCATGTGTGTGTATACGTGGGTGTGTGCATACTCCAAACTCACGTATTTGTGTATACAGTCCAGGCCTCCAGATTCCTACAGCCAACATCCTACTTAATGTCTCTCTTTGTAAGCAGGAGATATTTCAGACTCAGTGCTGCTGCAAGGATCTGTCCTTTGTGGTGTGCTCCAGTGATAGACTCCATCACCTTCCCTTATCACATGACATATACCCTCTCGGGCAACTGCTCGCCCTGACTCTGCCTTCAGAATTGTTCTGTTCTTATAGAAGCCTTCCTGTCACCCTGGCTGAAGTTTCAGCATTTTCTGACTGCCTTCCTTTCTAACTGGCTGCTTTCTCAGTCTTCTTCCCCTGCATCAACACCACCTTTACCACCACCTCCACCATCTCCACCACCATCACCTCCATCATCTTCATCACCACCA
>NC_022009.1:9429006-9449909 GCF_000317375.1 Microtus ochrogaster | reverse complement strand
CCTCCACCATCTCCACCACCATCACCCCCACCATCTTCACCACCATCACCTCCACCATCTCCACCACCATCACCTCCATTACCATCATTTCTACCACCACCTCCACTGCCACCACCCCTACCACTACCTCTACCACCATCACCACCTCCACCACCACCACCTCCACCACCATCTCTACTACCACCCCCACCTCCACCACCACAACCTCTTCTTCCTCCTCTACCACCACCAATTTCTCCACCATCACCACTTCTACCAACTACCCCCGAGATCTATTCTCAACATAACAGTCAGCATGACATTTTCAGAATATATGTAAACTTTACTGGGCATTGTGGTGTGCACCTGTATTTCCCAACACTCAAAAGGTAGAGGCAGGAGAATTTCAGTTTGTGACACATTTCAAAGCAAACCTGGTCTACATTACAAGTTCAAGGCCAGGACTACATAGCAAGAGTCTGTCAAACAAACAAAGACACAAAACATAAACACCCCAGAAAATAAAAGTTCATGTGGTTCTATTTAAGCATTTAAATTCTCTAGAGGCTCCCAGGTGACTGGAAGTAATTCCTATAATTCCCACAACAGCCTCCTTGACATTTGTGATGCATCTGAAGGCTGGCCCATCACTCTGACTCAGCCTCACCACTCTCTCTCCTCCTCCTCCTTTGGTTTAACACAGCAGCTTCTTCTCTTCTTCCTTGAATGTGCCACACACTGACCCATATCAGAGTCTTTACACTTCTGCTTCCTATGAAAATCTCTATGCCCTCATGGGCCCTTTCCATCCCTCTCCTCCAGATCTTTGTTCTAACTGCGTAGCCTTATCAATAACGACTTCCCTTCCCACCACCCCATTCATAGTTACAGCACACAGCCATCCAAGAAACCCGCTCAGTCGCTGCTCCATTGTTTTTTGCATAATACTTATCATCATGCATTTTCACACAGTATTTTCATGAAGTCTCCTGATCCTACATTGCCCATTAGGATATAAGGTACACAATTTTAAAAATGATTTGTTTTGTTCTCTGAGTGTTCATTCTCATCATTTGGAACAAGATGTAGTATACTACAGGACTCTTGATAAATGCTTAAGCCTTTAATCCTAGCACTCAGGAGGCTGAGGCAGGAGGATTTCTTAGTTCAAAGCCAGCCTGATCTACAGAGGGAATTTTAGGACAGCCAGGGATACACCGAGAAACCCTTCTTCAACCCCAACCTCTTCCTCCCCCCCAAAATATACTCAAGCACATTCACTTTGGTGACTTAGGACAGTGTTTGACCTTGACCATGGTCCAAACATATTGTGCAGTGTCTGGAAGATACTTCTGGGCCTTCCAAAGAATGCAGTTGCTGCTAGGCAACTCTGAATCTCTCACTAATGTACCCCCTGCCCCCATGCACACTGATGTAATTATAATTTTGTCTTTAAAAACACTGTGCCCCTGAACTTGGGCACCAAAAGACTTTCCAGAGGTGTGAGCCCTGTCTTGGTCTGGCCATTAAATAGAGAACTCAGAATTTTTAATTGAGTTAATTGGCGTGGTTGTCAGTAATTATATCACATGGACTATTTCAAAATAACAAGTGTAAAACAAGCCTGTGTCAGAAGGCTCCACTACACAGAGAACACAGCCAAAGGCAAAGGCGTAGTTATCAACGCCTTTGATTCAGACTCTACTACACAAAGAACACAGCCAAAGGCAAAGGTGTAGTTATCAACACCTTTGATTCTTACAAAGAAAACTGAGTAAAAGGGAACTAACAGTTTAACTCAAAAATTAGAACACAGGGGCTGGGGAGATGGCTCAGTGATTAAGAACACTTGCTGCTTCCTCACTGGTCTAAGGTTTGGTTCCCAGCTACCCTTAACTCCGGGGCATCCGATGCCATCTTCCAAACTCAGGGGCATCAGGTACATGTGTGGTGTGCATACATACACACCAGCAAAGCATATATATGAAACAGAAGAATACAGCTAAGCAAAAACAATTTAATTAGAAAACAACAAAATAGAAGGAGGAGAAACAAATGCAAGTAATCTAAAGGAATTTCTTACAACTCGATTAATTTGAGGGCGGAGTCTTGCCCTCTCCATATGGCCTTCTGGTAGGATCATTGTCAAAAGTCCTTTGACCCTCTGTTAGAGCTGAGTGTATTCTAACAAAGCTGCATGTTGCTCTACACTAGATGCTCAGCCAGTGCCTTCTGCTGCTTGATGTCTTTTCCCTTTAGATGTGTTATTGAGCATCTTTACTGTGATGTGTGAGGCCTGTTCAGTTTTGTCTAGAGCCCTTTATTTCTCTCTGTGTGTACTGTGCACACACTCACTCACTCACTCACTCATCCAAGTAGAGGTGCATGTGGCCACCAAAGATCAATCATGGTCAATCATGTCAGGTGTCTTCCACAGTCACTTCATCTTAATTTTCTTCAGTCTCACTGAACCTAAGGATTACCATTTCAGCTAGACAAACGAGGCCTCAGGATCTCCCTAGCTCTTGTAATCCCAGGCACTGGGATTACACCCCTGAGTTTTGTTTTTGTAAGTTTTGTTTCTGTAAGTACTGGGCATTTGAATTTAGGTCTTCATGTATGCATAGCAAATACTATATCCATTGAGCCATCTCCGTGGTCTAGCCCATCATCTTTTAACTAGAGGAGACTTCAGTCATTATGATAGACATTCTCACTTAAATTCTTGATTTGAGGAAGAACCTAGTTCATGTCCACTGACTTGCTAATCAGGGTAACTAAGAATCAGAGTCTTAATTTCCCTGTTACACATGACGCTGCAGTAGTCCAAGCTGGACCCGAGAGATCTAGGGCATTCCTTCCATCACTTTGGTTTGGTTGAAGTATCTTTCATTGCGACAACTCCAGGAGCCTCCAGGTAGTCCTCCTTCCTCAGCTTCCCTAGTCTGGGATTACAGGCATGAGCCACCACTACTGCCAGACCCTCTGTGTCTTTAGGATGCTCCCAAGGAGGTTTCTGTACTTCCCTGGAGGTACTGGCATCCTAGTGTGCATGAAGGACCGGGCTGCGAAGGTCTGGCCTGCAGAGAAGTAGCAGCAGAGTGGAAGCAGGCGGGGCCTGCTGTTTGTGCTCCGGCTACCGCACCACTTCCTAAACAAATTTCTTATCAGCCTGACACCATTGCCAAATCTCAATTTGGAAGAGGAAAATACTCCAAAATTTTATATAGCATTTCCTAGAGTGATAAACACAGGATTTCCTGCATCCGAAATGATGCCAACAAACGGTATGTTTCTCCAAAGCTGGTCCAGGGACAGATTTCGGGCCCCGCGCCTTAGGCGAAGAGACGCTCGCCGATGGAAATCTGCAGCCAAGCAAGGGTTTACTCCCAGCTCCTCAGCTCCGCGGAGGAGACTGTGAGTTTTCCTTCCACATTGCTCTCCTCTGGAGCTGGTCGTAGCTCTGTGTTTACATCTTCTTATCCCACTCTGAGAACACAGCCTCTAAGTTTGGAAGTTGCTCCCCTCTCCTGAGAACTCAAGCAGGCACCCAACCAAATGAGGGATAAAAACAAAGATGTGGGATGGGCTCCTTGATTTCAGGACGACTAGGAAGGGAGGCGTCTGCAAAGTTGACTCTGAGCTCCTCGAGGCTTCTGGTAGGAAAGAGTAAACTTTCAAGTCGACAGGAAGGAACTGTGCTCTGCCAACAGCGGGCCAGGAATCCCCCCTTCGCAGACATAACTCTGCTCACACCAGGATGATCTAGAAGTCAAAACAGAAACAGTTCCGGCCCCACTTCCCATTCCTAATAACGTGCTGGTGATATACTAGGTGAGCAAAGCCGTCCCCCCCCCCCCCACTTCAGTCACCCTTTGTTCTAAAATCCTCTGCGGTGACTTGCTTCCCAGAGCATGTGGCTTCTTAATTCCCAGTCGACATCCTTGGCCCGAAACCGATTTACACCTTAGTCATCACAGTCATTGACCAGGGTCATACTGACCACCCCAGTTTGGCACAGAACCAAAGCCAGACAGGGTGTAATCAAAATTGGACGGAAATGAGTCTTTTGTGTCGTGGTATGGACAAGAAAACGGCAAAGTAAAAGCCTGTCTCCGTCTTCAGAGTGAGCACCAGGAGGCTCTTCCTTCAACATAGTCTCAGGTGCAGCCAAAGGCAAAAGAAAGCTGAGCACCTTGCATCATAACTGTATCTTTGCAGTCAGGGGATACAGATCCACCAGGCAGGTAAACGCTGGTCATTTACTTTGTTGGTCACTTGGATTCTATTTAGAGTCCAGAGAAATGTATCTCTTTGACACATTGCCAAGCTTTACTGAATTTATGAAAAAGAATTCATTAAAACATAACCCTATAAATTCCTACAATTGGCACTTGAGAGGAAATTCCCTTTAGAATAATAACATTAGCTCCCATTTATGAAGACCAGGCATCGTTATAAGCATTTCTCATATAAAAATCTATTAAGGCCAGGTGGTGGTGGGGCACGCCTTTAATCCCAGCACTCGGGAGACAGAGGCAGGCAGATCTCTGTGAGTTCGAGACCAGCCTGGTCTACAAGAGCTAGTTCCAGGACAGGCTCCAAAACCACAGAGAAACCCTGTCTCAAAAAAAAAAAAAAATCTATTAAGAACCCAAGGAGATGTTTTTGCTTATATACGCGAGCAAATGAAGGCTTGAAAAAAAGAAGACATTTAATAATTGTCACACAGACTCCAACGAAGAACTGATGAAAAACTCCATGCTTTTAACAAACAATGAGAAAACAAAACACACACACACACACACACACACACACACACACACACACACACACACCCCTCCACACAGCACGCATGCACACTCTGCCATTTTTCCAGCATTTTTGTTTTCTGTGTTGACACTGCTATTCCCTTCGAGTGTAACAAAGCTAAAGGAGACGAGAGGCTACAGCGAGTTCTCTGGGACAAAAGCCACCCTGTGCTTTGTACATGATAATGCTCTAGCAAAGAACAGGACAGCCATGGGACAGTCACAGACTCTGGGTCAGAGGGTCTGCAAAGGTCCTCGTGTCCACAGACAGCTTTAGCTTCTGGGTGTCCGTCTCTGCTTCTTCTGTGAGCTATCTAGATGTCCTGCAGATTGAGGGTAGACACGTGATGCCGCTGGCTGGTAGCGGTAGGGAACACCAGGGCCAGCCCGGAAGGCATTATCTAACGACTTCTTTCGTTGTTGCCACATAAACGCCAAGAGCTTCCCAGTTCTGGTTTTATTTCTGAAACACAGTCTTCAGCTCTCCCAGCAGCTCTGAAAACCAAAATGAAACCGGGTTCTTTCCTGGGAAGAGCCTAGCTGATGGAGCCGTCTAACCTGAGGCTCTGTGGGAAGAAACCAGACTGGGAAGCGCTCAGCCTTCACTTCTCATTAAGCACAAAGGGCTCGGTTTAAGCCAAGGATTTTTCTAATTAAGGAAAAATTTGAAATGTCACTAACCCAGTTAAAATCCTTGTGTCTCAAGCTGGGATTGGCCAACCCAGTTCCTAAACCTTTAATTTTTGTCTTCTTCATTTTGCAAAGGAGAAGGCAATTCTTAAGTCCCTTTCATTGTGTGACAATTTGTGTTCTATCAAGGGAAAGTACTGGAAATCAATGTCACTTCAGTTCACCTCCTGTTGACATGCTCTTCTTTCTCCTTTTTTTAAAGAAGTAATTTTGTTTTATTCACTGCTATCTCCCAGTACCTAAAATACTTAAATGTTTGATGATCAAATAAACATGACAAATGGCTGAACGAGAAATGGCTGATGAGCTGAGGTCTAGTAAGAAAAGGCATGTAAAAGACCAAGTGGGATCATATGACAAGAACAGAGCCGCTGTGAACAGCAACATCATGGCCACATGACTTCTCTTATGAATAGAACTCGAGGCTAGAGGCCACAGCTTGGTAATCAGTTGGTTTCAGACATGTCTTTGACATGTACAAAGAAAACAAAGAACCTTTATGCTCCAAATGCCTTTATGCTCACTTTTATAAGGCCATGGATGGTCATCACATTTAAATATTTATGATGATTCTGAAAAAGTTTGCAGGAGAAAATATATAAAAAATAAAATGTACAAAGTTCTTTATTAAAATAGTACTTTAATCGATTAGAAGCAGAGCCAGTGGCTGGATCCCGACATTATGGGCTTTTGAGGCAATCACATGGCCACACTGCTGTCGTCCCCAGAGGAAGAGATGGTAAAGACTCGGGTGCAGTCAAGAAGCCATCCTCCAGCTACAACTTCTACCTGGGGCTTAGATAGTAGGAATGCCCACAACACGGCTCTTCGTTCTATTTGCCTTTCTTGGCCTTGGCTGTTTTTTTTCTTTACTTTTTTTTTTTTCACATGTTGAGGGATTTTACTTTTCCTCTTCTCTCTCTGGGCTTCCTTAACCATCTTTTTTCTTTCCCTTTTATCAACGTCGGGTCAGCATTGTGTTTTTTTGCACTGGGCATTATCTCCCTGCTCTTCGGAGTCTGTGTCAGAGCACTGGGAACTTCTAGCATCTTCTGAATCCAAACAAGTCTTTTCCTTAACTTCACTTTCTAGGAGTGCAGGGACCTTCTGGACTCCTGACAAATATTTTTTCGGTCCCGGGTCAGTCTGCTATAGAATATTATCTTGTTGAGTATTCAGAGCTGTGTCTTCTTCCTTCACCCTCATCATATACCCACATCTCTCTCATACCTTTTCACTTCATTCAAGGTTCTGGGGATATATGCTTGCTTCAACACCTCTTCATCCACATGATCTTGGCTCGTCTTTTCTTCCTGGTCCTTTGGGATGCTGTTTCCATGGCCTTTTCAAGATAAGCATCCATGTTCCCAAGGATGATAGAAGGATCTGTGACAAACTCGAAGAGCTCCGGAGCAGTCGTCATAGCGACAGCATATATATTTGAAAAAGAAACCATTGACATTCGCACAGTCTTCTCCAATGCGTGTGGGTGATGATGCTCCACAGACTGAGGAACATCAGTGATGTACACATCTCCACCAGGGTACAGCATGTTGAGTTCACTGAGATCCGCATGGACAAGTCTAGCGTCCTGATACATTTTCCTCATGTACCGAATGACCTGCAGGTACAACTCCTGTGCCTCTGATTCTGACAAATGGACGTTTTTCAAAAGTGGTGCAGGCGTGTCATCTTTGCCAATGAAGCCCATGAGAAGAACATGACTTCTTAGCTTGATTGGTTTTGGACACGGTATGTTTTCTGTTGTTAGCCTGGATAAATTCCTCATTTCCTTCTCCGCCCACATCTTCACCATTTTTCTAGGGTTTCCTTCACAATAGCCACGATGAAAGCTAAATTCTTCAGCTACGTGGCTATTCACTTCAATGGTCTTTTCTAAATAAAGCATGTGTACGTTTACACACACACACACACACACACATACCACACACACACACACACACACACACACACACACACCAATCATGTATTTTTCTTATCTCTTCTGGGCCAAGATTCAACTTTACATTCTCGGGGCACATATTAGGACCTTGAACTTGTGGAATCTGAAAAACATTCATTAAGTACTTAATGATACACCAGTCATGCTAAGTGATGGGAGTTTAAAAATATATCTGCTATAATCCTCGTTTTTGAAGCCCTCAGTCTTTGGAGGGAGAATCCAGCAGTTTTAAGGGCTGCGCTGGAGACAGCTTTAGGAGTGCGGAGGTGGGAAATGAGTAATTTTGCCTGAGGGAACTGGGGAAGCCTTGAAGACAAGGTGAGCTTGAGACAATGTGTGGGAGGTTACTAGATGAAGAGGGAAATTCTGGCTCAAAGGAATGACACACTCTAAAATCCAGGGGCGGCAACCAAAGCATGGAATCATGGCCTTTGCTGGGGAGAAACTCAGTCGGTCTCATGTGTCTCCTTGGATAACAAGCAAGGCGGGGCAAACTCCTCTGCTGGGCGCACAGAGGCTGGGGTTGTGGGTTCTAGTTTCCTAAGACTCTCTGAGCATCTCTGAAACAAGAGGACTATCCCTACAAACCAGAACCTCCCACCCTGTTCCCGTGAGTTCATAGAACAAGTGGGGAGCCTAGGTGAGAGCTAGTACCCCCACATCTCCTTTTTCCAGGCCCAGCTTTCCTCTCTGGAGAGCTGAGTGGAAACCGGAGAGGGAAAGGGAAAAAGGAGTTTAAGCTAATTCCTCACACCAGCTTGGAGAAGGTTCATTATCATCTTTACACCCAAGCCCTACCCTGATGGTGCCCTTACACCTTTCTGTGTGGCCTCTCTAGTATCTGTGTGCTTTGCCTAATAATTGCTGGCCTTTCTATTTATAGACTGCTCCTTGTGTTATTCACTTACAGCATTTCTGTGGCCCAGCGTTCTGTCAGGTCCCAGCTGGTCTGTAGCATGTAGCAGCCATTAACACCACAGATGCTTTTTACGGTCTTCATCCTACAGCCTAGCTCAGCGCTCTTTGGTGAGTTTAAAACTGTTAGCTTCAGACACGTATATCTGGGAGAGGGGAGGTGGGAATGCTTGCTTGTGTCAAAGATCTTTCAAAATTAATACAAAGAAATAAAAGTTCCCTATTAGCCAAATGATAAAATACTCATTTTTGCCTTTTCAAGATTCAGAAGAGTGAAGAACTATTGGGAAGAAAGCATTTTCTGATTGATCTAAACCATGCCAATGTTTACTCTTTCATAAAAGCAAACTTGTGGGGGCAGAGGGAAGAGTGGAGCCCCCCCCCATTGCTTTCTTATAGCCCATTTTAAGATGACCAAAGACTGTTATCCAAATACTGAACTTCTGCTTCCAGACAGAATTTTTAGCATTCTCTGTAACCACTGGCTAGGGGATCTCCCTGTTCCGTAATAATCTGCTCTGCCCATTTGACAGCCTTAGCAAATAACAGCTTCCTGGAGCTCCATTCACATCCCATAGAACTCATTCCTTTCACAGCCTGCAGTTCAGTGGCTTTGAGCATGCTCGCTGACCGTGGCTCTCCAGCGGCACAGTCACCCAGCGCTTGGTTCTCGGGAAGCTCATTTACTAGACGGAGTATCTATCACCACAGTCCATATTAGAATATTCAGGATCCCAAACTAAACCCCTGAAACGTTAGCTGCCACTCTCTATTTGCACTGATAGCCCTCCTCTCAAGCCCCAGGCAACTGCTGACCTGCCTTCTGTGGCTATAGTTTCGCCTCTTCTGGCTGTGTCATGTAAGTAGCTGTGGGCATTTGACTGACTTCTTTCACTCTACAGAGTGTTTTCACAGCTGATCTATGCTGCAGTACATAGCAGTACGTCAGTTCTTTTTATTACTGAGCAGTACTCCATCATCCAGTTATATCCCTTCTGTAAATTCATTCTTAGTTAGTGGACCTTTGGGCTCTTTCCACATTCTCAACTTTCTGTTCAGTGCTGGGTAAGCTTTTCTCTGTGTGTTTTCATGGGTTTCACATGGGGCAGAACTTCTGGGCTCATTCCATTTGACTGGATGTTTAATATTAGATAATGGTGGCCCCAGATTCCATAATTGATTGCTTATTGTTCCTCCATGGACTCAAAGAAAAAGGCAACATTACCACTTAATTCTTTTGCACAACGCAAGACCTGAGTTACTACCCTGGTGATAAACACTGATGTATGTGTTGTGTAGTGTTTCTCTGAGATAAAAGTTCCCATCTTGGAGGGAAGCTGGTTAAGACTTAGGATATTCCAAACTGGGGGGGGGGGGGCAGGGGTGGGAGAAACACACATTGTATCCTGCAAGGAAGCTCCTTAAAACTCAGGCAGGACACAACTCAGTAGCCGCAGGAAGTCCCTGAAACTGATTATCTCTTCCCTCCCAAGCTTATGTAAGTAGTAGAGACTGCTGAGGGGCACCCTCAAACCAGGCAGTCTGCCTGGAAGAGGTACAGATCCGCCCAGGTACCTGGGAAAGACGATCCCCAACCTGTCGAGCAGCCTGCAGGTTGGTCAGCTGTCACCCATGCTGGAGTGAACCTTTGCTGCAGCTGCCTCTGAGTCATGTCTGTTCCCGCAAGTAAACCCTCACTCATACTCCTGTAAGTTACCCCAATAAACGGATTGGTTCACCAAGCTGGACTCTGGGTGTACCCATACTTTAATCTTCTGTTTCCTATCAGCAGTGAGTGGACCCTTGGTCTCATCTTTCCAGGAATAATGTCACACAACAGTACAGAAGTACAAGATGGGCAGCAATGGCGTTCGCTCATAACCTAAGGAAGAATCTGTGTTAGTCAGAGGATCATGGCCCATGAAGTATTTCATATTAAAAGCTAAGCTTTAGTAAGAGGCTTTCTAGTTTGTGTCGTCTTTACTCCTTGAATATTACGAAAGAACACTGTGGTTTTCAGGGACACACAGGGACTGTGACACAGCGCATTCCTGCCACTGTTTGCCAGTACTAATATTGTATCTTCCGTCTCTGTTTGTAGGACAGTTCGTTTCTTATTCTAGTAAAGGACTCATTCCAGGTTCAGCAAAGGGGTCGGAGAGAACTGAGACACAGCTACTTTTCTTACAAAGCCCATGACCAGGTGAAGAGGAACCTGGACACCTTTGGCCAATCACTCATGCCAGGAATGTATCTGAAAGTAGCCATTCAGGGGAAGGGCACAGGACCACCAGGTAGGGACAACAGGAGCTATCCAAAGAAGTGGTATTTGACATGTCTTGACCAATGAGTAAGATTTTGATGTAAGTTACACAGAATGTATATTGTAGAATTTCACAGGAAGGAAAATATTTGAACCTATAAACCAAGAAGGAAAAAGCCCTAAGTAGTTCAGATTTAAATTTCTTCAATGCTTCTTGTAACCATATTTTTTTTGGCAAGTTAACTGAGTGTTTAAAGATAGTTTTCTTCTTTCTAAAATGGACAAAATACATGCCATCAAATGTTGTAAAGATTAACTGGTAATATGTTAATAGATGGTCTTGAGAGTGTCTAAAACGGTGCTCAGCAGAAAGCTGGACTCAAAGGATTTGTCTGCAGTGTGGGGATCTAAGGGAAGAAGGTGGAGGTTGGACCCATGGGGCAGAGAGGCTCTTGATGTGGTCAGGAGGCTGGGATTTTGTTCACAATGGAAGTGGAAGCACAATGTCACCAGAGCGCGGATGGGAGCACACAAGCTGGCTCTGTGCTCGCAGTCATGGGGGCATCTTGTGAATCTGAGATAAGACAGAACATAAAAAAAATAAATAAGGAGTCTCCGCAAAAGGGTTCATGCCAGCCGGCCAGCCAGAGTGTCTACCAACTCCTTACGTTTGGAAGACAAAAGGCAAGACGGTAAGTCTATGTCCTTGCAGCTGAGAGAACAGTAATGCCACTAGCCAGGAAGACAGAGTTAGAAGGACAAGAGCGCACCCCGGATCTTGCCGTATCTGGGAGACACCTGCATGAAGCTGTCAAGCAGACAGAAATGAAGATTGTAGTGTGCAAGAGAGGTCCAGGCTGGAGACTCTGCCAAGTCAACTGCCAAGAACGAAGGGTGACAAGATTTCCACAGGAGAGTTGATTGGCCGTGAAGAAGAGAAACAAAAATGTGACCAGTGCGGCGTGTCTAACAAGGCTTGAAACACGGAGATCCAACCGAGTGTGTTAAGGACTGCTGAGACTTGAATTGCTGTGAGCGGGGGAAGGAGGGCTGCTGCGGAAAAGGCCACAGGGAGCCTTTTACTAAACCAACAACACAGCTGTGAGTCCCTGATAGTTCCGATACACGTACTTGAAACGAGCCCGCCCAGGCCTTTCGTGGGACTTGACAGTGAAGGACTGAAAGCCAAGTGTTGTGAACAAGAAAAGGCGCTTTCAGATGCTTCTCGTGACTGGGCTGGTTATTCCAATTTCCAACTGCTTTCTGAGCCGGTTTTTATTTTACATTATTTATTCATTCATTCACTCATTCACTTATCATGTGTTCTATGTACATGTGTGTACGTGTGTGGGGGGTGGTGAGCCCTGGCGCACATGTGAAATCAGGGGATGACCTGCAGGGAGTCAGTTTTCTTCTACCATGTGGGTCCCAGGAATTGAACTTGGGTCTTCAGGCTTGCTGGGAAGTGCCTTTTCTCACTGAGCTTCCTCTGCCTCCTCCTGTGTCATTTTAAAACAAATCTTTAATGCGAGAAGGATTAATATCCTTTTCACGTCCAGGCTAAGGTAAGTCTAGAGGAGTGATTTGAAATACTGTTATGATCCATCATAGAAATACCTTTTCACAACCAGGAACACAAAAGCAACAATCGATCTCCACCCTAGAAATATAGAAATTAATAAGAAAAAAGAGAAAAGAAACATATTTTAGTTGCTCATGAATAATGCAAACATGAGCACCATTTTTATAAAATATATGACAAATTAGAGTAAACAGAATCTATATATAAATTGATTTACAAATATAATAGCTTTCTTGCTTCCCTTAAGCAATATGCTTTTTAAAAGAATCTCATTTGCCCTGGGGAGTTACATAGGCGTATATATAACAAAGCACGCCTGGTGAGATCTGCAGTTTTGCTCAAATTAATCACTACTTGCCAACATTAAGGGAAAACGGTAATTTGTAGGGCTACAGTGAATACAAAATTTTTAAATTATGTTGTGTCCTAAGGGGAAATTAGCCACATAAAAATGTATTTTCAATAAAATAGATGGGAAAGTACAGGATCCTGGTCCTTAGTAATTTTAACAAGGGAACGATATTTTTTTATCACCTTCATTATTAGCTTGCATGAGGGTGCTTATCAGAGCCGGTCTTGGTCCTAAGAAATTGAAAGTAGGGAAATAATGTTCAAATCAGACCTCCATCGTTACATGCCCAGTTCTTTAGAGTTCTCTTGGTTCTGTATCACGCCATCCGCAAATGAAGTTCCTTGCATAGAATGAATAAGAACTTATAGCAGACAGATTCTGAAGCCTTTGGATGATAGGGATCTGTGGCGTAGATCGGATGGAAAGATGAGCTACAGTGGTTTCGTTGAGAAGGTTCAAATGAGGGCCTGCTCTCCGTAGGGGGTTTCTTCTCTGGCCACAGAATCTTTAAAAACATTTCTCTGAGCAGCTGTAGATCATGGAGAGCGGCAAGCCAAGCCAGCAGTCCCATGATCACAGCAAGCTCTGTGGTTTCTGTGGGAACCCCTCCCTGACAAGCCTCACTTTGTTCTATGAACATCAGCTCACAAGCTCCTGGGTTAAGCCTGCATCTACACACACATGTCCACGTCCTATGGATGCCTAACAGTCTCCTTCCCTAAATGAATCCCACTGTCTGACTTTTTAATGCCCCATTAAGGGCTGCTGTGTCTTAATGGTAAAAACAAACAAAAATCCACACCTCATCATGTGGATGGGGTAGCCCCAAGTGTCTATTCACTGACAGCTCCTCCATGTTCTCTTTTTTCGGTCTTTACTTTTGTATTCGCAAATATTAATTGCACTATGGACCACCAAGGCATTTCCACACATGGATATAATAATGTTTTATGACCATAACCCACCTTTCTTGTTCTCAGTTCCCATGATCTCCTTTCTCTTCCCAACTGGTCCCTCTTTGTCTTCTTTAAGTGACTCCGTGAGTTTCATCAGGGTGGCTTTTCAGGACTATGAACACCTTCCCAGTCTCTTCACTTCAGAACTGAATTCTTCTTTCTTACCAGGGAGGGGTGGGGCCTCAGCCCCCACCCCCACCCTTGCCGTGGTCAGAATGGTCCATCTCTCATTGTGGCTTCATCGGTTTCCTTAGTAACACGGAATGTTTTGAATCTCCCACCAGCTCTCTAGCCCTCTTCCCTGTCAGTATTTGACTGAAGGTCCTCACCCTGCAGCAGTCTAACTGGGAGATGGAGCCCCACCGGTTACTTCAACCGAGAGCTTTTATCACTGAGGAATTGTTAACTTGTAAAACATTCATCTGGCAGCGAGGAGAAAGAACCCTCAGGTCAGATCTGTCACAGTGGTTCCTATAGGAAACCGCGCCACCTTTTCTGCCAAGGGAACTCAAGAGAAGGGAGGCTTGCGTTGTTAAACTCAGAACTCGGAAAGAAGGTCTCTGGGCCCAAACCCCAGTTTCAGAAGGAAAGGACAGGCGACAGAATTAGAACGGGGAACCTGGCTCTGTGGATACTTTTGTAAGGCTGGTGCCCACAGCTCCACCTCGTGAGCTGGTGAACGGTGAGCTCATGGCCGCGAAGATGGTTCTGTAGTTCGGGGCACTTGCAGGTCTTGCAGAGGACCTGGGTTCAGTTTCCAGCACCTACATTAGGTGCCTCAGAATGGCCTGAAACACCAGTTCTGGGGTGGGGGGTGGGGGCGGAATCTGATACCCTCTTCTGGCCTCTAGAGGCACCTGCACAAATATGGCTTGTTTACACACACACACACACACACACACACACCTAACATACTATGCTGTGGCAGGCTCTTACTATTTTCCTCCTTTAGCTTCCATTGCAAGAGTCTAAGGAGCGACCAACTGACACATGAGAAACCCGGTCTACAAGCCCAGCTCCAGCATCAGAAAACAATCATGGAAAGTGAATTTGGAGCAATAGATAAAAATTGGCCCCAACCCGATAGCCTCAAAGAATACTCAGAAACCTATTTCCTGAGCCCAGGAGTCTCTCTGGAGCCCCAGACTCATTTAACTAGGCCTCTGCTGGAATAGTTATTTGGATGCCCAGCTTTGACATCAAATGCAAGACACTCCAAGTTGAGCTCATGTTTCTCTTCCCCACCCCCAGCCTTGCCCCCTTCTTCACTCTTTTCTCCAGATGAGTGAAGGGCACCTTTGCATGTGGATGAAGCCCCCCGGTGTCACCCTGTCTGAGCACCTTGCCCCTTTACATGAAGTCAGCCATCAGCCTTTCTGTACCTGTCTCTCCTTACTGGAATAAGGCATGGTTTCCTACTTACTCTCCCCATCTCTTGTCTTTACTCTTTGCTGTATCCCAGTCTCTAATTTTCTGCAATGATTCCATGTGCAGAAAAAATACTCTTTCTAAAAGATGTTGCTCGCCTCCCAACTTCTGAAAGTCCATTGCTGGCATTCCCTAAGCTTTGAAATCACATTTTCTTTGGCGTACGTAGATCTTCAGTCTTAATTCTTACCTCCAATTCTGCCCCATCCCCTTTCCCGGTGCAGCCTGAACTTGGTGCCCAGAGTATGCTTAGCTTTGCCACTTCATGTAATCTTCTTCTCTTCTAGATAGCCACACACCCCATTTCCTTTCTGGATTAATCTTCCTATTTCCCGTCTCTCGCCCTTTATCTCCCAACCCCTTTCTGTCCTTCAAGACAAGCAAGTTTTGACTCCCAGGAATATTCTGTCATATTCTGTCTTCGTCCTTCGCCACCCTCCTCCCACTCCAGACTGTTAATTCCTCACTTACAAGACTCCAGATCCATTTGTGGTGGACATTGGGGTGATGTTGCTGAGAGGGAAGGGTAGGGGACCTAGAGTCAAACTGTCCATGAGTCCTAGACATTTTACTGTCTGTGACACCAGCCCACCCCTCACTTCTCACATATGTGAAACTAGCCTTACAACACTGTGATGGTTTCCTGACCTGGTGCCATGGCGATTAAATAATACATCCGAGTAAATCTCACGACTGGATTTCACTCACTGTTTTCAGAGTACCTTCCTTGCTTCTCTCCCTGGCTCTTGGTGAATGTTGACTATGCCACCCCAGAGCACAGACAGACAGTTTTTTAGAACAACACTGCCTTTCTGTTCCTCCACTCTCAGATCTGTTCATTGGGGAAGAGCCAGGACCCGACGAACACTGAAGTCGCCCTTATTCCATAATTCTTTAGAGATAGATTTGAGCCTTGTGTTTTCTTAGGCATGAAGAACGCCCCCCCCCCCCAACCCATTTCCTCCAGGAGAAAGAGCGAATGCTTTGCCAGCCCTGGGATGGGGATGTTTTGTCTTGGAGTGGTGTTCAAGTCAGTTTAGTGGGAACTCCATTAATGTTTTCATGGGAAAGATGGAATTGGCCAGCACCCTACTTCTGCCTTCCAGCTTTGCTAGACTTCTGGCTAGGCCCATGGAGAAGAATCCAGTGATGCATGAATTGAAGCAGCCCAACTTCTTCCCTGTGGGCCAGTCAGCAGTAGCCCGGGCTACACCTTAAGATGAGTGTTCTTCCTACACATGTATTTCTACTTTTGAACCCAAGTTCCAATGGGAGAATAAAACGTACTACTCCAGAGGAGATGACCCCCTGCTAATTCTTTCTACCACACACAGAGAGAAAAGGAGCCAGCGCAAGTGAATAGAACTTCTCCAGAGAGACTTCTGACCACCATGCATGAAGCCTTCCACCATCACTCTTGAGATAGTCATATCTAGAGACGGTGTGTGTGCAGAAGGAAGACACCGTGCGGATTTCGCTTTTCTTTTCTTTCCACCAGACCTACTGTTGACTTTTCACAGATTTCCCAGCAGAAAAACAAGGGTGGATGATAGCATAGGAGAAGAATGTTCCACTGTGGCCAGTTCATGCTCCTCCAGAGAGTGACTTGCATGCACGTGCAAGGGCGGCTGGGAGTCCCAGTTGGCTCGTGAAGCCGGTCGGAAGGCTTTGTTATTCCCTGGGAGCTAGGGTGCAATGACCTCCGTCTTTCTTTCCTCTAGGAGGATATAGCTCACACTGGCTCATGTCCTGTTACACACTGTCACCTCATATGGCCTCGCAGCTGAACCACTAAGCAAGTTAGCAACAGCCCTGGCTACACAGTGTCTTACTGGCTCCACCGCCCATACGTATATCAAGTCTCTGGCTGTTCTCCACTTAGACAGTGAGGGAAGCTAGGGAAAGGGTAGTAGAGGTAATGGTTTTTTTTTTAACATGATATTTAGCACCATTTTGTAAAGGAAAAAGCAAGTGGGCCTAAATTTGGGGCAAGGGAGCTGAAATATTGATGACCTGCAGGGGAACTTTCTTCCCAAGCAATACAGGATTGACCTATGACTTATGGTCCCTGAGAGGGCTTGTGTATTCAACTTGCAAACTCACAAAACCCAACAGTGTGTAAGAACTCAGCACGTATTTATTGTCACGCTTGTTTCTTGTCTCACGAGTATCTGCTATTTATACCTAAGATACTGCAACCAGTTTGTGAGCTTGCTTTTTAATGCCTCCAGATTGCTGTGCCCCATGCCTGGCTTATGGCAGGTATGGTGGTTTGAATGAGAATGATTCCCAGGGGCACAATTTAATAACTGGTCCCCAGTTGGTGAAACTGTTTGGGAAGGATTAGGAAGTATTGTTGGTATTGGTTCTATCGACACAGCGTAGTTCTATAGAATCCTGTAAGTGTTGCCTTGTGGGAGGAGGTGTGCCAGTGGGGGTGGACTTTGAGCCTTCAAAAGACTGGCACCATCCCCAGTGTCTCTCTTTGCCTCTTACTTTCAGATCAAAATGTGAGCTCTCACAGCCACGTCTTTGCTTTGCCATCATGGACTCCAACCCCCTGAAACTGTAAGCCAATTTCACACTTTCTTTTGTAAGTTGTCTTGGTCATGGTGTTTTATCACAACTATAAATAAGTAATGAAGACAGAGGGGAAAGCAGAAAGGTGGTAAGCTATTATTATAGAAGCCTACTCTGGACTATCAGTGAGAGATAGCTGATCTACTTCTAAGTTAGAGAGAGACACAATTTCAGAAATGAAGGGTAATTTATGTTATTTAATTAATATAAAGAAGTAAAGATACATGTACTTAGTTGGCCTTTGAATATAGTTTTGTTGAAATGTATTTGGTGTATTTATTCCTAATTCTAAATATTTTTTTTGACTAGAGTTGTGAGAAGCCATTTTTTAAAAAATAGTGAATTAGATAAGGCATATTTCACACTTTTAATTTTTAACAAATAAAAATTTGTTGAATTGAAGTTGTTCAGAAGCCCGTTCTGTAAAATGGAGCCAATGGGACATATTCAGTGAAGGTCACAGGACTCTCCCGGCTGTTGTGCCTATAACATCACATCCCTAGAGGTGCCCTGATGATAACAGTTGAAGTAAGCAAAACCCAAGAAGCCATCATCATCAGATACCACAGAGTTTTAAATCACAGCTACAGTGAAATATTGCTGCACATCCATCAGCATAGCTAAAGTTAAGAAGAACGAGAAACCCAAAACTGTTGGTCCCGGTAAGGACTGGCAGACACCTGAATGCCCAGGTGCTCATGAGGGAACAGGAAGCAGTGTGGCCATTCTGAAAAATAGGGTGGCGGTGGTCAGAAACGCCAAACATGAGACCGCTGTGTGTGACTCACAACTGCAGTTTCGAGCATTCTCTCAGGGGATCGACAATTTATGTTCAAACAGAAACTTAGGCCTAAATGTGCATATGAACCCTACGTATAACAGCTCCTAGGTGTCTTTCAACACAAGAGTGGTTAGGCAAACTTTGGTACGTCCATGTGACAGAATGTTATTCAGCGATATAAAGAGCCAGTTACTGGCGCATGGAAACAGTCTGGAGGACTCTATAGAATCATGCTGTGTCAATAAAACCAATGCCAAGAGGTCTTATCTATGTTATGTTATTTGTTTAGCATTCTTTAAAGGACAAAATTGTAGAAAAAGAAAAAAAAAAGATTTGCATTCCTGGGGACTGAGAGTGGGGGAGGGAAGTAGCTGTGGCTTTAAGAGAGAAAGCTGGGGGATTATTTTTGGTACCAAAAATTTTTTTATCTTATGCATATTATTGGCACCATTGTCCTGGTTGTCATATCATACTGTCCTTTCACAAGATGCTGCAGTTGGGGAAAATCTGTGTGAAGGGCACATAAAAATGCTAGCTAGTTCTTGCAGCTGCATGGAAATCTATGATTTTGAAATAATCTTTAATCATAAAATATTGCTGTCTCTAAATCCCTAAATTCTGGCCACTCCATGCAACTTTGCTGTGGATGGCACTTGTCCGTGATCTACCTTGGCACACTGGAAGGACTTACCATTCTAGAGATAGCCAGGCTGGCCCATCACGTAGGGAGCACAGATCAGCACTAGGGGAACCTGGTGTGTAAGTCCTTCAAGGGAAGGAAAGCAAGACTTGTTATTTGTCCAAAAGACTGGGCACAGAAACGCTTTCTAGCCTGGTGACCTTTGCCGTGTGTGACCTGAGACCACACTGGGTCGTCCCCCCCCACACCTTTATCTTAAGTTCATTTTTCTCAATCTATAGAACCTATCATTATGGAAGGTGTCATGTGTACTTTACAAAGAGATTCAATATAGTCAGTCATGTCTGATTTTTACTTAGCTCACTTTGTTCCTCAAAGATATTTATATGTGCTTAATTGTACACATGGGAATGGGTTAATTATCACTAGAAACATTTTTCACTGAATTGTGCTGTGCTTACATATGCATAAGATAAACCACTCAGGGTCAGGTTGAACCAACACCTTTTGAAACAGACTGATTTCTTGCCTCCCTCAGATCATCTCTCTGCAGGCTTGTGAAGGTTGCAGAGACACCCCCCTATCTTCCCCACCCACCGCACAGCATCAGGAAAATACCAGAGCCAAGCTCACCGTTCTCCAAACTCAACTTCCTTCCAATACAGTCAAAATACTCACTTGATTTGATATCCCAGTCAGCCCAGGTTCAGCGCTGGAACAGGCCTGCCGTTCCAGTCCAGGTCATGCCTTATCTGAGCTGGATAGACCTTTAGGTGATATGGCAGCAAAACTAAGCAACCAACACAACGCATAGCAACATGGGATTATTGGTTAGTTGGTGGCGTATACCTTCCTTGGTCTGAAAAAGAACTTAGGGCGTTATTTCTAATCATGTCTTGTTCACTGGGGTAAGTTTATTTGAGGCCCCCATTCTAATTCTGAAGAAACTGGGTAGTAAATGGGATTTTGCATGCTTGACTGAGTTAAATATCTTGAGGCAGGAAGCAGATTCTGGATTTTCCAGATGGACAAGATGAAATCGTGAGAGTGCTTACTCTAGGAAAGAAGGCGGTCATGAGAGAAGGCAAACTAGGAAGAAAAACAGAGGCCGGAATGATTTGACTGTGAGCAAAGGAATGCTGGCTACCAGGAAGCTGGAGGAGACATCGAGTAGATTTACACCAGACACCTTCACGGGTCAGCCCTACTTGTCACCTAGATCTCACTCTTACAGGATCCACTTCAGATTCCTGACCGCATCAACCACATGAGAAGAATCAGTGTGTGTTGCTGTAGTATCTTAAATTATGGTTTGTGGCAACCTGTTACATCAGCAACAGGAAATTAGACTTAGAGCCTAAGATAAACATAAGAAGGAGCGTGAGCATCCTCCCTCTCTGTCTAATTGTATTAGGGGTATTGATCTAAGGGCTGGGGCCATAGCTCAGTTAAAGCACTTGTGTAGCACACACAAAGGCCTGGATTGGATCCCCAGCAGCACAGAAACTAAGCATGGTGGCTCAAGCTTGTAACCCCAGCACTAGGTGTGTAGGGGCAGAAGGATCAGAAATTCAAAGTCATTCTTGACTATGTAATAAGTTTGAGGACCCAATAGAGCACACACACACACACAGAGAGAGAGAGAGAGAGAGAGAGAGAGAGAGAGAGAGAGAGAGAGAGAGAGAGAGACGCATGCATACACACAGCGCATGGAAGACTTGCTGAGGTAGCACAGTGCCTTGTAGGTATCACTTTTCCATATATAATACACCCAAAATGAGGATAATTTGGCTAACCCTAATTTTCTAAATGTTCAACTGCAAGCTATTTAAAAATAAACCCATTTTTTTATGACAGGGTATCATCTTTTTTTTTTTTTATTGAGAAAAGGAAAAAAAAGTTTCCCCCTCCTCCCAGCCTCCCATTTCCCTCCCCCTCCTCCCACCCTTCTCCCCCTCCCCCC
>NC_022009.1:9417710-9428572 GCF_000317375.1 Microtus ochrogaster | reverse complement strand
TTTCAGGTTCCCTATCCTCAGCTGCCCAAGGAACTAACTGGGGACATCGCCTTGGTCTCCTGGGAGCCACTCTAGCTACAAGTCTCTTGCCAGCCCTAAGGTGGTTCCCTTAACTAAGAATTGTGCTTCCGTGCTCCCCTATCCAGCCTTCCTTTATCCCAATCATCCTGTTTCCCCAAGTTTCCCCCATCCTCCCCTTCTCACTTTTCTCTCCCCATCTCCCCTTACCCCCAACCCACCCCACCCCCAAGTTCCCACTTTTCTCCCGGCAATTTTGTCTACTTCCCCTAGGCAAGAGGAAAACTATATGTTTTTCCTTGGATTCACCTTCTTATTTAGCTTCTTTAGGTTCACCAATTGTAGACTCCATGACCCTTATTTATGGCTAGAAACCAATTATGAGTGAGTACATTCCATGTTCATCTTTTTGGGTCTGGGTTACCTCACTCGGGATAGTGTTTTCCATTTCCATCCATTTGCATGCAAAATTCGAGAAGTCATTGTTTTTTACCGCAGCATAGTACTCTACTGTGTATATTTTCCACACTTTCTTCATCCATTCTTCCATTGAAGGGCATCTAGGTTGTTTCCAGGATCTGGATATTACAAATAGTACTGCTATGAACATAGTAGAAGAAATGCTTTTGTCATATGATAGGGTATCTCTTGGGTATATTCCCAAGAGTGGTATTGCTGGGTCCATGGGTAGGTTGATCCCGAATTTCCTGAGAAACCACCACACTGATTTCCAAAGTGGTTTCACAAGTTTGCATTTCTACCAGCAATGGATGAGGGTACCCCTTCCTCCACAACCTCTCCAGCAAAGGCTATCATTGGTGTTTTTGAATTTAGCCATTCTGACAGGTGTAAGATGATATCTCAAAGATGTTTTGATTTGCATTTCCCTGATCACTAAGGCCATTGAGCATGACCTTAAGTGTCTTTTGGCCATTTGAACTTCTTCTGTTGAGAATTCTCTGTTCAGTTCAGTGCCCCGTTTTTTAATTGGGTTAATTAGCATTTTAAAGTCTAGTTTCTTGAGATCTTTATATATTTTGGAGATCAGACCTTTGTCTGTTGCGGGGTTGGTAAAGATCTTCTCCCAGTCAGTAGGTTGCCTTTTTGTCTTAGTGACAGTGTCCTTTGCTTTACAGAAGCTTCTCAGTTTTTAGTAAGTCCCATTTATTCAATGTTGCCCTTAATGTCTGTGCTGCTGGGGTTATACCTAGGAAGCGATCTCCTGTGCCCATCTGTTGTAGGGTACTTCTCACTTTCTCTTCTATCAGGTTCAGTGTGTTCGGACTGATATTGAGGTCTTTAATCCATTTGGACTTGAGTTTTGTGCATGGTGATAGATATGGGTCTATTTTCATTCTTCTACATGTTGACATCCAGTTGTGCCAGCACCATTTGTTAAAGATGCTTTCTTTCTTCCATTGTATACTTTTAGCTCCTTTATCGAAAATGAGGTGTTTATAGGTTTGTGGTTTAAGATCCGAGTCGACAGGGTATCATCTTAAGAATGTTTTTGTCTTGACATTCTGAACAGGCAGGTCTCCCCTCTGTAATACCCACTGTCCTCCAGTATGTTTCAAGACTACATCCAGCAATGCTGACAGAATCTCTGGGATAAAGTTCATCTGGATGTAGAAGCTTAAAATGAAGTGAATTCAGAAATAGGTCTCTACGTGACAATGACCCAGTTATCCTGTAACCAGTGGGCAGAGGGGGATCCCCAGATTCTTTCAGATTCAGGGATTGGGGCACTTCTGTGGCCCCGTTTGTCTCTTCCCAGTTCATAAAGTTGACTCTGTGTTGGGTCACATGCAGTGCTTGGGGACACAAAGGGATTTTCAGAACGGCAGAAGAGAAATTGCAGTGTGTGCCATGATTGTAAAAACAATCCTTCTGTTGGTTTGGCCAACTTTGATGTAATGGCTTTTTTTTAATCTTATTATACTTTATTTTGTTGTGTTTTGTTATCTCTTAGAAGCCTGTTCTTTTTAATGAGAGACAGAAAGGGAGTGGGTCAGGATGGGAGGGGAGGTGGGGAGGAACTGGGCGGAGTAGAGGGAGGGGAAACAGGATGGCTGGATATATGGAATGAGGAAAGAATCTATTTTCAATAAAAGGGGAAAAGAACTAGTGATCTGTCGGGTTGATAAGCTGGGCATCGTTTTATTTTGGCACAAGGTGGTATCTGTTTACTTTCTTCCCACAATCGAAAGCCCCAAAGCAAGTCCTGGGATTTGTCACAAGTAGGAAACCAGTTCCTAGTCTCCGGGATATTTGACCTTTCATCTAAAGAAGAATGTAGGAAGCACTGCGGTGCCTCCATGACACTGTTTCCCTCCTCTCCTCGGTGTAACTTAGGGCTGGGAGGGGATGAATTCACGCCCAGGTTCAGTGGTGCACTTAGATTCCCCAGGGGCATTGATTAGGGAGGACGCTTGACGACACTTTGAACAGCAAAGTGGAATACCAGACATTTGCTAAATGGTGGGCAGGGAAGACTGTGGCCCGCCTTTTACCGCTGTAGCTCTCTGCTACCAGCCAAGACACAAGCCAGTCTGAAGACAAGCTCTTCTATCAGAAAGAGGAGGAGCGGAGGGGGAGGAGAAGGAGGGAGAGGGAGAGGAAGAGGAGAAGGAGAAGGGGAAACTGCAACAGAATACAGTCCTTAATCAAATAGAATCTGACATTCATACAACCTTAGCACCAGCCTTTCTTAATCAAAGTTCTACAGGAGGAAGACGCAGGGCCCTAAGTCATACCCTAACTGCAGCGAGTGACTCTCTCATGCGTGGTTGGTTCCCTGCACTGCTCTTGGAAGAACCAAGTCTCTGAAATCGCCTCTGTGCTCCAGGCTTCAGATAAGCCTTGGGTCAACCAGGGCAGCTCAACTTTCCGTTAGATAAACTAACAACTCACCTTTATTGCCTAAACCGTTTTACATTGAGATATCCACTTCGTGCAGCTGAAAGCGCCCTAACTGATACACAGACCAGCATTCTTTTGGAGACTGTTTTTTTCCCCCCTGTACTCCATCAGTTGGAGTATGCAATTTCCTCGACCGGGGCAGGAAAATCTGGCGCAGCTGATGCAGACTCCCGCAGGTTATCTGAGGAATCTGTGCTCTGTTGCTTCACTTCTCACGCATTCAAACTATGCTGAGCAATGCTCAAGAGGGTTAATCCAGCAGAAAGATTTAGCAGTTATAAACTGACAATAGAGACTGAAAATACATGGAGAAATCCAAGGGGAAAACAGAGACCACAAAAACGCAGCATGACTCATCATTACCTCTTATATACCACTAATCACAGGAATGTACAGTGGATTAACATTTAAAATATGCCAAATGTGTTATTAGACTATGTAACAAAATGTGTAATCACCCAAGCACATGAATTAAAAAATTATACTATCCAAACCCTCTCATGTTAAAAACAGTAGGAAAAAAAAGAAAAATACAGGAAAAAAAAAGCAGGAGGAAACAAGAGCATTTATACACTGTGGAAAAAGATGCGTGCTGAACACACAGTGGCTGCCATCACTGGAGGAACACTGTGGTCATAACCCTGAGGCCATGAACGAGACAGGAACGTCTGCTTTTATTGCTGCTACTTAAAGCCCTGGCAGCAGCAAAGAGCATTTAACTAAGAAAAACTAAATAAGAGGCACTCAGGTCAGAGAGGACAAACTCAAACTATTTTTGTTTGCAGATGATGTTATACAAAAAAATCCAAAAACCCCCCAAAACACCTTTTCACGCCTTTGGTTCCAGCACTGGGGAGGCGGAGACAGGTGACTCTCTATGAGTTTAAGGCTAACCTGGGCTAGATAGCGAGTACCGGGCTAGCAAGGGCTGCATAGTAAGAATCTGTCTTCAAAACAAGCAACAAAACCACCTAAGAAACTCGTTGAAAAGCCACTCTTGGGGGATGATGACCTGGAGGATGGCTCAGTGGTCAAGAGGACTTGCTGTTCTTACAGAGGAGAGGAAAGTGGCTTTGGTGCTGACATTCACATGGACCTGATGCCCTATTCTGTCTTCCCCAGGTACCAGGCGTGAATGAGGCACACGGGCATACATGCAGACACTCACATATACACATAAAATAAAAACCAGTAAATCATCTTTTTTTTTAAGGAAAAAAAAACTATTTAACTAATTAACAGCTTCAGCAAGTTTGCAGGATAAAAGATGAACATAGAAGTTAGTTGTATTGTCACACACTGGCAACAAAAAAATAAAAAATTAAGGAATAATTCCGTTTACGATAGCATCAAAAAAGAGCAAACTAATAAGGACCAAATATAATGGAAAAAAAATCTAAACTTCTCTCTGAACATTGTGAAACATTGCTGAAACCAATGAAGAGACACTTGGAAAAAAGGAAATAAGGTTCACTAAGATAGACTGAAATTGATTGATAGAATCTATTAAAATCTGCCAAAATCACACCGGGATATCTTACAAAAGCTGAAAAGCTAATTTCAGAATCTACTAGGAAATACAAAAGGCCCGAAAAACAATCTTGGGACAGCAGCACCAGAAGTCTTCCACTGCTTGGTTTTAAAACTTACTTTGACATTAGAGTGACCCAGTGTGGTAATGAAAAAAGAATGGACATTTTTTCCTTCTGTAGAATGGAGCCAAGAGATAAACTTATAATCCGTGATCTATTGGTTTCCAGCAATGGCCTCAAAATAATTATATGAGAAAACAACCTCACAACCAGCTGTAACTCCAGTTTTAGGGAGCCCAACGGTCTCCTCTGGACTCTGGGTTCGCCTGAATGCATGTGGTGCATACACAGACAAACAGGAACATACAGTAAAGCACATCTTTAACAAAGAACACTAAGTCATACTATTGAAAGGATGAAGTTGAAAAATAGCCAACCCCAGGATGAAAAAACGTATCTCATGACTACACAATTAATGTAAAAGTTTATAGGAGATAAATTTAGAACATGACAAAGTAAAAGTTTATCATCTTTGATATTTATTTTTATAAAATTCAAATGTTCTGAAAAGTAGATTTTTTTAATTTGGCAAAGTTAATCACTTAAAATAAATACAGTCATAAAATTAATTACCAAATATTATTGTTTCCAAATATAGCATTTGTTTTCATGAGGTTTGATATTTAATTTAATTACAACATATTTTTGGTAAATTTAGTCACAATATGCTTTTACACAGATTTTATAAATATTCATTAGGAAACTCCCTTACGTCGCGTTTCCTAGGAAAAAAACACACAGAATCAGATTTCTCTGTACGTAGGCGGCTTGTTTTGGAATCAAAGAATAAAAATGAAGAGTGTAAGAAGCTAGTTTTGCTAGCATGACCTGAACTGTGATGATGTTGCTTTCAAGGACCTCAGCTATTCCCACTGGGAGCTGGGATGGCCTTCGTGAGCTGCCCCAGATTACCAGAATGACCTTACACCGACCACTTACTAGATATGGGAAGTAGACATAAAGAAAGAAATCTATTTCAATGGGTGGTGATTCTTGGAGAGGAATTTGCTTGGCATCATCAATAAGTAATAATTGTGGTAGCTGAGGAAATCAATGTGCTGGTCTTGAAGGGCTTGTGTGGACAGACTATCACAGCACCCACCATAGTGTCCCTCTTGTAGTGCTTGATCGCTGTCACTCTGTAAGGTCTGGTCGCACTGACCTGAGGTCTCTGTTGTTTAGGGTGCCCAGGCAGGAAGAACAAAGGCCAGCCTGAGCAACTTAGCAAGGCCTGTCTCAAAAGTTAGAAGTAAAAACTGCACAGGGGCTATAGAGCAGTGGTAGGGCACTTGCCTAGCATGGCCTTAGGTTCAGTCTCCATTACTGTGAAGCCAAGGACTCACAACCACTTGGATGAAGGCTTCCTCTTGTGGGTGGTCTCTTTACCCAGAGAAACTTGCAAAAACGGATGAAACATGATCCCCATGGTTACCGATGATCTTAAGGCTCTAACAGATATTTGCCATCTCCTATTGTTAGCGCTCATTCTGGATGTCCCTTGCCCTTGTTGGGATTTCCACTAGGCTAGGTGGCTTCTCTAGGGGAATGATCTGTTCTGCACCGCTGTGCTCTCCTCAAGGTCAAGAGCTGCACTGCTCCTTCATTGTTGATATTATGTAGGTCAGTGCCAAGAGCTCCCTCAACCAACAACGTGGAGCCAACCTCTCCTTCTTTTCCCCCATTGCAGCACCAATCCTGCATCCCGAGATATCTGTGCTTGGTAGAAGAACAATGCAAAGCACAGGTATGTTCTGACATCGGAGAAGCCAGCACCCAAGAGCCCACATTCTGCCCCCTCCCCTGGCACTGGGAAAGAGGTCTTTAATTATGATTATTGATGTACTGTTGTATAGTAAACAAATACAATTCTTTCGAACTATACCTTCTACATCTCTTCAGTGCAAGGATAATCGGAACATCAAAACAGAATTATAGCACTGTGGAGAAGTTTGACAGATGTGGAAGCCGTGGCCAGCAAGCACATCCTCATTCACGTCGCCGCTGTTGGTCAGACGCTTTCTCCCAAATCTTAATTTTTAATGGACCAGGAAGGAGGCTGCATTCCAGCTCATCTACATACCAATCTCCCCAAAATTAGGGCGACTATTTCTTCAGCCAGAATGCATCAGAAAAACCTATTTGAGGATCTAAAGCCAGTGTCTATGTCCCAGCTATCCTGGTTGTCACCTATTTTGACTGTCACACCTGCAGTTTGATAATTTAAAAGTAAACAAAGATGATTAGCATTCTTGGCACCAAAGGCAAAGAATTAATCTGGAAACCATTTGGAAATTATTTGACAGCACTGACCTCAAGTTCACCTCTGTTACTGATTTAAATGCTTTGGTACGTATGAGCATTTGATTAAAAAAAAATAGATTGTCAGCTCATCCACTTCATGTGATATCCAGCATTCAAGGCTTAATTTCAAAGTCTTTTGTCTTACCTCTATCCCAGTCATCAACTTAAAACAAAAACTAGTCATGACTCGGGCTTTTCCACCTCTACATTTTAAAGGAATTAAAAAAAAAAAAAAAAAGCTGGTTGAGTAGACTATAGCCAAACAGGCAAATAGCTTTTTATCAGCGCTTTAAAACTATGTAGACATGCAGTAATGCAAAAAATATTAGCCCAATTATACAAGCCAAAGAACAAATAAAATTAAATTGGTTTTTGAGATAATGGTGCATTTTAATAGTCTAGCATAGTCTGTGTCTACTTAGTTGGGTTTCTGGAGAGAATTTATGGAGGGACCAAGAAGGCATCTGCAGCCTGGTTGCCTGTGGTCAATGGATGTGGCTTCACTCAACTCTTCCGCTCCCCTTGGCAACGCACTTGTCCATCTCACTGCTTTCCGTGAGCGTAAGCGCCTCACGCATGGGTTCTGAGCATAAAGGGGGCATAGGTGTGACTCCAACACGCAGGGCACAGAGGTCAGAGGGTCCCGAGTGAGACTTAGGCCACGGCACTACCCAGTGAGACTGCCTCAAAACTGAGAAAAAACTGGCTGGAGGGCTGTACGTCAAATGTAACTGTTCCGTTTCTAATCGATCATCTGATTCTCCGTGTTCCAGCCAGCTTCTCTCTCCTTACCGCTTAGTCTCTGTTTTCAGCTATCCTCGGTCTCCCCCCACCCCTTTAATCTCCTCTGGCCTTCCCTCCCATCCTGCTTAGCCCTTCCGTGTTGACCACAGGACACGATCAGAAGCCCGCTTCAGGGACTTTAGCAGCTAAAGAGTTAGCATGTTTCCACACGGTCACGTTTATATTCTTCCTCTATGCCTTTCCACCAAACCCAGGACGCCCTTCATTTGCAGGACTCTGTCCTGGTACCCGGGAGTCCTGTGTTACTGAAATGAGGCTCTGTAACTGGAAATACGCTCCTCCTGCCCTAGGCCTTACCTTGGTGAGCCCCAAGAACCTGACCTTGCCCAGTTCCCAACACTCTATGTGGCACCCGTGTGCTCAGTGTTATATAAGTGTGAAAGGCTAACTCCCCATTTCCAGAGACGTAGGAGGGCTCTTCTCTTCTAAGAGGCGGGTCTGTATGTGGGCTTCCATAAAGGGGCGGGTCTGTATGTGGGCTTCCATAAAGGGGCGGGTCTGTATGTGGGCTTCCATAAAGGGGCGGGTCTGTATGCAGACTTCATAAAGGGGCGGGTCTGTATGCAGACTTCATAAAGGGGCGGGTCTGTATGCAGACTTCATAAAGGGGCGGGTCTGTATGTAGACTTCATAAAGGGGCGGGTCTGTATGTAGACTTTCATAAAGGGGGGGGGGGTCTGTATGTAGGCTTCCATAAAAGCTCCAGGCAGAAGGGATGGACGAGGTTGTAGGTTCACTACCGTCAATGGACTCAGGTGACCTGAACACTCCTAAAGACCTCATTCTTAGGTGCAAAAGGCAAGATCCACGAGTCTTGGTGAACTCATATCTGCTACTTTCCTCAGTGTCTTTATTAGGGTTTCTATGGAACGTAATGGAACACCATGACCAAAAGCAAGTTGGGGAGGAAAGGGTTAATTCAGTTTATGCTTCTACCTCACCGTTCATCGTTCAAATGAAGTCAGAGAGGAACTCAGCAGGCCAGAGCCTGGAGACAGGAGCTGATGCAGAGGCCATGGAGTCCAGAAGAGGGCGTTGGACCCTCAAGAGCTGGCCGCACAGGCATGGAGGAGAGAGGTTTTGAGTAATTTTCTTCTTACACGATGGGGGACCAGATGACCAAGCTCAGGTTATCAGACTCTGTGGCAGACACCTTTATCTGCCGAGCCATCCCACCAGCTCTGAATTATTATTATAAATAGTATTAATGATGTCACTTAAAAATAGCCTGCATGTGTTTAAAACATTTTAACAAGAAATAAAATTAAATGTTACGATTAAAATTTTTTTCTAATGGCCTGGCGGTGGTGGCTCAAGGCCTTTAATCCCAACATTTGGGAGGCAGAGGCAGGCGGATCTCTGTGAGTTTATTATGGCCAGCCTACGGAGTGAGTTCCAGGACAACCCCAGTCTCAGAAAACAAAACAAAACAAAATTCTTCTAATGTATGTTGCTTAAAGCGGTGTGTGTGGGGGAGGCGGCGTTCCCCTCTTAATTCTTTGAAGGCTTAAGCTTGGCTTCAGTACTATCGGTGTTCCGTTAACATTGTGCGTTAGTGGTGACGTCATGTCCGGTGCGATGTGGCTGGAACTCGTCACGGCAACTGAAATGCAGGTCTCAGATTTAGAAAACGGCATTAGAGTTGTAGCGGGAGAGCTTTCGTCTTGTGAAGCTGTGAAGGTTTTTGTTGTTGTTGTTGCTTTGTTTTTTGTTTTGTTTTTGTTTTCCAGAGCCTGGAAAGGAACATTGGGTGTGGCCAACATTTAATGAGTGCTTCCATTTGGATCTCTGTTTAGGTTATTTCATTTATTTTACTATCTGTGGGTTACATATGACTAAGTTTATCCCACTAAGGAAGTAAATGATACTCAAAAAAAAAAAATTAGTTTGTTCAAGATCACTTAGCTAACCAACAGATACACACATACTTAAAAATAAAACAAATTTTTATTATTATTTTATAAGAGAGAAGCTGTTGTCAATAAGGATGCTAAAACATTTAAGGACTATGAAAGCTTAACGCACCCCGAGGTATCAACTTTTACAGAAGGTTTTTCAGGTTCCAGCTTTGAAAATTGTTGCGCTTGATAATGGAGCCACCTTGTGGTCAGTTTGCAGTATTTCAGGCATCAAATTGTAACCATCCTGGCAGGAATAACAAGTTCTAGAAACAAGGGTGCCCTCCCTTTAGCAATAAAACTATTAAAACAACGAACCCCAAGCAGTTGGAATTTTCCCAGGAGCCTCTTGATGGAAGAAGGCAAAGGCTGGGGTCCTGGTGCCAGCCGGAAGAGGAGCTCATCTTCCGGAAAAAAGGTTTTGCACGGCTCTGCAAACTCGCCAGGCCACCTTGCAGGAAAGACTAGATTTGAGACAGTATGGGCAGAGCTAGGGCTTGACCAGGACTACTCAGTTGTGCATAACTCTTATCTTCTACTTAAACCTAAACCCAGAAATAGACCTAGAGGTCACTGGACTGCGCAACTCTTCTTTCCAATTTACCCACGTTAAATAAATCTCCTTTTTTCTGCGTTCACTAGGAACTGTCTGTTTAATTGGCCTATTGGGAAAGGTTGCTGAGCCTAGCTCGTCAGGGTTGCCTGGGTATCTGCTCCGACCACAGCCGCTCCGGAAATTTTCCCTCCAGGACAGTGTCAAATGCGAGTAGATTTGAAAGGATGGAGACTGGGTTTTCTGTAGAGATCTCCATTCTGTTAGCTTCACGAGTCCCAGGGCATTTGGCTGTTATCCCCTCGCTGAAACACCGGCCACTGATTGCAGGTAAGGTCAGTGTGGCAGCAGAGGGTCCTGGTCCGCAAGGAATGGAGAGCGGTACTAAAATGAAGCGAACTCTGCGGCTCTCTGCCCTTTCTCCACTTTAGGTTCAGCCCAAGTATAAACTAGGAAAGAGAAGCATCCCTAAGTTCAACTGACAACTCCTAGGACCGCCTGACAAACCCTAACGTAGGAGAGCCAAGAACGCCAACGGCAACATTTCTGCTTTCTCTCCGTGCAGTTCCCCTGCCTTTAAAATGATGCTTTTAGCAGGGTTTATGTTTTTATTTCACTCCATGTATTACACGTAACTAATTTGATTACATTTCTTTTCGCTATCTGGGAACCATGCTTGTTTTCACTCTATTGTTTCCCCCACCTTAAAACAATCTTTGTTTTTTCCTCTCTCTAGTGCTGCTCTTCTTTCTTTTTTTTTTTTTTTTTTTTTTT
>NC_022009.1:9416554-9417562 GCF_000317375.1 Microtus ochrogaster | reverse complement strand
AACTCACAGAGATCCGCCTGCCTCTGCCTCCCGAGTGCTGGGGTTAAAGGCGTGCGCAACCACCGCCCGGCTCTGCTCTTCTTTCATTTGCTCCTTTCTTGTCTCCTTCCTTTATTCCATTGATTGGCTACTTCATATTTACTGTGTACGACTTTAACCTTCATAGCACACATGACATTATTTTAAGCATTTCTGGCCTAAGGTCATCCGGTGTATAAGAGTTTGATTCAGTATGTTTTATTTGTGCTTTTTACCTAATTCAGTTTGAAGTTGCTGTCACAGCAGTTTGGTTTTTCCTCCAGAAATGTTACCAAGAGTTGAGTCCCGAAGACAGACTCTTCACTAGGAAGATCTTCAAATGAGGTGTCCAAACCAATAGATGTGCAAATTGGGGCATGAACGTGTAAGGCCACACGACTCCCCCAATTTCTTGGTGACAGAATCCAGATATACTAACATGGGTAAAATGATGGATAAAGAGTTCAGGTTTACTGGCAAAAATGATCAATGATTTCAAAGAAAATACACAAAAGCAGATGAATGAGGTAAGAAAATCAACTCAAGACTTGTAAAAAAAAAAAGGCAGGGCTGCCAGAACCCGGACAGCGGAGGTGGACGGAACCCCGGACACCGAGGATGCCCTCCGCAGCCGGCGGGGACCGGCTGGGACCGGCTGGGACCGGCTGGGACCGGCTGGGACCGGCTGGGACGGGAGCGGCAGCAGAGGACACAGGCCGCAGGCGGTGGGAACCTTCGTGGTGGCAGACGCAGGCTGCAGGGACCACGCGTAACACCGAGAGCAGATCGCCCCACTGAGGTTGGATCGAGGAGGTGGGCCTTTGGTTGACGAGGTCCCTGGCAGAGGAGGAGCCCAGTCCTATTCCTGGGGACCCTTCTGGGGGGTGAGAGGGATCTTGCCCCCCCATGGGAACCAGGAAACAGAGCGAGGGCATTTTGTGGGAGGAGCCCCTGGCCAGCAGGGAAACCTGAACCAGTTTTAAAAGACCC
>NC_022009.1:9408427-9409404 GCF_000317375.1 Microtus ochrogaster | reverse complement strand
TGGGGGGCGGTGGTGGGGAAGAGACAGAAATCTTTAATAAATAAATAAATAAATTAATTAATTAATTAATTAATTAATTAATTAATTGCAGGTAACCTAGATGAGAAAGTCAGCTTTCTGGGTGGGAATTAAGCAACAATTACCTGAGATTTGTCTGTGTGTTTGTGTTTGTTTGTGTTTGTGTGTGTGTATTTGTGAAAACAAATGGATATACGGGAAATGAAAAGCTCAATGAATCAAGAAAAAGGTAGAAAGTAGAACCAATGGACTGGACCACAAGAAAGAAAGAACACCAATGATAAGAGGACAAAGTTGAGAAACTATTGCATTGAGGCATCCAAAGGCGAGGATGGAGCATACAACCTCAGCTTTGAAGAACTCTAGGATTTGACCAAGACACAAAACCCAAGAAACCATGAAGTGAGATAACTAATAAAACAAAGAACAACAAACTAAAGACATAGAAAGTGTATTTAATGGAACTATGAGCAAACTTTAGCCTGTTCAGCTACCCCCGGATCCTCCACAGTTATGTAGGCTCTCGGGTCAGGTCATGAATGCCAAGCCTAAAGCTTGTGGCCTGGTTGGAGGTTTGTCTGACTGAGAACTGTGTTCAACCTTTCTAGAGGTCTACAATGCTGATGTTTGCACTGTGGCAGGCAGGGTTTTTTTGTTTGTTTGTTTGTTTGTTTTGGTTCCTACTCAATGTATTGGCTGCTCAAGAGCTTGCCAGCAGGCAGAAACTCTTAAAGGAGCCATATACTTTTTTTTCCCTTTTCCACTTTCTCACTTTTCTTAAATTATCCCTGCTACCTTTTGCCTCTGGGCTTTTTCCTTTTATTACTTCTGTATATCTTACTTTCACTCTTATTCTGTGACTGGCTGGGTGGCTGGGTGGCAGGGAGGCTAGGTGACTGGGTGGCTGGGTGGCAGGGAGGCTAGGTGACTGGGTGGCTGGGTGGCAGGGAGGCTAGGTG
>NC_022009.1:9398825-9408327 GCF_000317375.1 Microtus ochrogaster | reverse complement strand
CAGGGAGGCTAGGTGACTGGGTGGCTGGGTGGCAGGGAGGCTAGGTGACTGGGTGGCTGGGTGGCAGGGAGGCTAGGTGACTGGGTGGCTGGGTGACTGGCCCCTGATGTCCTCCTCTCCTTGTTCTCTTGCTCCTCATTCTCCTTCTCCCGAATTTCTCCTTCTATTTCTCCTCTCTGTCTGCCAGCCCCACCTATCCTTTCTCCTGCCCCACTATTGGCTAATCAGCTCTTTATTAGACCATCACAGTTTCACAGAGTTAAACAAATGCAGCATAAACAAAAGCAACACATCTTTACATCGCTAAACAAAGGTTCCAGAGCATAAGCAAATGTGACACACTTTATAATAATATCCCACAACAAAATGAATCATTCAATCAACAAACCTGCAAATTCACTGAATATATAATTCTCAAAAGAATAAATAGACAAATGACCAATAAGTAGATTTAAAAAATGTTCATAGCCACTGGGAAGGAAAAATTAAAACTACAAGGAGATTTCATCTAAGCAGTCAGAACGTCTAGCACAAAGAAGGCAAGTGACATTCACTGGGGACTCCACTGAACATTGTGTGGGCAAGGCTTTCCTCCTCCCCATTGCACAGTCTCCCCATTCTTCTGTCTTAGGCACTGAAATCTAGAAGCACTTTTTACATGGGACCTCAAGTGGGCACATCAGGCTGGGACTCAAGCAGGCAACTGTCACTCTCTTTCCTGTCCTCTTTATAGCCCCCCCCCTTAAAGACTCACTATAGCCTGTGTCAGGTGCCTCTCCTTCCACCTCACCTTCATTACCTAGGGACTCTGTCAAACCTTGGTGTGGTACAAGCTTCCCTTCTTCCTGTGGGCTCCCTCAGCCCCCCTTTCTTCCCCATATCCATTTCCCTGTCAGCCCCCAATACCTGGAAACATTTTCTAACTGGGACCTCCTGGATCCTGGAAGGGATTCAAGTTGGTGATTCACACTGTCCTTCTTGTTCTCCATGAATACTCTATTCTCACCCTCAGCCCAACAACAGCCTGTTTACAGGAATCCCTCCTCTCTGCCACCCACCAACCTGCAGAAGCATCCCTAGGACAACAGCCCATCACTTTCCTAAGATCACGAGAAAGCAATAGAAAACACGGAACAAAATACCCACTAACCAAAGGCAGGACCAGATGTCAACACCCAGAATCATCTCAGTCACCTCCACCCCAGATGCCTAGGCACCAGCATAAAAACACAAAATTAACACCCAAGACAACACGCCTCTACCATAAGTCAATAGTACAAGATGCCATATTTCTGAAGCACAGAACAGAGACTTCAAAATAGCAGTTATAAATGTTCAAGAATCTTAAAGAGGATATGAATAAATTTCTTAATAACATCTATAAGAACACAAATGAGCAGTAGAATGATGAAATGTAGAAAACAATCCGAGACACGAAAGTAGAAATAGAATCACTGAAGAAAACCCATCACAGAGATAAAATTGCAAACGAAAAATTTAGGAAGTTGCATGAAAACTTGAGAGGTGAAGCGGCATCTACAGAGCAAGAGTCATGGAAGAGAGAATCACAGGGGTTTAAGACAAGATTGAATAAATGTCAGATTAAAACAAACAAACAAACAAAAAACTCTGGGCACAAAACATCCAGGGAGCTGGGGATACCATGGAAAGAACAAATCTACGATTAATGGGAAGAGAGAAAGGAAAAGAAACCCAGGTTAAAGGCACAAAAAATATTTTCAAGAAAATTGTAGAAGAAAGCTTCCATGACCTAAAGAAGAAGGTGCCTATCAAGGTCCGAAAAGCATACAGAACACAGAACAGACAGGGACAGAAACAAGGTCCCCCACAATACATAATAGTCAAAACACTAAATGTAAGAGTAAAGAAAGAATATTAAAAGCTACAAGTGGAAAAGCCTAAGCAACATATAAAGGCCGACATGGGGCTAGAGAAGCAGCTGAGAGTTCTCCATTTAGCTCTGCAGGCCGCAGAAAGACAGACAGTCTAGGCTTAGAATGTCACCCCTAGGGACACACTTCCTTGAACAAGGCCACACTTCCTAATCCTTTCAAATAGTGCCACTCCCTGTGACCATGTATTCAAACCCCCAAACCCTTTGATTTACAGTGGCGACCTGCAAGCAAGATATGCTGGTGCAATGATGGCTTAAAGCTTATGGGAGTAACCAGCCACTATCTAATTGGATTTAAGGCCCTCTCCATGAGATGGGACCCATCCCTGACATGGTTGGATTTCCATTAACCTGAGGCTAGATAAGCCATGGGCCTAGGGGAAACCAAACACTGCTGTTCTGCTAAAGGAACATAGCAATAAACTGACTCCTAATGACATTCTGCTACGCCCATAGATCTATGTTGCACTCAACCATCAACAGAGAAGCTTCCTCCTACAGAGTATGGGAATTAAAACAAGACCCAGAGCTGGACAGTGTGCAGAGTGAGAGACCTTGGAACACTCAGTTCTAAATGGGATGTCTCCATCAACCCCCTCCCCTCAGGGCTCAGGGAACTCTGCAGAAGAGGAGGTGGGGAGATTGTCAGAAACAGAGGGGATGGAGGACACTGAAGAAACAGAATCTTCCAGACACAACAGAACTGAAGCCCATATAAACTCTCAGACCGTGGCAGCAAGCACAGGCCTTGCACAGCTCAAAGTCAGACAGAGTCCCAGTGCTGAGAAGGGAAGGTGTGGCGGTGGCCCTGCTGTCTCTGGGAATGCACGGGAGAGTGACAATGACTGCTCTTCCATTAGCAAGGCCCTGTGATGTGGGATTCCTCTCTGTATGCTGTGAATACCATTGGTTAATTAAGAAGCTGTTTTGGCTTGTGATAGGGTGGAGCAGAGCTAGGTGGGGAAAACTAAACTGCATTCTGGGAGAAAGAAGGCGGAGTCAAGAAGAAGTCATGTAGCCTCACCAGAGTTAGATGCCGGAACTTTACCCGGTAAGCCACAGCCTCGTGGTGATACACAGATTAATAGAAATGGGTTAAATTAAGATGTAAGAGTTAGCCAATAAGAAGCTAGAACTAATGGGCCAAGCAGTGATTTGATTAATACAGTTTCTGTGTGGTTATTTTGGGGCTGAGCCTATAACCTTTGACAGCAGGCTTTAGAAGGGAGGATCTTCCTCAGCGCCTTTGTCCCACACTGATGCGGCAATAACACACCCAGATAATTTACAGAGTTTTGACTGTGGTGATACCTGGAGAATAAGAAAAATTAAAAGTCTTTGATCATCAAGACAGAGATCATGTATTTCTATCTTTGATTACAAAGTAATGTTGTACATTTGTCTGGCCTATAGGCTTACATACTAACAAACATCTTAAAACACTGTACAAGAAAAGTGATGCTGGCTAGTTCACAATAAGATAATAATAATGCTGGCTAGTTCACAATAAAATAATAATAATGCTGGCTAGTTCACAATAAAATAATAATAATGCTGGCTAGTTCACAATAAAATCTTCACACAGTGTGCATTTTCACACTTCTAAAAATGATTAGTCAGCTAAAGCTGTGGAACACTGGATTAGAGAGAAGCAGGAGAGAAGGAAAAAATCAAAGTGACATTCAGTGTGAAAAATTTTGCATCTACAAAGCATAGCTTGTGCTTCTGAATTATTGTAAAAAATTGTTTTTGCAAGTTTCTGAAAGTATTTTCAGTTTGCTGGAGGTATCTCTCCAACCTGTGCATACAGATTTATGTCTCATCTTGCAACTATACCAATTATTGCAATCCCATACCAATTATCTTTCTAATGATGGCTATAATAGTTGCTACTAAAAAATATCCAAACTTCTAAATAGAAAGTATGTCCTTGTAGGACATTCTATGACTATTCCAAGGATGTGGCCATACTTTCCATATTACTTTTAGAATTCCTCTTTGGAATCACATTTGGCAATTAAAGGTGAGTAGGGCAGCCAGTGTGTAGAAGACATATGTATAATACATATATGTGCATATCCATATTGAGCAGCACTCACCCAATTCAAGCAACTTGACTTCAAATTACATTTTGGGCACTATCAAAAAAAATAAACAAAAACACAAACACAGTTATCCCAGTAGACAAAGATTTTTCCAGTATGAAAGTTATTATTATTATTATTATTATTATTATTATTATTATTAATGAAAGCATTTGGAGTGGCATCCACACAAGCTATCAAACAGGAACAACAGCTTAGAGTAAGGACAGAGCCTGGGTTCCCAAGACAGCTAATTTGGGGGCTAAAATGGGCTTCAAAGGAACATCGGTTTTTATGGATAATTATTGGACTTCTGTTTAAACAACCACATCATGTTCATGTGCCCTTTGGACCACTGAATTATATCTAGTAATAAACGACCTTTGCAAAAATCTGGAAGTGGTTCAAAATAGACTCTAAATTTAGAATTTCACAGAAAAATTCCAGGGGAGGGCACCAATCGGTGTAATGTTGTTTTAGCTCTCAGCTTTAAGCACCCAAAGCAGGTCACGCAGGCAGACTCTAAAATCTGGTTTCGTTGAATGCTGGTGAAGTACAGGGGCCTTCAAACAGACCGAGGGTCTTTGCTCATTCCCAAAAAATCAGTATTTGAATAAATCCTTTCAGTTCAATGGCATCTGTTTCACAGTGTGATTCCTGTAACATGAGCTTTTCAGTAACTGTAAATTTTATTTTTGTTGCTTTTTTTTGCACTTACACCCCACAACACTTGGTTGTGTGGTTTAAGATTGTTTGAAATTTTGCATTTCACATTCCTTTTGGCACTTTTGAAGAAAGGGGATGATTTTTTGCGACTTTTATGTTTGGGAATGAAGTGGTACCCCTCCCATTCCTGTCTTTTTAGTTTTAAATGTTTGGCTTTATGACATTCACAATTCTCCCTGATTCCCGCATCACTAAATGAGAGGGGTGGAAATCTACTGTTATTACAAGCTGTCCACCTCAACCCTTCTTAGTGGCTACTGCCCCCGGCTTCAGATTTATGCTGTTTGCCTACTGCCATAACTGGATCTGGTGGTCCCTCTCGAAAGAAGAGCACAACTGGGTTTTTGCGAGCCCACATGACCACTTCCCCTCCTGCCCCGCTAGCCGGGTTGGAAGAAGGCATCCTGCTACAAGCCCCCAGCCTGCTGGTACAGCCATTTCGAAGGTGATTGAGGCTTCTGGCATGCAAACCTAGACCTTGGCTGGGCAAAAAAGCATCCATGTTCCTAGTCCTGTAACCCTCCTCACGATTGCGTCCTAGGAGCATGGAAATGTTGGGGTTGCGGATGGCATAGATGACAGGGTTGATAGCCCCATTGGCCCACGTCAGCCATACAGCCGCCACATTGAGCAACGAGGGGGCCTGAGTGGCCTGACCCTGCCGAGTCGCCGCCAGAAGCACCAGGAAGCAGTAGGGGCCCCAGCAGCAGATGACGAAGATAATCATGATGAGCACGGTGGTGGCCGTGCGCACCTCGCTGAAGAAGCGCAGCACGCGCGCGTAGGTGGTCATCGGCCGCACGCGCACGTCCGACAGGCGCACGGTCTTGCAGATGTGGTAGCGGCAGAAGCACATCAGCAGGAAGGGCAGCAGGTAGCAGGCCACCACCAACCCCACGCTGTAGATGGCGCCCAGCTGCGCGGGGTCTGGGGAGGTCCGGTAAAGGCAGCGGTGGAAGCTCTGCGGAGCAGGGGGCTCCCTGGGCGCCCGAAGCAGCTCCCAAGGCAGCGAGAAGCCGAGCGCCGCCAGCCAGGCTCCGGCCAGCAACTGCAGAGCGCGTCGCCTGCCCAGCTTATCCCGCGGCGGACGCACGATGGCGCAGTAACGGTCCAGAGAGATGAGCGCCACGCTGAACGTGGACACGATGCCAAAGCACGAACTGAAGAAGCGGCTGGCGGCGCAGAAGCTGCGCCAGGGCCCCGAATCTCCGGGAGGCGCGAACAGGTCTAGGAAGGCGGCGGGTAGACAGAGCAGCGCGGTGAGCAGGTCGGACAGGGACAACGACAGGATGAAAGCGTTGGTGACCGTGCGCAGCTGCCGGTGCTTCACGATCACCCCCATCACCGCGCAGTTGCCCAGGCTAGACAGCAGGAAGATGAGCAGGAGCACGAGCGCCTGGGCGGCCACCGCCGCCCCGTGCCACAGCAGCGGCGCAGGTCCCCGAGACCCCGCCGCCTCCGGCCGGCCCGCATCACTCTGGTTTCCCAGGGTTACCGTGGCGACGGCGCTGAACGACAGCGCGGCCGCGGTGGCCGTGGAAGCCGCCCCGCCCGGATGAGCGCTGCCTGGTAAGGCCACGCTCGCGGGCGGGCGGCCGGGGGGCCGCTCCTGCTCCTCCATGGGGCCCCGCGCAGGTCGCCGCTCTGCTCATCCCGCAGCAGGGTGAAGGGCTGAGCGGACCCAAGTGGCCGCCGCGAGAAGTGGGTGGGGCTCGGCCGAAACGGGGCGGTAGAACCTTGACGTGGGTTCCAGGCGTTGCCGAGGGAACCGCCTGTTTACGCAGGAACGCAGGGCGGGACGCCAGCCGGGCACCCCAGAAAACCGGCCCACATCATCTCCTTCCCCAGCCCGAGCGATCCTGCCAGGGTCTGTGCGTCCGAGGGCTGATATGGTCTACCTCCAGCACCCTGCCATGCCAGAGACAGTCAGAAAATCCCGCATACGAATGGCAGATTCTACCGAGGTGGTCTAGCTGTTTCCTGTCGGGCGCTGAGGCCCTACAGGGAAGCCTTTGGGAGGGTACTGATGCTGTGGGCATCTCTGGCGACCACAGGTAAGAAAGGAAAACAGTCCACATCAGGAGTTCTTGAACTTGTGGGGCGGGAGGGGGTATTTCCTGTATGTCTATTTTAAGCCAGCAACAGAAACACTCAGAGGGCGTGTTACACATGACTAGGTTCCAATCTCAGTTTCAGATAATGGAGTGAGGATCAAGAATTTGTATGGTTGGTGATGATGATGGTCCAAGGGTCACACTTTGAAAACTACCGATGTGACAAACTTGTTTCAATAGATTTCTTGCTGACACTCAATATTTTTGAGTCTGGACGCCGCCCTTAAGCCTGATTCGGAGCAGATACTCTCAAGGACTGGCATCTGGATGTAGGAGGGAAGATGTCATCTACTGTTCAAGGTCCTGGACCTCTGGATGGTAACTGGTTAATGCATGGGGAGAGGGCAGAGAGGCGTAGGTTCCCCCGCTATTACCATTTGGTATCTAGAATGTGGTCTCTGTGGTATATTAAGGCATGGCCAGCCACAGACACTCTGGCAGATACTGAGTGGGGAGAGACAGAACCAGGAAAGGCCTGGCTGCCCAGCAAGGTGCCTCTCTAGACCGTGGCTATGACTTTGAGGAGGAAAGGCTTAAATCAATCCTCCAGGTACCTGTGCTCTTTAAAGCAGCTGTTCACAAAATGCGGGTCTGGAGCCAACAACATCAGCATGGCTCAAAAACTTCCAGCGATGCAGAATCTAATGTTCCGATACTTGGGAGGAGATCCAGACTCTAGTGCTTTGACAAGCTCTCCGGGAGATGCTAATGCACCCACAGGCTTGAGAAACTCTTAAATAAGTAGGCCACTCGCAGATCTTGGAGTCTGCATTACGGCTGAAGGGCTTCCTTCAGTGTATGCTGCAGAAAACTTAACAGTGCATTGAAAGATTTCTCTCTCTCAGTCTGGGCCAGATCACTCTTTGCTGGTGGGAACTGTTCCACACAGAGCCCTTAGCAGCACGTCTAGTCTCTGCCTGTTAGGCGCCAGCAGCACGTCCCTCAGCTGCAGCCACTAAAACTATCTGCAGAAATTGCCGCATTCCCCTTCAGGGTAAAAGCAACTCCAGCTGACAGTCGTAAATTCAATCTGCAGTCATTAATGCCTAGTTCTAGCACAAAGCAAATAAGGGCCCTGTCCCAAAAGACCTAAGTCTTAGGCAAACAGAAACGTATAACAAGGAAATAAGTGTTTTTAAAAATGAAGGAATGAAATGCAATGGAGATTGAGTTGCTAGAGTGGCTGATAGAGACCCTGTATACAGAGCTGGACTACTGCGAAGGGGAGAGGAGAGCTGGAGAATGCAAACACGACATCCAGAGGGGAGTGTTGAAGTTGTCGGTGTCTGAATTCTAGGCTACATGCAATTGGGGTTAGAATGTTGGATGTTAGGTATTACCAGTTTGTTGGAGTCACACTCTCTGGACTGGCTATACCAGAGTGAGCCAATGTGTTTGTCTGGCATCTCCTTACCATACCTAAGTGGAATGAAGCAATAGTGTCCTACAGGCAAGGCAGAGAGCTCTACCCTGAGGCAGTGAATGGGGAGTGCACTATCTACAGACAATTCTAAACAAAGAAGAGAAATAACTAAGCGTCATCAGCTCGTTGGCACTGCCAGAACTGACGGTTCCTAACTCTGCCACAGCTCAAGTTCTGCACCCTTGGTAGCCATGGACACTAACTACAGTGTGCTCTTTCTGATAGAGGGTGCATATGTGGTCCATCAAGAAATGTGACTCTAAAACAATGTATTTGTTCTAGTTAATGAGACATGAGATTAAGAGAGAAAATAGCGATTCTATTTTCATTTCATTAGATGAGGCAAATCACCTGCTCTATGGAAATTTAGTCACCTGAGTTGATGGCAGCACCTCTTTCCCTTTCCTTTGGGGTGACTGATGGTGTGGACACAAACCTGAACTGCTTGGGGGTGATGGGGAAATAACAGATATTCACTTCCTATTTTTTCTTTGGGTTAGGTAATCAAGTTACAGACCTCCAAAAATAAGTCAATGAAGGTCTGCTGAGTGACAGAGCCACTTAACATGGATTAGTTCAGTATCTGGTGTGCACAGAACTGAAGTACTACTACATACCTCACAAAAGGGCTACTGTGTTTTCCGAGGGCATCACAGGTAATGTTTCAATAGATGACAGACAATGATCCATTTTATTTTATTCCTGATTATTAAAAGTCAGGGCCTGAAGGAACTGGCTGACCTCAAACTTTATAATCTTCTTGGCTCTAGCCCCCAAGGGCTGGGACTACAGGCATGTGTCCCCACACCTGGCTTTCAAGCAATATTTTTAAGAGGCTCAAAGGTAAGTATTAAAGGGCAATAATGCTAGTAATGAGATTTTTTTTTCATGTTCTAAGTCTAGCAAGCAGCTGATTGTTGAGCTGATCCAAGGCTTTCTCAGAGGCCTTCAGGAAAGGACAAAAGGAAGCGGAGGCCGTGTCCTTGTCCAGGGAGTCTTGGTCAAGTACAGTCTGGGGCTGGAGCCAGGGCCTAGGAGAAGTTATGTTTCCATTCCTGGGAGCTTGGCTTTTCCCATGGAAGAGACTGGAGTTATCAGTCCCAAGGACTCTGTGTGCGTGGCCTGTGATACCTCTGAGGTATCCTGTGCTCCCCTTGGGCAACACTGCTTGACTTAGCTTCCTGCTGAGTTTGTCCCATTGTATAATAGCTTTTTGCTAGTTCTGTGTATCTCCCCCCCC
>NC_022009.1:9372740-9398725 GCF_000317375.1 Microtus ochrogaster | reverse complement strand
TGGCAAAAGACATGGCCTGTGCAAGACCACCACCCCCTCCCAAGCCTACCTTTTCTATCTTCTTTATCTCTGATCTGGACTTTCCTTTTTAGTACCCTGTCAGTGAAGAAGAACTTACCAGTCAAGCTTCAGCTGATAGGACACGAGATTCATTTCATTGTAAAGATTCAGAGATTAATTTTCACTTCCCATCTGTATTTCAACAATGTAGCATGAGCTTCTAAAGCCAATACTTAAAACCAATGAAAAAACCAAACAAAGGAAGAACAACCATCCAAACACACAACAAACAAAACACCACTCCCTAACCCAAAAGCACAGTCCTAGGATGGCAAAAATCTGGTTACCTGTTGGTCTTTGCAGCACAGTCAGTGGCTTTGTGGCACTTGGGTACCAGTGGGTGTAGATGATGGGAGCTCAGCAGCAAAGGCAACACCCCAGCAGCCCCTATAACGATGTCTGTCAAAGGAGCTGACTCCAGGTGATCGTTCCAGGATTATTTATGCCAAGTGTTGAGAACATCGTAATAACCTGCTTCCTCAACATGCTGCTTATGGAGGCCTTTATTTCACTCAAACTGGAGCATTACAATAACAGACTCACAAAGTTTATTGCTGTGTGGTCTATGACTGAAGCTATCATCCACAGAAACGTTAACACAAAGAACTGCCATTTCCACAGTGTAGATCAAGAAACTGGGTTTTAATTTGGCCCTGTATACTAACGATTGAAACGTTTCTGAATTTTTTGCACTTTGTATGCCACATCAGTGATATTAAGCTCAAAAGGTTTGCAAGCAGGAAGAATAATGCCTTGCATTTAGCCTTAGTATACTGTTCTAGAAATTATAAAATTAGCCTATATGGGTAACTGGATGCTGATTTTCATATAATACAGAGGAAACACCACTCACAGGTAGTTGCTTTAGAAGGAAAACCTTAAAGCTAACGGGCAAGGTCACTTGAGAAGAAAGCCATCCCTCAAGGGGTCGTCGTCTTCCACTGTCAGGCTTGCTGTCCCCGTGTAATGGGCTTGTCCTGCAACCTCCACTATGATAGCTTTGAAATCCCCGCATTTCCCTTCCTGAAAAAGAAGACAAGAGGAGCAAGCTGGGAAAATACTGCAGCTGTTTGGTGTCCTGAAGGCTGGGCTCTTGGCTCTTACAGCCAGAGAAACCCAAGTGTTGATCCCTCAGACACAGGAAAGTTTTTAAGGAGGTGACAGGGTCAGATTGTGTTTTAGTTAACTGGGGGCACATGGGAGAGGGACTAGGAACCCAGAAGCCTGCTAAGCGGGACCTTCCGTATTCAGAAACAAATCCTGAAAAACAGCTGCGCTAGGGTAGATGGCTTCCTACGTTAAAGGACTCTCCAAGAGTACGTTCATCCACTAACATAGATTCATCATTCTATAACAGGTTTCATTTGCTACCGAGCAGATTCACTGTTCGCACATTTGCATTTGACTTCATTACAAAAATTCTATTTTCAAAACTCGCATCTTTTATGTGCTACTCTTTGAATTACAATACTTCCATAGAATAAGTCAAAAACCAAAAAGGCTCAACTCTAATGCAGTACTTCTTAAATCTTCTGGTCTCAAGAGCCCTTTACACCTTAATATTTGAGGACCTCCACAAGCTCTTCTTTATGCATGGAATACTCTCAGTACTTACTGGGAATTAAAGGTATTTGTTCACTGCTTCATTTGAAGACAAACTGATTACAAAGCAATGAATGCACAGAAATGAATAGGCACTTTTTGTAAATAACTGTTGCCAAAAAGTTTTAAACGAGAAAAGTGGCATCATTTTTCAATCTTGAAGGCCCACTCCTGTCTGTCTCAATAGGAACAGCTGGATTCTCACCTGCTTCTGTATTTAGTCATTCACGTTTAAGCTATCACTCAGAGTGTAGCCTGCCTGCTTCTGAGAGAGCGAGGGCAATGATAACCATGTCTTAGTATATCATGATGAACATAGTTTTGACTCATAGAAAGCACAGTGGGTCAAACCCGAGGTGCCAACACTACACTTTGAGAATTGATGGTTGGACAGAAGTTTTTACAGGCTGGCTTTCAAGTCCAGGAACACATCCAGCACCCAGCTCCACCCCTTCTGTCTCCCAACAAGAAGCCAGAGTTACACTAACCCTCACAGCACGCCCCGTGAACACGGAGCCAGTTGCGTTGCTTTGGAAGGTTCTGGTCTGGTCCAGCTGCAGAAGGCCCTTATGATACTGCAGAGCAATTCGGGCTGTCACTCCTGAGCCCGTGGGGCTTCTGTCGACCTGTTTCAGAACCATAACGACAGGAATTGAGTGCTCTCTACCCAGCGGTTCTAGGGTTCAAGTCTAACAGTTGAAGCCCTGGTACCCACCTGTTCATCTGCAAACACGCAGATGTTGGTGGTGGCCTCCTCGCTGTATGCATCTTTTCCATCTGTTAAAATAGTTCCATACAGAAAACCAAGGTCTTCACTCTCAGGATGCTTGATTTTAAACTGCAATAAAATGACCATATGTGAAATGTTTGATTCAAATTTTGCCTTTGAAATAATGTCAATGACAGACTTAATTTTCTCAATATGTATCATTTTTGAGAATCACCTAAATAAATGCTTGATATTACGTTACTCTCCAGACACAAACAGTTTTATTTGCAGTTACGATTCTCATGTTGAGTTCCTGCTGAGGAAACTCTTCTGTATCTAACCTCAACTAAATGGGCAGTACCTATTTTATATGCATGCCCAGCACACATTCTCTGTGGAAAACTTAATTCATGATGGGTTGGTCCACAGGCTGGCTGTGCCTGAGTTAAAACCATGCCATGGAAGGGGAGAATATGGGAAAATCTAACAGAGTAAATCTTTTTTAAAGGATAGTTAAAAGAATCCAGAGGCTACTTGTAAGTAAGAAACAATTGGAGTTAGAGGGAAAAACAGAACAGAACATAATTAGTTCCAGGGGATCTGATGCCCTTTTCTGGCTTCTTGATTACCTGGGTTCGTTGTAAACCAGCTAGTGTTCTTAACGCCTCAGCCACCTCTCCAGCCCAGTGCTACATATTTTCGTTTTTCTACCTTTTATATTTTTTCAAACTAAAGCTTTGTTAAGTGGGCCCATAACATGTCAATACAAGCATATTAGATACCATCATGCTACTTATTCTTACCACTAATTAGATTGGCATGTAATTTCAAATATTGTAATGTTCTTTCATCTATGAGTCCTGACTCAAGGCTGATTGGCAGAATTATGCTAGAAGTGAAAGAATATATTCTTGAGTTGCTTACCACCTACACTGATGTGATTTTAGAGTAGGAAACTGAAACCCCCAGCAGTCAGGTCATGAGTGCTCCCAGTGTCAAAGCTAGGATTCACAAGGGTCACGCGAGGGCCCTCTAGTCTGACCACAGACGCAGGTGCATACTTTCCTTATGGATGTGATCATTGTATTTATCTAAGCACTGAGGGAGCCTTTGTCATCAAGGTAGCACGGGGACTCACCTGAGCTTTCACCGCTTCTGTCACTATGCTTGCTGCCTCCACAAGGTCCCTCGTCTTTGCAGAACACACGTCAAGTCCTAATTTTTCTGCACTAACAAATGCATAAAATGCCCCACCGTACGCGATGTCCAGCACCACCTTTCCATGCCCAGGAACGTCCACTGTGAGATCTGAAAGAGGCGTTTACAGGTATGTTTGTTAGAGAAAAAAAGAATCACAGGAGAAATGCTCACAATAGAAAGAAATGAAACTGAAATCCATTTTCAAAATAAGTGTTGGGCAAATGAGTACGTGCATTTTCTTGTTTAAATTGGTTGTTTGTTTCAATTAGAATATATCTGAAGCTGTGTTGCTCTTTGATTATATGTGCATGTCGTTAACTACTCTGAGGTTCTATTGTAGGGACCTTCAATAGGTTGTCATAGAGGGTGACTAGGAGACGGGAAAACTCTGGGACAGCCACCTGTGAACACCACGAAGAGTACATACTAGTAGAGAAGGCTTCAAATGAGATTTGCACGTTATTCACAAACTGGCCATCTTCAGCTATACTGCCAAAAGGGAAATTTTAGAGAAGATTTCTTTTATCAGCTGGGTGTGGTAGCACGTCCTGTAACAGCAGCACTGGGCTTGCAGGTATGCAGCACCATGCCTGGCTGCCTGCCACTTTTATTCTTAAATAACTAAATTGCTGGCATTGGAAATTGAGAGACCATGAGCACGTTCCATGTGCCAGACACATTGCCTCCGCTACTTCAGCGCTGAAAGACAGGTTCTGCGCTTTAAGAAGCTCCCATAACTCTGAGAAGCCCACTACACAAGTGGCAGAGCTTGGAGTCAAACACAGAAGCCCCTGACTCTCACATCCCAGCCCGTTCCCCTGAAATATGTAACCTGTATTTAGAACTCCATCCCAAATCTAGCGTCTTTTCTTTGTCTACGCAAGCTCATCACTAGGATTTTACATCGATTTCCCTCGGGTTACACCTAGGGCATACCTACCAGGAGAGTATCTACCACGTGGGCACCTAAGAGTCAGGGTGAATAAAGCAGCCCTTTCTTCCCAAGTTCACTTAGACAAGAAAGACAAAATCTCAAATGCAGCACATGCTGTGAATGAGGTTGGATATACGAGCTTTCCAGAAAATCGAAATGGATCTCTGTGAATTGCAAAGATGTTGAGGATGAAAGGATGAACCTGCCAGGCTTGGGTCTGGCTCCTGGTTCTGCTCCTCGGCACAGCTTTGCTGTTCTTGCACAGAAAGAGGAACTTGTACGTCCCCTACCAGAGCTGCTTTGAAAATCCATGCAGTAATACACAGAGAGTACCCAGCACAGGTTAGTGGGTTTGGTGAACACTAAGGTGGAAGTCAAAGTTTAATTTCCAATAGGAATGGCACTCTCAAGAGGCTTCAATTGCCAATCAGCACATTCTCCAAATTTCATTTGCTTAGCTATCGTTCAACTCCTATTCATTTACAGCCTACTGTGGTAGAACCCTGGGATAAAGTGAACAAAACAAACGTAATTTATCACATGGGCTGCAGTGAACTCTGTAACCCTTCCCCGTGGGTATGGTTGCACCTTCGTTTCAGAGATGGTGACGTTCCTGAACACGGTCGCTGAGATGGGAAGGGGCAGATAAAGGCTCTCCAACACCATCCTCCTGCCTTTTATGTGCTGCCGGGGATGCAAGGTTCCCTGTTCCTAAGGCTTCAGTGTGAGCACTCAAGCCCACTGACTTCTGTGGCTGTCACACAGGGATGCTGGTGGGAACTCTGGTATCTAAAGGTTTGGCTAGCCCTCCCCTTACCAACCGGGGACTAATATGAACGCTGCCGCCGCCAGCTGTTAGGTCTCACAGAGTGGACTCTCTAACCTGCTGCTTGAATTGCTTAGGGAGAAATTAGGCAGCCAGCTAGTTCAACGGCTGTTTTTCTCCCCCCCCCCTTTTTTTTTAAATAAAATCATAAATGGTCTCCCTCAAGCGCCAGCCTGGTTGTGATACTCATTCTCCCCAAAGGCATCGAATTCCACAGAGCCATTCATCCCCACGGGTGTTTGCCTACTGAGGTTACCCTAAGCCTGTTCTGCTACAGTGTCCTTCACTCACACCCGGGCTGATCCGGAGTCTAATTATCCGGGGAGGATCAAGAGCAGCTTTCCTAAGAATGCTTTGCATTGCTCGAAGACTGGGGAGAAAAGCAGTGTTATGTAACCTCATTCCTGGATTGACCAAATTAGCTCCCAGCTCACTTCCAGTCACATATTAGACATATGCACCGAAAACCTCAATCCTGCAAGTGTATCCGACTTTCCACTGTGGCAAAGTTCATGCTAGAGAGCCACGCACCCCAGAGACAATAAGAAACAGGTAAGCCGTTAAAAACAACAACTCCATGTTTTCAGTAACTTTCCTTTTTCTGCTGGACCACATTCATAGCTATCCTGGGGCACAGGGGCCCCACAAGTGGCAGGCTGAGGCTCTCTCCAGCAGAGGTTCCCAACTTTCCAGCTGTTTTGACCCTTTAATACTGTTCCTCACGTTGTGGTGACCCTCAACCATAAAATTATTTCTGTTGCTACTCTGTAACTGTAATGTTGCTGCCCTTATGAATCGTGAAGCAAATATCTGTGTATTCTGAGGCTCTTAAGAGACCCCTGTGAAAGGGCCAGGCAGCCCCAAGGGGGGCTGTGATCCACAGGCTGATAACCACTTGTGCTAGAAGGACAACTGGGATAAAAGATAAAACGCCAGCTGCCAGGTGATTCAGAAGAGGGTTGTTCCTCTGCAGATGACCTGCTTGCAGAGATAGCAAAGACCTATTCTCGGGAACCTGGAAATCCTCTTCATGTTTCTGTACGTCCAGGAAACAACAAGCCCACTATCTTGAAGTCTCTGTTTCTTGATGAGTATTTTTTCAGATATGTTAAAAAAAAATTCTACCAGCATTCAGGAGGCAGAGGCAGGCAGATCTCTCTGCGATGGAGGCCAGCCCCAATATAGAAGTTGTTAATGGAAGTTGCCAGGGTGTCGTTCAAGCCAGGGCTACAGAATGAGATCTTATCTCAAAACAAAACCGTCCACATGATAAAAAATAATTCTAAGAATGTTTATGTGCTCCTTTTTAACCCTAAGAACTTGTGGAAATGAATGAAGGTACAGACTCAGCCAGGGATCTGAGGGGTTGTGAACTTGTGGAGTTAGGCAAGAGCAGAAAATATCTGCCCCTGCAAATATAGTTCTTCCCCAAAGCCAAAGGGTCTCACCCTGTTGCTCATGTTGGCCTAGAATGACATTCTCCCTGCGGAGGGAAGGCACTTAATAGCCGGGGAAAGACAGGTCATGTTAAGTAACTTATTAGGAGAAATGTGTTTACCGAGCATATTCTAAGCTAGACTGGAACTCAGTGACCTCTGCTCTTAACTCCATTCTACTGTGAAATCTCTACGGATGCCTGCCTGCCAGGTGTGGAGTGGGGATGCTGTGTAAAGGAAGCACAGCCTTCACCACTCCACTCTAAGCTCCCCAGGCTTTGCCTGGATGGTTAGGCAAGATAACTAAATTGCACCCAAGATGCCAAGACGTGTTTGCAGTAACTTGGAATTACCTTTTTATGAATTGCTAAGGCAAGCAGGGTGGGGTTAGTTGCGCAGGTTTATTCAGCAAAGAGCAGTGGTTAGATTCCTCCGGAGTGTGTCCCTGGACACCGGGCCTAGAGGTCTCACCCTTTACCTGCGGCCAGGACGAAGGCCGGGACGCTGTGGAAGCGCACAGGACCGCGACTGCGGCCACCTTCACATGCCACGAAGGCGGTCACGAGCCCGCACGGGCAGTGGATGTTGACCTGGGCCTCCTGGGCGCCGTCTGGGGGAGCGGGCACCAGTCCGAAGTCAATCGCGAAGCGGCCCAGTGCCAGCACCGCGTGGCCGCACATGGAGCTGTAGCCTTCGTTATGCAGGAACAAGACGCCCAGGTGCGCGTCGGGCAGCTCGCTCGGCACCAGGACCGCTCCGTACATGTCCCGGTGGCCGCGGGGCTCGAACACCAGCCGCCGTCGCACGTAGTCGAGGTGGTGACGCATGTAGCGACGCTTGGCCAGCAACGTGGGCCCGGCCACCTCCGGACACCCGGCGTGCACGATGCGCAAGGGCTCGCCGCCCGTGTGCATATCCACTACCGACAGTGGGGGTGTCCTCGGGTCGTGCGGAGGCAGCCGGGCCACTGACAGAGCCGCCTCCATTGTCTGCGTCCGGAGTTGCGGTTCAGCACAGCAGTGCTCTCTCCAAGCTGGGGATAAATGTCAAACGCCACGGGAGAACGCGCAAGGCCGGTGGCAACCGTAGGGCCAGGCGTCGGAGAAGAGACCACCGGGCGGCAAGCCTGGAAGCTTAGACTGGGTGCGCCCACCGGGTTCGGAGAGGGACACACGGCGGGGCGGGGCCTCGGAGACTAGACACGCGGCGGGGGCGGGGACTAGAAACTAGTTCGCACATGGGGTGGAGATCCAGAGCCTTGGCCACACCCCGGGGGCGGGGCCTTGGAGCTTTATCACAGGGCGGGGGCGGGGCTACTAAGCCTTATCTAGGAAACGGGGGCGGGGCCTCTGGGTCCAGTCTAGGAATCGCTGGAGGCAGTGTAGACCTGACTCGGTTGGAAGCCGGACCTCGGTTCCGGCCCTCGCCCAGACGAGGCCCGGTGAATCTGAACCCGGAAAGGGTGGAGCCTCTGAGCGCAGACCCGGAAGGGACGGAGACGCTTCCGAGCCTAGAGTAGGAAACCGGGTTCCTGGGGATCGTAGGCCGGATAGTCCACCAAGTGTATTTCAGCCTAGCGGAGACGGCGCTGCTGGGGCGGGACTGGGAACCTAATGTAGCCGGGGCGGAGTTCCACCGCGATCGCCAGGCTAGCGGGAGGCTGAGCGGCGGGGAGCGCTGTGGCCCGGATGTTCGGGTGCCGCGTTCTGACCGGCTGATCCCCGGGCTTCTCTGGAGAACCTAGTGTGGCCAATGGGTAAGTGGTCGCTTAGGCTGCGGGGGGCCGGGGATCTCTGTCTTCGTGCCTGCTGCTTTTCCACCTCATTGCCCCGGGGCTCGCCTCCGGCCGACAGCTCTCGCGGGGCGGGCACCCTTGTCCTTTACTGCCCTGTGCTCCAGCTCTGACTTCTCCCGGAGTTGGGATGGTCTGCTCCGGAATGGCTGGAGATGACCGCGGGGCGGTGTGCAGGAGGAAGGGCTGAGGCTTTGTTGTGTTCTTCCTACGTTCTTTCATTCATTCCTTTGTTTCTTGTCCAGGAAAGCGTTCCTAATGGTTGACTGGAGAATTAGAAGTGCTGGTGTTAGTGCAGGGCAGGAAAGCAGAAGCAAATTGACACACAACTTACTATTTCAACCTCAAATGTAAATTTTGTTTGTTTCTTCTTGTTTTTCGAGACAGGGTTTTTCTGTGTAACCCTGGATATTCTGGAACTCGTTGTGTAGATCAGGCTGGCCTCGAACACAGAGATCCACCTGCCTCTGCCTCCCGAGTGCTGGGTTTAAAGGCGTGCGCCACTACACTTGGCATCAAATGTAAATCCATTAGAGTCTTTCACAAAGGCCAGATTTTTGCAGAAAAAAAACAAGGTCAACATTTTAGCCATGGTTCACCAACGGCTATGAAACTTAATTGTACAGATTTTTTTTTTTTTTTTTTTTTAGAAAAATCAGCTTTGCTTTTGTTTGTTGCACTGATTTTTCAGGCCTTGGTTTTGGGATCTTTTAGATGCAAAGCCCATCAGTGCCTTAACTTACTTCCCAGAAAACCTGTAACAATTCATTTCATGTATTTAGTTCATTATAATTCAATTGCTGTGACAAAACAAACAAAAAACGTTAAGGGACTGGCTGGAAAGCTGGCTCAGCAGTTAAGAGCACTTGTTGCTCTTTCTGAGGACTAGGCTTTGATTCCCAGTACCTGCACAGCATCTCAGGATCTTCTGTAACTCCAGTTTCTGAGGATCCCATATCCTTTTCTGATCTCCAGGTCTTTTGTCCTCCAGAGACACCAGGCAGGTACATGGCACACAGACATAAATTCAGGTAGTTGGTTAGAAGCTCAGTTCCAGCCTTGGTGAAAATGACCCGGGCCCTCAGCAGAAATGATAAAAGCTAGGATAATGCTTCTATATGGAGGTGAATTGATTTGTTTTAACGACCTACACTCTATTCTAAAATTTTCTCCTTCAAACTTTTGTTACATGTTCTGTTATAAACAAAGAATGTCTCTGTGTGTGTCCAATGCCCCAACTGGACACAATGACAATTAAAAAACATATAGTTTTTAAATTGTGTGATATGTACGGCACTGGGGTATGCCTGCCAGAGTGCACACACGGAGAATGACAACATTCTCCCGTCCTCTCCTACCCTGGCTCCACAAATCAACCTCCCCGGGTAGTTCAGGCTTATGATCAATGAAATTCCAAAGTCTGGTCTTAGGGACAGCTTCCTGGAGCTGGTGGGAAGGTTCAGGGTTAGGTGCCTGGGGCTAGAACCTGCTGTGCTGGCTGGAGTAGGAGGCTCAGAGTGAACAATAGGATGCCGATTTAATTTCCTGTAGTGTCACAGCGTGGAAGAACTTAAAAGTAAATGCATCAAGACTTGTCCAGTACATTTTAAAAGTGAGGTTGAGATACTTCTGCCAGTTCAGCGGTTACCAGGTTTTAATTACTTATAACCACAAAAGATGTTACTCTACTGGCATTTGTTTTTAAAAAGCTGTCGATATTCAACCAGCATGCCTTGGACTCTATTGTGGGAAGACCCTACTATTTAAAAACGGCTCCAGTGAAATCTATGGAGAATGTGGGGTAAGTCCTATGTTAATATTATCTTATTTTAAGGTCTATTTACTTTGGAAACTTTTTGCATGAAGAACTTTTTGTTTTAAATATAGTCACAAATGTATAAGAATGTAATATTAATAAAAGCCTTGTTTATATCGACATGTTGATAACTGTATTTAAATCTTTCTTGATAGTACAGATATTAAAAAATAGTTTATAATGTCTACTTACTATTTAATGATTTATCAAAGTGTTTTGTATAGTAAATTGACATGACAGCCCCAGAAGACTTCTGCAATAACTTTTATATGATGTTACAAGGTTTTTCATTGAGTATTAGCTGTTTTAGCAATTAAGTAGAAGTCTTCGCTGAGTGTTTTGCAGACATCACAGATGACGTGAATTTCTTGAAGTATTTTCTTTTAAAGCTATCCATATATACTAAACTGTTTAAACTAAAATGGGATTCCCTTATAGAATGATCTCAAAATACTACTTGTGTATAAAGCAATGCGTTAACATATTGTAGGTGTGTCCAAGAGGCCAGAGGACCAATGCGCAGAAGTACTGTCAGCCTTGCACAGAGACCCCCGAGCTTTATGACTGGCTCTATCTTGGATTTATGGCGATGCTTCCTCTGGTCCTACATTGGTTCTTCATTGAATGGTACTCGGGGAAAAAGAGGTGAGCACATTCTGATTGTACCTGGATGGACTAGTGTTGGAATAAAGATCACGTATTGTGATGCCGAGTGCGTAATCTCTGCTAACCTATACCCCCGCCTGACTCTCAGTCAGAAGAATAATTACCCTTTACTTGTTTCAAAGGGACAACCTATTTTTTTTTCTGAAATGAGAAAGAAATGGTAGGGCATATCTTAGTAGGTGTTAATGAGACTCTGCTAGAGAATATTATTTCTTAAAGATGATACTGAGTTTCTGTAGGAGTTGGCTAGGATCACAAGCCGTTACTGTTTTAGAACAAATACTTTATAACTTAATTTAATGTTAATGGCCTAGTATAATTATGAGAGCTGACTAGTGCACTGTTAGTGCATTTGTTGAGCAGTGTATTTTATGTTTGGAAGATCAAAGGGAGAGAGAGAATTAGAGAGGACAGATGGGCACGTGATGACAATATAAATCCATCTTAGGGATGTAGTGAGATTCTCTGTTGCCAACATCTGGAGTCACAAAGAATGGGGAGAGAAATTATGCCTAATAGGACCTAAAAGACTTAAGAAATGCTAAAACAGTTTGGTAAAAAAAGATGGAGGAATGGCAATGTGATCTGAAGTGGCCAGTGGGGGTTCTAAAGGAAGGGAAGTTAGTGATGAAAGTGACGGGCAGCATGCAGAGGTTCTTGACAAGCTTCTGCCTGGTTCTACAGGGAATGGGGAGGGGGCCAGGGAGCACATTCTTCTTTAGGTGTCAGTTTTTGTCCCTCTACTCTTGTGAGTTTTTCCTGCTGTGGTCTTTTCACTCTCTCCAAACTCTTCGCTGCCTGGCGTTATGGAGGCAGAAGGGAGTGTGGTGTGGTTGAGAAACGAGAGCTGAGAGTGGGCTGGATCTGGAGGCTGGGACAGGGAAGTCTTAGGACAGTTCACAAAACTGGGGCCGAGTTCCAGAGCGGATGATAAAGAGTACATGATTTTCCGCACAGATGACGTATGTCTTGAGGGAGAGGATGGAGCGTGCCCCTATGTGTGCAAAGGAACTTGAAGCAGTCTAGCATGGCTGAGGAGTCTAAGGGGCTGTGGAAAGGGGCATCCTTCTCTGAAGGGCAGGAGGGATCCTGAAGTACTACAGTCTCCCATCAGGTGTAGCGACACAGATCGGTAAATCCTCCCCTGCGACTGTGCGTGTATCCAAGAGCACACACGCCGACAGCTGCAAGGTACACAGAGAAAACAGACCTGTGGACCACCATCGTGTATGTGCTCCTTCGTGGACCGAAATACTACGCAGTGCATGAATTTTAGAATCCACCTTTATTTTTGTAGATTATGTGGCTGACTATAGATGGACAGAAACATGATGAAAAGATTCCTGTCATTGGGAATTAGGTGTGGTTTTTACTTTAAAAACATGAATTACATAAAAAGCCTACAAAGACCAGATCATATAGTATGTGCTTGTCTAGACTTGTGCTTTCGGTTTTTTTTTTTTTTTTTTTTTTTTGATTTTTCGAGACAGGGTTTCTCCGTAGCTTTTGGTTCCTGTCCTGGAACTAGCTCTTGTAGACCAGGCTGGCCTCGAACTCACAGAGATCCGCCTGCCTCTGCCTCCTGAGTGCTGGGATTAAAGGCGTGTGCCACCACCGCCCGGCTTGCTTTCAGTATTTTTATGTCTGTAAAGTAATCCAGTTCTGCTAATTAGGAGCTCTAGTAACCCTCACGAAATAGTTGAAATCTGGAAAATGCAAGATATGAAGTGATCTCTGAGGAGTCTTCTCTTTCAACAAGTAAAAAGGGACTAGAGAGATAGCTCAGTGGTTAAGAGCACTTGTTACTCTTGCAGAGGACCCAGGTTTGGTATTTAGTGTCCACAGCACCGGTGGCTTATAACCATCTGTAGCTCTTGTCCCAGGGTATCTGACCCCCTCATCCATAACACCAATACCAGTGGGTCCGACACCTTCTTCTGACGACTACAGGACCAGACACTTACTAATAAGTGCATACATGCATATGCATAGGTTATTTATGAAATTAATCAGCTAGTTAATTAGCTAGGTACTTAACAATTAGATATTAACTGACTAATTAGCTAAATAGTAATTATTCAATTAATTAATAATCTAATTAATTAGTGTTTTAGACAGGATCTTACTCTGTAGTCCAGGACAATGTGTAACTTACTCTGTAGCCCAGGCTGGTCCCAAATTTGTGATACTCCCAAGTGCTGAGATTGCAGCCATGAGCCATTGCCCGCTGCTAGACTAGAAATACACTGCTTGCCTCCGTGGAAACTGGAAGTGGCGCATCGTGATGCAGACCTGGTGGCTGCTGAGCTTGCCCTCTGCTTCATAGATGGCACCTTCTTTCTGTGTCCTCACATGGTAGAAGGGACAGAGAAAGTTCTTCTGACCTCCAAAAAAATTCTAATCTCTTTCCTGAGGATTCCACAACCCTGATCTACCGACACTATCACACAGAGACCGTATTTCAGCGTAAGAATTTTAGAGTGGACAGACCTTCAGACCATAACAGGTTGTCTGAGGTGCTGGCATGTGTGGCTTGTCTGATCTTTGGAGACTGTAGCTTCCAGATCATAGCTGAGACATTTAGACCCCGAATCCTGAGCTGTGCGCCCGCTCGACTGAAGCCTGACTGTGCTGGGCTTGTGCCCCTGTCTCTCCAGCTCCAGCGCTCTTTTCCAGCACGTCACTGCACTGTTTGAGTGCAGTGTGGCAGCCATCATCACCTTGCTCGTGAGCGACCCAGTGGGCGTCCTTTACATCCGTTCCTGCCGAGTACTGATGCTGTCCGATTGGTACACGATGCTCTACAACCCGAGTCCAGATTACGTGACCACAGTGCACTGCACCCACGAAGCAGTCTACCCGCTGTGAGTATTTCTCCCAAGACCACTGAGAAAGAACGGTTATAGATTCCATTGATTGCGACAGATAGATCATTGTAAGCTTCTGGGTATGGGAAGAGATAAAAGAAATTGTTTTCTTCTCTGAAGGCATACAGCGAATAATAGGAGCAAACATTATTTCTGTTTTTAAAACATAGTCTCACTATATGGACTAGACTGTCCTCAATCTCATTATCCTGCTTCAGCCTCTTGAGGACTGGGATTCCAGATACGTACTGCCATGCTCAGAGAGAGAGAGACAGAGAAAGTTTGACAATAAGCCCAACACCTAAACTGTATTGTCAGCCCAGAACATCTTAGTGAGAGAAGGGGAAGTGTTTTGACGTAAAAAAACAATACATGCACACATAGAATTCTAGGAATATGTTTTCTGTGTTTCATAGAGGTTTGTTTTGTGCTGATAAAGTTAATTGCACGTTCCAGAATCCTCTCTAGGTGATTTAAGCTGTCACTGCTTTCTCTTGTGTTGTTTTGGTTAGTACTTGAATCAGGTGAAGTGTTAATACACACACCAGGACACGTGCACACATAACAGTAATGAACTTTAGTAAAGATTTACCTTTATGTGTATTTATGTGTGTGTGGATGCATGCCATGTGTGTGGTGCCATCAAGCTAGAGATGAGGTTACATTTGGTTGTAAGCTTCTACATGGGTGCTAGAACCGAACTTGGATCTTCTGCAAGAGCTTTCTACCATTTTAACTGCTAGCTATCTCTAGTACAGGTAAGTTTTAAAAGTCAAATTCTAATCAAATCCATAGTTTAAACTACTTACCTGAATTATGAAAAGTTATTGTCTTTTTTGTTCATATTAAACTTTCACTATTTATTCTTTTAATTGACATATCCAATCATACTGATTGAGATACCTTATTCACATGCATCTGTAGATGAAAGTTGGTCCCGTAGTGGTTCAATCCCAAATAAACACACAGAGACTTATATTAATTTTAAACTGTTTGGCCTATTGCTCAGGCTTATTACTAACTCTTACAACTTTAATTGACCTATAATTCTTATCTGTGTTTAGCCACATGGCTTGATATCTGTCGGTAAGACATTCTCATCTTGCTTCCTCTGAGTCTGGTGACTGCATCTCTGCCTTTCCTCTTTCCAGAATTCTCCTAGCCTGTTTGCCCCACATATACTTCCTGCCTGGCTACTGGTTAATTAAAGTTTTATTAAAACAATACAAGTGACAAATCTTTACAGTGTGTGTACAAGAGCATTATCCCACAGCATGCTGTATGTTGCCTATTTTCATGGCTGTGTGGTGTCAAGTACGAGTTTATCATAAAGTTAACTGCGTTGTTATTGTGGAATATTTTGTTTATAAGTTTTCTTTATTATAACTTATCCAATAAACTCCAGTAAACAAAAATAATAAAGTATTTTTTGTTTATTCTTGATTGTTTCTCTGATAAATTTCTACAAGTAAAACTTCTGGGTCTACAAACACAAACATTTTGAGCTGGGAGAGGGCTCAGTGGTGTAAGTGAGTACATGGATTCAGATTCCCGGTACTCATATAGAATGCTGGGTGAGGCAGCCTGAAATACCACTTCACGTAGTCTGAGACGGAGGCTGCCAGGGGCTCCGTAACCATCCATTGTAGCCAGTTGCTGAGCTCCAGGCTCAGTAAGAGATCCTGTCTCAACAATTACAGTGAACAAAAGACACCCACATGAACCTCTGGCCTCTACTGGTATCTGCGTGGGTGCACATATCTGCATACAGACGTGTACAATGCCTCCTCAAATAAGTAAAATGTTCTAAAATATATAAACATTTTTAAAGTTATTATTTAAGATGTATTACCTTATTTTATGTGTATAGGTATTTGGCTTGCATATATGTCTGTATCATATGTGTGCAGTGCCTGCTAAGGCTGGAAAAGGGTGTCAGTACAGAGGATTGTGAGCTGCCTTAGGGGTGCTGGGAAATGAACCCAGGTTCTCTGCAAAATCACCAAATACTCTTAAATGCTGAGCCATCTCTCCAACACCATTTTTAGGATTATTGAGATATTTTCAAATAAATAAAAAAACCATGTATGTGTTTGCTTGTGCCCCCTTTCGCCAGTCTCAGTATCTTAATGGGTAGACTTACAGTGTTTTTAAGCCTTCTTTTAAGAACTTTGATCTAAGAACGTCAAGGGTAGAAGTATATTGGACAGATCTTGAGACATCCCTCATTTTGCAGGTACACCATCGTGTTTGTTTATTACGCATTCTGCTTGATGCTGATGATGCTTCTCCGGCCTCTGCTGGTGAAGAAGATTGCCTGCGGACTAGGGAAGTCGGAGCGGTTCAAAAGCATTTATGCTGCTCTTTACTTCTTCCCCATTTTGACTGTGCTGCAGGCCGTGGGTGGAGGCCTCTTGTGTAAGTTTGATGAGTGAAAAATCAGTCTTCTCCTAACTAAAGTTCACAGGTTTTCTCTAAAGTCATCCTTTAACCTTTGAAGGCAAACCTTAGTGTAGATTTTTGCTGAAACATGGTATTATTAAAAACAAAGTAGACTAGAGGCCGGGCAATGGTGGCGCATGCCTTTAATCCCAGCACTCGGGAGGCAGAGGCAGGTGGATCTCTGTGAGTTCGAGACCAGCCTGGTCTACAAGAGCTAGTTCCAGGACAGGCTCCAAAGCCACAGAGAAACCCTGTCTTGAAAAACCAAACAAACAAACAAACAAACAAACCAACAAAAACAAAGTGGACTAGAGTTTCTCAACAGAATGAGGCTGAAGGTTGTAACTAAACTGTAAGATTTAAAAATTCTAGGATGAAAGTTTAAAAAGTAGCTTTTTATATACAGTAGATGAAATTTTATGTTGGCAAGAAGTATTATGTACTGTTGTCTTAGATTTTTAATTTCCTTTATAAAAATCTTTCCTTTAAAGTTAAAAGGAAGTCTGTGTGTTAAACATTCATTTAGCAACTCTTGAGGTTGGACTGTATCTCAGAAGAACAAGGGGTAAGTCATTTAACGGTGACTTACATAGTACTAGGAGGTAGAGCAGACACTTTCCAGATAGCCAAGGAAACATTGGCAGGGGTGGGGGGCAGAGTGGGGGTACCTTTGAGTACATTTCCATTTTCCATAAACAGTGCATGTTGACTATGTTTTTTTCTAAGAAGTCTTCCCAAAAGCCAAGGACAAGAGGCAGGGATAGGGATTATACAGCTTGATAATGTAATTTGGTCCAAGGTGAAAGTGAAACTGAAAGAGGAAGTTGGTGGCTACAGGCCCTCCTCACGTCTAGCTCACAGGTCATCTGTCTCACTTTCAGTATCTGAAAACATAGGCGCCATCCAGCTCCTAGCGGTCCCTGTTAGTGTGACCCACTTCAGTGTTTGCCTGCTGGGCCAGACAGCTGTTCTCGCTCTAGGCTCTGGGATCTAGAGTATTGGGACTTTATTAGTTTTTATTGCTGTGATAAAACAGAGTTTATCTGGGCTCAAGGTTCCTGAGGGCTAAGGGTTCATTGAGGCAGGGAATTGTGGCAGCAAGTGGCAGATATGGCAGCAAGAATAGCAGAAATGGCTTGAGTCTTTAAACTTTCAAAAGTCAGCCTCCGGTGGCACACTTCCTCCAACAAGGACACGCCCCTTAAGCCTCCCAGGTGGGACCACCCACTGGAGCAAGTATTCAGCCATAAACCAGTGGAGTATGTTCTCACCCAAGCCACCATGGAACCTTACAGGGATTGAGGCAGAAGAGTGACGTCACCAGACTTCCATTTTAGAATCTTCAGGATGTGTGAGGAAGTACACCATGAAGAAGGGGAGGGAGAGACATTGCTTTTCAGGCAAATAACTACCATCTTGTTTCTTCTGTAATTAATACTTTCTATTACAATAAGGAAATTTTCCTGTAGAATCCTTTATGCTTCCGATCCTTGGACAAGATTCACTAGATAAGCCCAATAGACCTTTCCAAGTGGGATAGCAGTAAAGAGCTGACAATTGCTGTCGTCAGCCCTCAGCACACTCTGGCCCTGGTGGACTCAGGTGTTGGCGTGATCAAGGCTGAGCTTATTGATAATTTGGGAACCACTGCTAAGTCTGACCAAAATATTCATGGAAGCTCTCCGTGAAGGAGCAGTTTGGTGTTGGACTTTATTCTGCCTATCTTGGGGCAAGGAAGTGTTTGTGGTCACAAAGCACATTGATGATGGAGCAGCGTGCATGGGAGTTTTGTGCTGGTGGAACCTTCACTAACTGTGTAGACCTGGGTGAACGCACTGAGGACCACAGTGATCCATCCCAAAGAAGACAGACCAGCAGAACACTTAGAGGAGGTCGTGAGACAGCGCTCACTGTTAACCAGTTACCCTGTCACCCTCTATGGGAGGAGGAGGAAGAGAAGGATTGGAGTGACGATGAGGAAGAAGAGCACAGAGAGGAAGACAAAGGTAGTGAAGAGAAGCCTAAGACTGGAGGTCAGGTGAAGATGACGCACGGTAAGGATAAGAAAAAGAATTGAGGGGAATTAAGGAGGCATGCATTCATCAGGAAAAGCTGGCACAACTGTGCCCATTTAGAAGAGAGATTCTGGTGACCCCTCTCGGGGAAGGTGGCAGATTCTGTAAGTGCTTTTCCAGTGCCTGGCAAGGCTTCCCAGCAGTCAAGCACGTCTCTGTAGTCAGGATGGCATTCTGCATGTTGCTATTGGTCCCTTGGCAAGCTTTGGACCTCTTTAAGAATGAGAAATGTGGTAACATTGAATTCTGGGTTTACCATGTGCTCATGTGATGATGTGCTGTGATGAGTTGGTGCCCACATAGCTTGGTTACATCTGTGTCATTGTTGGCTGAACATCTTCTAAGATGCTCCAATAGAGCAAAATCTTAAAATCTCCACAAAAGCATTGTGCGGAAGTGCCTCGAGCTCATCTCTGAGCTGCCAGAAAACAACCATCAGTGATTCTGTGAGGCATCCTAAGAATCTAAAACCTGGAATCTATGAGGAGCCCACTAAGTGATGCCTCTCTGAGCTAGCTGCTGAGCTGTCTGCCACCCATGTCAGTCTGGAGAACACGTCTCTGTCAGCTCGCGTCTTGCAAGAAGGAAACCGAAGTCTGTATACTCCAGTGAGAGCAAAGAGAAGCTGGCCAACTCTGCTCTTGAGAACACAAAATGGATCTTTAAGTCACGCCTCATTGGCCAGTACTGGAGGCAGCAGCTTGAGGAGATGGGAGGAGGCTGGTCTCCATGACCAAGTAGCATCAGGAGCTACCAGAAGAGAAGGGGAAGGAGGCGGAGGGAGGAAGACAGAGTTTGAGAACATCTCCACACTCATGGAAGATGTCTTGGGTAAAAAGGTTGAGGAGGTGATTGTCTCTGCCAGACGTTTGTCTTCATCCTGATGTATTAACAGGGACCCTCAGGCCGATGTGGAACAGATCAGGGCCCAGGCACTTTGAGACAGCTGTGTAGTGGGCTGTTTGACAGCCAAAGGGCGCCTGGAGATCAGCCCCAACCACCTTATTGTGTAGACCCCATAGAAGGCTGAGCCTCACAAGGTGATCAAGGATCTGGGGCACTGCCATTAGAACTCTTCTGGCTTCTTGCTCGAGGCTCCCCAGACATTCTCCAGCCAAACCCATCCCCTGATCATAGATGTCTAGTTACTCACAAAGATGCTGCGACAGTGGAGGAGCCCAGTGTTGCTGTTCCTGATAGTGCCCCTGCTTGAGTATGATAAGGATGCTTCATTTCCCCCTCTATGTAGTTTTCTTACTGTTCCCGCAGAAGTTTTGGGTGGCCCTGGCCCACCCTGCTTCCTCTGCTAATGTCTAGTGTTCTTTTTCTTTTGTCCTTTGTGTCGAAGGCAGGAAAATCACCTTCCTCACCTAAGAGTGGGGTTGGATGTTGTATATTGTTTTTGTTTTGTCCTGAAATTAAAATGTGCAAATTAAATAAAATTAAAAGTAACTAACTTTTGGTGCTGTGTTGAAGCTCTTAGGAGCTGGAAGAAAGAGGGAAGCTATGGAAATAAGGAAATGATTGGGAATGTTAAGGAGATAACCAGATAGTATTGTTCTTAAATCACAGCTATTGTAAATTATTTTATAAAATAGTATGTAAAGTATGACAGATCCATTGGAGGAACATTAGACTGAAAATTTTGCTAACAAGTCTTCACTCTTATTTGGAGGATCAAACAGTTCTTATTTGTTTTGCAAGATTCTGCATTAGTCACAGAGGGTGCATACCAAATTCATGAGCATAGTACATGGGGAAGCTTCTGGTAGCTGGTAGCTTAGCACACTGGGGATCTATGGCCTTAGGGAGGAAAGGGCTGGGAATGCTTAGGAGGTTCTTTTTTTTTTTTTGGTTTTTCGAGACAGGGTTTCTCTGTGGCTTTGGAGCCTGTCCTGGAACTCCCTTGGTAGACCAGGCTGGCCTCGAACTCACAGAGATCCGCCTGCCTCTGCCTCCCGAGTGCTGGGATTAAAGGCGTGCGCCACCACCGCCCGGCTCTTAGGAGGTTCTTTAGCCAGTATTTCAGTGTGATCTCCCTCTGACCCACCAGGGAGAACATGCTGATTCCCAGGCCCTAGCCCAGGTCCAGGTGCAAAAGATCTCAGGTTGCTTTACATCCTAGCCTGTAAGAACTGCTCTTAGCCTGTGTCTGGCCCAGTAGTACCCGTCTGTCCCTAGAAGTTGGGATTTTCTTATGAGATCATAACCGCATATAGTTACCATTGTTATTTATGTGTACTTTGAGTGAGTGTTTTTTGTAGTTGTTGTTGTTTTGTTTTATAGTGGCTGTCCGAGGGCACAATCCCTAACATAAAAAGTTATAGATGTTATTAACTCAATTCTAAACTAAATTGATAATTGAGGCTTCTGGCCACTACATCCAAAATTACGTTTCTTCTAGATGTGCATTGTAGAATAATTGGAAGCTTTGTAAATTGAAGTTATTTTATTTGTAAATTGAAGTTATTTTAAAATAATTGTATAGAAATAATTCAGGGCATTTTTTTCTCAATTTGCCTATTTTGTGTTCTTTTAACTTAGACATAGTAGAAAAAGGGAAACATGTTCTGTAAGGAAAGTGTTTGCTTAGGATATTATTGCTGTATTGTATTTGAAATAGAAATTAACAGAATTTTGCTAGGAAGACAACCAAAAGGTTGGATGACAAATAAACCTTTCTAAAGACAATGGCAGCCGGGTTACTCTTATGAATAGTCTTCTCAACCAAGGCTTCCTTCTTGGCCCGTGAAGCAGAAAACTTGAGTGTTCTCTCTATTATCTTGTTTGGCACCTAGCTCCTCGTAGCATTCTCTACACAAGGGAGAGAACTTGATTCTTTTCAATTAATCTTTCAGCTGGATCAAATCTCTTAGCCTCTCATAGGTGTGGGATCGATTTACATTTTTAAGAGTTTGAGAAAAATTTAAAAAACAAATTTGTTATACTGTTAAAATTATATGACACTCATATTTTGTTGTTTATGAAATTTTATTGGGACAGAGGCATAGCTGCCCCATTTACGTGTGTCCCATGCTGTTTGCATGACACATTTGTCGAGTCGGGGAGTTGAGATGGAGATTGTGTGGCCTAGAAGGCCAAAAATATTTATAATTCACAAGGAATTGGCTGTCAGTCCTGTCACAGGGTGCTAGGACTCAAGTCTCTGAAGTGGCTGAGAAGGAATTCACAAGATCTGTGTTTTAGCTGCTGGTTTCATTTGTCAGTTTCTAATGCAGTATCCGTGCTTGTTTTTTAGATTATGCCTTCCCGTACATTATATTAGTGCTGTCTTTGGTTACTTTGGCCGTGTACATGTCTGCTTCTGAAATAGAGGTAGGAAATTGCTTTTCCTTTGCTACGGTTTTAGGTTTACTTTTTCTTTTGAATAAAAATTGACAATTGAAAGGAACAGTGCATATGATATGGTAAGTACATAGGAGATGGTAAGATACAGCAGTTGATTCATTGGTTCTTGGCTAATTAATGTCACTTGTACCTCTTTTGATAATTTTATGGGTGGTTATGTGGGCAGCGTTGTATCTTTTCTTGGAAAATTAGGGAAGTAGTCAGCACTCCTATCAAACAAGATGACGAAAAGTCATCTTACAGAATTTACCCATGTAGCAGAAATGCAGTTACCGATGGACATATTAAAGTTCACTGATACTGTTTTGAAAGACACACAGAAATACTTCACTACACACAGAACTGATTCTAAATTACCGTTCATTAGAGATGTCCGTGATTATTCATTCCGTACCAGCTGCATCTCCCTCTCAGTTTCGCCTTTGGTTTGGATGTTTTTGCCCTACAATATCTGTTTTGTTGATTACATCGGTACTAGCACTTTAATTCTGATTGGCTCTTTGTGATAAGCCTTTTGTAAATTTTTAATATTTCCGCAAAACACCACTATAATGAGTGCCTTAGTTATGGTTACTATTGCTGTGATGAAACACCATGACCTGGGCAGCTTGGAGAGGAAAGGATTTATTTGGCTTTTGCTTCCACATCACTGTTTATCATAGAAAGAAATCAGGACAGGAGCTCAAACAGGGCAAGAACCTGGTGGCAGAAGCTGATGCAGAGAGGCCATGGAGAGGTGCTAGTTTCTGCCTTGCTCCCCATGCTTGCACAGCCTGCTTTCTTATAGATCTGAGGGCCACCAGCCCAGGCCTGGCACCACCCTCCATGGGCTGGGTTCACCCCCATCAGTTACCAATTAAGAAAATGCCCTACAGCTGGGTCTTATGAAGGTGTCTTCTCAACCGAGGCTCCCTCTTTTCAGATGCTTCTAGCTTGTGTCAAGTTGACATAAAACTAGCCAGAACAAACGAGGAACCTTTTTTTTTTTTTTGGCTTTTCGAGACAGGGTTTTCCTGTGGCTTTGGAGCCTGTCCTGGAACTAGCTCTGTAGACCAGGCTGGTCTCGAACTCATAGAGATCCGCCTGCCTCTGCCTCCCGAGTGCTGGGATTAAAGGCGTGCGCCACCATCGCCCGGCTTATTTCTTAAATGTTAAAAGTTTGACATTGTATATATTGTCTTAATTTTGTTATAGTAAATTTAAATTATTTCATTAAAACCTTTTATTTATTTTGTTGTGTGCATGTGTGTGTGCTCACAAGCCTAAGTGTACACGTGAGGGGTGATTCACGTCTCTTCTTTCCTGTGGGTCCTGGGGATCAAACTCAGGTTGTCAGGCTTGGTGGCAACTGCCTTTACCCACTGAGCCATCTTGTTCCTGATTATGTTTTGAATTCAGAATATTTTTGGCCAAAAACAAGTACTTTGATTCATTGATAGGTAGGCATTGTTGTAAAGTAGAACAGCCTACCGTCACATTTTTAAATACTTTATTTTTTTAAGGACTAAGGTATTATCTGTTTACAGTATGAGCAATAAAAGAGAAAAAATCATATATTTGACATTCTAACTAGGACAGACATATTCATAAAACTTTTAATCAAAGTGGGCAGTTTTATACATCTCTTCTGTAATTTTCTTTCCAATTATGTGGCTTTTAGATTCTGTTTATCTTAAGACAGCACAATCGCACAATTTCCATTAAGTACCTTCACAGGCTGATTGCAAAGCTCTATCTGGAGCACACCTCCCAAGAATTTAAAGGCCCAGTTCATAGACCCTTCATGCTGTGCTGTGAATCTACTGCTCACAGCAGTTAACGTGTGTTTTCTCAAACTTCTTATACTCAAGGTAGCTCTTTTGAGAGATGGTTGTTGATGCCTCTTTTCCCAACACATTGCTGACAGTATGAGGTGAGGCCATACCTGGAACTCATAGTGGCCTCAGGTAGGGGCGATAATGGAGGAACTGAAGGGAACGATTTGACGGTGATTGTTCAGCTCGCCCGGTTTGTAGATAAGCCTCATTGCTCCTTTGTAATCTCTAATCAGCATTGCAAGTGACTTAATCAGAGAAGATGGGAAATTAATTTTGACTTTTCATCAGCCAAGAAAAGATCAAGGTGTATGTTGGAGTATTTGAATAAAATCTGCATATTTACGGATGAGCAATGCTCTTTCAGATCGGCTGCTCACTCCTTTGGTTCTGTCTCCAAGTGTCTGCTCTGAGGATGTTTGCTTCTTCAGTTAGCTCTGTTCTTAGGAACTGAATCCAGAGAAAGACACTCCAGTTCTAGATGAGCCCATGAGCCGTTTAACTGAAAGAAAAAGTTGAAGGCTAGCCCACTGAAAATCCTTCACTGTGTTTATTAGCACATTTTGATGTTACCTCTATATTGATTTGATCCTTTGAGTTTCTCTACCTCCTCACACGGCACTGAATTTGAAAAGAGAATCAGGTGATTAGTGAGTCTTTCTGTTGTCTTGAGTGTACTCAGACGGCAGATACTGGAAACATTAGCATCATGAAGGTGAGGTTTATGAAGATGCAGTGGACCTGGACGTAGGGCGCATACACTGTAGACTTCCTCTTCTAGTTCGTGTCTTTCTGAAGAAGCTCATGTTCCCCAAGTGATTAGTGATGTAAATGAAAAAGGACCAAGAGATGTGGCTAAGTGTGGCTGTTGAGGGCCTTTGTGGTGGCTACACTGGGTAATTGGGGCAGCTCTTGAGGTTTATTTAGCTCAGGCAGTCAGAGTCCTTGGCCATGACTGGGTGAAGACAGTGATCTTGCGGAGTTTTGCTAATCTGTGTTTCTCTTCTTTCTTGTACACGATCACATAGAGCTGCTATGATCTCCTGGTCAGGAAGAAAAGACTCATTGTTCTCTTCAGCCACTGGCTGCTGCACGCCTACGGGATTGTCTCCATCTCCAGAGCCGACAGGCTGGAACACGACCTACCGCTTTTGGCTTTGGTACCGACACCAGCCCTGTTTTACCTGTTTACTGCAAAATTTACCGAACCATCACGGATACTCTCAGAAGGGGCCAATGGACACTGAGTATATAAAGCCAACAAACAAACAAACAAAACAAAACAAACAAAACCCCTAAAAAGTATTCTTAATAAAAAAAAAAGTAAAGAAGAAATTAAAATGTATTAATAGCATTCTGTCCTACATGGGAACAAGATTGTCTGGACATCTTAATGCTTGTTTTTTACCCTTTGATTTAATGGACCTTGTGATTGGACTCGGAAATAGCACAGCATTATGGTACTGTGCTATACATACGTTATCTGTCAACACTGGAAGCCCGGTCAGCCATGTTTCTGTGCACCTGTGCTATTGGGTGTCTCCCAGCTGTTTGTGAAAACCCAGCATCAAGTATATTCGGAACTCCTTCGCTGCGGCATCCTTACTTCTGCCTGTGAGCTTGGCTTTTGGCTTTCTCCCCTAAGGGATTACAAAGGCAGACTTACTCATGGAGAGTGAGGGCAACTACAGAAGCAAAGTGTGTTTTTTGTCAATATCTATTTATTTTCACCAGTACAGTATTTTAGTAATATTGCAAAAATAAAGCATAATTTATATATGAGCTTTCTGTTCATAGACAGACAGTTTGGTTGTGGACGTGTTCAAATTATTGTTCCTGTAAAGAAGAAAACAATAAAGAGTTTAACTGTAAAATAACTCAGTGTTCTGACAATTGAATCTTTTTCCAACAGCGATTATAGAAGTAATTAAAAATTTTTAAATATTAAGATTAATGCCTCATTTGTCTGCTGGATAAATATGCATACTCCCCCCCTCTCATCTTATTTCTTCAAATGCATGTCTGAGTCAGGATCTTATAACCAGAAGTATCTGAGATGGAATGAGCTACAGGAACACCTAGCTGGTTCCCCTGTGGCTGGTTTTGGATAGGTAAGCTGTCAAGTTCATCCTCTGAAGACTTGGAGAAACTCATGTCACAGCCATGGGAACAGACTACAAAGGTTAATACTTGGCCATGTGTATTCATTTGTAGTGTTTGAGTGGTTATTCACCAGGTCTGCTCCATAGCAACCTTGGAGACTTAGTTAATGCTGCAGAATACAAACTCTGGGGCACTCACCCAGTGTCTCTGCACTCACCCAGTGTCTCTGTGCACTCACCCAGTGTCTCTGTGCACTCACCCAGTGTCTCTGTGC
>NC_022009.1:9364030-9371518 GCF_000317375.1 Microtus ochrogaster | reverse complement strand
CCAGTGTCTCTGTGCACTCACCCAGTGTCTCTGCACTCACCCAGTGTCTCTGCACTCACCCAGTGGTCTCTGAGATTTTCCAGGTTGTTTCCTTATTTGCTACTCCTGGTTAGGGCGTTTCTCCTAAGGCGAATGGAGCGAGGAAAGTGGACCTTTTTGCCAGCCTTTGGCTTCTTTTCTGTAAGAAAAAACACTTAAGTTCTATCTGTGTTTTACGCAGGTTTTGTGTTTAGTAATGTCCACTACAGTCCTGACTTGTTCCAAGAACCCTTGAGTGGCTAATTACATTGTCTGTACCTGAGAGGCGATGTGTCCAATTCCCTGTGGCGAGCCACTGGGCCCTTTGCGCTCGAAGCTGTAACAGTTACCTTCCTGTATACCATTCTAGCAAAACAATATGTGTAAAAGGAGGAGTCATAAAAAAATTACAATTCTCCAAGGGCAGATACTTAATATCTGCATTTTACAATCTGCTTTCATAGAAACAGGCTTATCAATATCATAGCCACTTTGGTCACTCATGTTTAGTAAATAGTTTGATAAAATGTGTCTATAGCCAGGCTGTGGTGCACTTGCCTTTAATCCCAGCTCTCTGGAGGCAGAGGCAGGCAGATCTCTGTGAGTTCGAGGTCAGCCTGGTCTGCAAGAGCTAGTTCCAGGACAGACTCCAAAGCTACAGCAAAGCCATGTTTTGAAAAACCAAAAGAAAAAAAAAAGGTGTCTAATTTAAAAATGTGCAAAATAGTTCTTAGCTCAGCTTTGGTCTTGACTGAAGTCCTTGGGATACACCGTAGTTTTTGCTGTTGTGGACTAGAGTAATTATTTTGCTAGTCAGACCAGAATAATTTGAAAGGCATTTTTTTTTAATTTGGGTTTAATGATGAGTTTAACAACATTTACCTAAAACTATCAGTTTCTAAGACTTGGCTGCTCAGTGGAGCCACGTAGAGATTTAAAAACCAACAGGCCTGACCTGGGCACTCGTGTCTCATGTTGAACTAGTCTGGGATGCCTCAAGGTAGATTCTTCAAACCTCCTTGTGGAATGTTTGAGAACCACTGGTCTGAAGGAAGGTCTTCCTAATCTGAGCTTTGTTTTTCCAAGAGAACTTCTTGGCTTGGTTTGGTTTGGTTGACCTTTCTGAGACAGGCTTGTTATGTAACCTGGGGTGATTTGAAACCCTTTCAAATCATTCAGCAAATGACTTTGTTTTTCTCTCTTAGATGTCAATTCTGCTGCAACTATAAAATTAAAAGTAATTTATTTTTCAGAATTAAATGCTCAAAATGTGCACAATAATATTGAGTGATTTTTCCATCACTCAAAATGAAAAGAAAACTGACAATTGATTTTTTAAAGTCTTTAAAGCATTAGGTAATCTAAAAAAGTCTTCTGCAAGGAATATACGATTTGATCAATAAAAAAATACTCATGTAACCTAAGTTACTGTGTATAATGTTCAAGGGATTTGGAATTATAACTGAACAGATGGTTCTCAAAAGAAATACAAAGGGCCAATAAGTGTTTTTGAAAGTCCTCAATAGCCTTTGCCTCCAAGGAAATGCAAAATAAAGCTACTTTTCGATTCAGTCCATCTTACCCCAGTCAGAATGGCTGTCACCAAGAAGACAAACGCTTTTTGCTGGCAAGACTGTGGAGAAAGGGGAGCTCCCATCTACTGTTGGCTGGAGTGAAATCGGCTCAGCCACGATGAAAACCAGTGTGGAGGTTTCTCGAGAAAATAGAACTAGAGCTACCATATGACTTGGCCTTCCACAGAAATATGCGCTCCTCTGCGTGCATTGCTAATGCATCACAATAGCAAGGAGATGGGATCTGCCTAGATGCTTATCTACAGATGATAATAAAATGTAGTATGCGTGTACAGCGCAATTTTATTCTACCATAAAGGAAAAAAATTATGAAACTTGTAGGAAAATGAGGGACAGTGGAAATATTAAATCAGGTTATAGGCTCAGAAAGTCGAATTAGCTCTTATATACAGATCCCAAGCTTTTAACTTTTATGAGTGTGCATTTAATGTGGGGTTGAGTGTGATGGCTGGCAGGAAACTAGAAAGGGGTCCATGCGGGGCAGGGCAGGGGGGCTGCCAGAGAGGGAGCTGGGAGGGTAATAGAACTCATGTAATAGGAAGGCGGAAATGATTACATGGCAGGGTGGGGAGGGGCAAGCAGGGGAGAAGGGTCCAAGTGGGGGCGGATCGTGAAGGTGGGAAAGAGGAGCAATGGGTAGGGAGGGTTAGCCAAAACTAGTTACGTACATGGAAATGCCATGCAGTAGCCTGTTTGAATGTTGATTAAGAAGAAAAATGAAGGACTGTGAGTATTTTTCATTTTGTTTTCATTCTGACTTGGAAATAACGAAAAGAAATTCTTTAAAAAATTGTAATCACTCCGTGTGGTGTGTGTGTGCGTGCGTGCGTGCGTGTGTGTGTGTGTGTGTGTGTGTGTCCCTGCAAGGGCGTGTTGGGGCAGTAGGTAGAGCACATGGATCGCAAAACATGTGGAGTTGAAGGGACAACATGTAGGAGTACACCCGTCTCAGGAATCAAACTCGGGGTGTTAGGCTTGGTGGCAAAGAACTTTCACCCACCGAACCCCAAACCAAAACCCAAAACGTTTTTAATAATTTAAAAGTGACTTGTACTGTTAGTGTTTGGTTCGGATATATCTCATAACGTTTTTGCTTATAAAACAGGAAAGGTAAGAAGCTAGCTGATCACAGGGCTCAGGTGAATTCTGGCATCTAGCATTCTGAGATCCAACTCCTCTTTCCAGTTAGCGACCACCCCGCCGCCCACAGTCCCGCCACTTGGGGTCCTTGGTCAGTTCACATCTATCTGCGCCTGTCCCTGACGTTCCTGTGTGCTTTCAGCACCCAATGAGAGAGCTTAACCTCCGTGATTTCTTCACTAGAAGAGCTCCGTTAATTTTAACTGTCTCTTCTCTTGTCCCGGAGTACTCGGTAGAATAAAGAAGCTAGTGTAATGGGTGTGGAGCAGGACAGTACCTGAAGGGTTGTAATGACATATTAGTTCCAGGAGTGGGCAGCAGAGGGCTGCTGTCCTGGAAGGGGTGCAGGGATTCTGGAGAACAGCAGGCAATTCAGAAGGTGGAGACTGGGTGGCTGTGTGATGGTGGAGTAATTCAAGGGCCAAACTGTATTCACTTCCCCGGGACGGTGGGAGATTCTAGAGACTCGACGAACGCTCAACCTGTGCTTGATATTTTATAACCTCTGTTTGTTGTCTTTAATATTTCACGACTGGGGAATGCGAGGAAGGGGGTGAAGCAGCAGGAACCCATTTGGCTTCAAAGCTCACATTCTACTCCGTGCCCTGGAAGCTGAGATAGATAGGCAGCGCTATGCAAGATGGCGATCTGCATCCAGATCTCAACTCAGCTTCGAACCTCCGGCTCCCGGTTCCCTAACCCAGCTGCCTCTTAGACAAATTAACACTTCTTATGGCCCATTTTTGGCATATGCAGGAATTAATATACGTTTCAAGGATTCCAGATTCTCTTCCTCCTGTATCAGCAGTGGGCAACTTGCAGCCTAATAGGTAATTCTACAATAGCAGGCAAAACCTCAACAGAGACTTCAGGGCTGGCAGTGCCAATAATACTATCTGGCCCTTGGCAGAGGAGGAGCTGCCGAGCACTGTACTGGAATGTGAATTCCATTTGAGCAGGGACTGTTGTGTTCACCGCAGTAACCGATATAACCGAGGTATCTCAGAGCTTGACACAGGCTAGGCAGTTAGGAAATACTTGGTGACTGCAACATTTCATTGGCTCTAAATAGCGTAGCTCACTTTTTTGTTCCTGTTTTGTTTTAAGGGTTTATTTGTTTTTACTTTATGTGCATGAGTGTTTGCCTGCATGTGAGTGTGTGCACCACACATTTCCTTCTGCCCAAGGAAGACATTGGATCCCCCGGAACTGGAGTTATCGACGGCAGGGAGCTGCCATGTGGGTGCTGGGAACCAGGAGGTGGATCAGCTGCGAAAGCAGCCTGTGCTTTTAGTGACGAAGATGTTTCTGCAGCCTCAAGCGCCCAGCTCTAAATTACAGGTTTGTCTCTCGATATTCTACTGACTTTGGGAAATTCTCTGTAATGACTGTATTCTTCCATGTATCCTTTTCATTTGTAGTGAAAATACAATGTTTATTTTTTTTTTTTTTTTTTTTTTTTTTTTTTTTTTCGAGACAGGGTTTCTCTGTAGCTTTGGAGCCTGTCCTGGAACTCCCTTGGTAGACCAGGCTGGCCTCGAACTCACAGAGATCCGCCTGTCTCTGCCTCCCAAGTGCTGGGATTACAGGCGTGCGCCACCACCGCCCGGCACAATGTTCATTTTATTTCATTGTAGATGTTTACCGTCGTGTGGTCTAGAAACAAAATCAGTCTTTGTTTCCCCTTCGTTTTCCTCAACCTGTGTGAGCTCAGGCTTTGTCAGAAGAGCCGTTCATGGGACTAGACACGAGCCTGGCAATGTCAACATGCTAGTCCTAAATGTTTTCTCTATATAGTTAGGTAGCAGATGTTCTAGTCTTGGAGAGTCACATGGCCCGTGTCACAGCTACTCTGTCATTTATAGCATGAAACCACAGGCATATGTAATATACGAATGAACATGGCTATAATACACTCCACTTCTGGCCAGTCTGTAAGCTTTCCTCAAGGATACTAATGACAGACAGAAAGACTTTTGGCTGTAGGTTTTTTTTTTTTTTTTTTTTGAGACAGGGTCTCACTATGTGGCTTTGGCTGTCCTAGAATTCATTCTGTAGACCAGACTTCCTGCCTCTGCCTCCCGAGTGCTGGGATTAAAGGCCTGCACTACTATACCCTGCTTAGACCTTTTGACCCCAGGATATGGAGACCAGTGGTCCCCAGCTTATTTTACCTCTACCTTGAATCCTAAGCTAAATCACATATAGCGACTTATATTTCTTTATATATTGATAGTCAAAAGCACAAATTTTAAAGGATGACAACACCAAATATAAGCAGAATATTTAATATTTGCTTCCTAAGCAGGAACTGATGTTTGGAGACCACCAGCTGCTTTACTGCCTATGATCCAAGGACTAGAAACCACGGTCTAGAACCCGCATTGTAGCCACATTTTAGCATTTAGCTTTCGGGTACATCTGAATAAGTGCCCCGATGGAGTCAGGAGACAAGTGAGTCCCTGCTCTGAACTCTATGACACTTAGGAATGAGTGAGCTCTTGAACTCTGCTTTGTCTACGGTGATGGATGTGGTTGTGCCTTGTCGGGGAAATGCACAGAGCAGTCAGGTGGCCAGGGACCACAGACATGTCCACAGTGCATTCCACCAGGCTCCCTGGGTCTGTTTTCAGCAGTGAGGAGGCTGACCCACAACGTCCCAGTTGCTCAGACTTTACTTACCCAGCCAAGCCTCCAGAAAACAGGTTGTGCCCAGTATTGGAATGCTTTTTAGCCCTGGCTCTTTCCCCTGTTTTACTTTTATCCCATTTTACCTTCTACACTGATCTTTACACACAATCTGATGGTTACTCGTTGATATTCAACCCAAATGATCTCAGAAACTGCACCCATGCTAGGCGGTGTTCCTCTCATTCCATCCCTGCATCTGTCCTCATCATCCTGTCCCTCATAGCTGTTTCCCACGGTCCCTTCTGCTCAAGTGACTTCTTCACTGGGAGTTCTGGGCTGTATCCACGCAAGGGTTCCCTCTATTTCTCACGACATCCCTATTTTGAGCAGAGTTTGGGCGCCAATCTAACGTGACACAGTCACAGGGATTGAGGGTGAAGTAGACAGATGGGCTGTTAGCCCATGAAGCAAGGTCAGAGGTCATGCTACACGTCCGCATCTCAGAAATACTCAGAAGACATCCCTTGATATATTTTTTTTTCAGAGAATTGCTATTTTAGCACCAAATTCATCTGAGAAAGGAGAGATGAAATTATATTCAATTTTTTCTGTTCAAGAATGTAGGGAGTTTGTTTACTATTATTATAAAATTCAGTTAATTTTGTATGTTTGAATGTTTTGCTTGTATGTACTTCTACTGCGTAAAGGCCTGGTAGCCACGAAGCTTAGAAGAAGGCAGGCAGCAAATCCCCTGGAGCTAGGATGGTTGTGAGTCATCTGGTCAGGAAGGGAATTGAACCCTGGTCCTCTGCAAGAGCAAGGAGCGCTTTAAACCACTGAGCCATCACTCCAGCCCCAGAATGCAAGAATTAAAAGCCTTTTAAACAATGTTTCTGAGTTGGGTGTGGGGACTCATGCCTATAATTCCAGCTCTCAGGAAGTCCAGACAGGAAGACCCTTCACAACCACACTAGACTCCAGAGTAAAATCCTGTCTCAATAATAGATTATCTAGGATTTCGTTTTTTATAATGAAGGAGATTTGAGATGAGTTCGCTTGAAAACTATCCTAAACAAAAGAAAGAACTGACAAGAGTATTCTAACAAACTCAACCCAAGGTGAGTACCCGTGTTCGGTGGGATGCTCAACATCAGTGAGCACAGTCCTTCCCTTCCTTTTGGTGACCAGTCTCTAAGGAGCCCCTTATTTTGATGTCACTAGCTACTACAAGGCAACAGGAAGTTCTACGTTACCGAATTTGTCAGAGTACTGATTATGACGAAGTTCAGACGGTGATTCCTCCAGCATAAGAAGACGCAGCCGTTCGATGCTGCCCAGCAGCCAGGCACTAATGGCCTCGATCCTCTTATCCCTGTATTGTAGCTTCTCTATTAGAGTCTTAATTTCTTGCAAGGTGTCTTCTCCAGTGGTCACCAGTTCCTTAAAGGAATGGCATTTGGGGGCGGGTGTGAATATAATTACAACAAAATAACATTCTGAGTGGTTTCTTTCCAAAATGATGTTATGTATGAAAAATTGGTATTAGTCACACGAAGCGACTTTTAGAACTATGCAGAGGCTATATTCAAAGCAGCCTGCCTGACTCGTCCCCTGTAGAGGAGGAGGGGAAGAGAGGTGCTGAACACCTGGTAAATACAGAGTGAGTCAGAGCTGTCAGCACAGGCTCACAACACAGATGTATCGTATGTAAACTTGCAAAGACAAAGACCGAATGAAAACAAAAGGAAAGGAAAGGAGGAGAGAGGGAAGGTGTGAGGGAAGGAGGGAAGGAGGGAGGGAGGGAAGGAGGGAGGGAGGGAAGGAGGAAGGGAGGGAAGGAGAGACTGATCATGGTGGCTGACTGGTAGTGTAAGAAGATAACTTTTGAAAGGATTAAGATTTCATAGTGACATTTAACACAATGAATGTGATGCTGACCCTACCCTGTCAACCTCCCATAGTTTCACAATTCTGTCCACATGTGCATGAGTACATACCAGTACATGCACATGTGAACATGCACACATGCACACATACACAAAGATGAACACACACACACACACACACACACACACACACACACATTTAATGGCAGGTGAACTCC
>NC_022009.1:9337738-9363740 GCF_000317375.1 Microtus ochrogaster | reverse complement strand
AAAGAAGAAGAAGAAGAAAAAGAAGAAGAAGAAGAAGAAGAAGAAGAAGAAGAAGAAGAAGAAGAAGAAGAAGAAGAAGAAGAAGAAGAAACTCTGCCTCTACTTGACCTAAGTCAAGGCTCAGACTGAAAGAAAACTAAATTGCAGAATATATGAAGACTTTAGCTCAACGATAAGAACACCAAAACCACAAGGTAACGAGTGAAAAACTTGAGTAGACAGGTAGCAGATGGCAATGTCTCCGCTGCACCTGCTCGCCTCTTGCATCGTGGTGCTGATCTCCTTTGTTCTTTACTCCTAGAGTCATGTGGGACTGACACACCGACTTCCAAGGCCAGGACATGACAATGCCATCATGAGAGGCCACTCACCAGCAGTGACGTGTGGAGACCGTGAGAAGGTGTCCTGGCCGGGAGTTCCCCCAGGCACGTTGAGAGCCACCTCAACTTTGAGCTTAGGTATAGGTCTTTAGATGGTTTCAGCCCCCAGACGCTGAAAGTCCAGAGAACAGGAGGCGGGTCTTCTCCAAACTCTGATCATGTCACCAGTTAAATAAATTCCTTGCCTTAAGCTGCTAACTTTGTGATGTTTGTTGAGTATTATTTGTTTTTTTTTTAAATTTATTTTTTATTTATGTGTGTAAGTATTTATGTACGAGTGGAAATCACACAAGTGTTCAGGTGCTCAAGAAGGCCAGGAGAGGGCGTTGGATCCCTTGCAGATGGTGTCATAGCCAACATGAGTGCTAGGAACTGAACTCCAGTTCTCTGGAAGAGCAGAAGGTGCTCTTTGATATTTATTATGCCAAAATAGTTCATTGGTTCAAGGAAAGATGATTTTAAGACAGCCAAGAACCACAGGAACTAATGACCATTGCAGGGAAAGGCAGATCAAAACCACAAAGCCATACCATTCTATGCTTGCGTAAATTCTAATATTAATGCTTTAACATCCTCAAATTTTTAAGTGTTGGTGAGGAGATAGGGCAACAGAGTCTCTTTCACATCACTAGTTGGATGAGAAATTTGAACAACAATGTTGGCAGGCTAGCAGTTTCTTTAAAAAACACTCAGACAATAACCATGCAGCCCAGTCATTCCATTCCTAAGTACCACATAAGAAATAATAAAAAAATAAAAAAAATCCAGAAAAATACTTCCAAACAAATGTCACTAGTTGTGATAAATGAAGAAGGCAAATGCCCCTCAGCTGGTGTGGCAGTGTGAATGTCAGTGGCCCCATGAGCTCACAGGGAATGGCACTATTAGGAGCTGTGGCTTTGTTGGAGGAAGTGTGTCACTGTGGGGACAGGCTTTGAGGTCTCATATTGTGCTCAAGCCACACCAGTGTCTCAGATCACTTCCTGCTACCTGAGGGTCAAGATGTAAGGACTCTCAGCTCCTTCTCCAGCACCATGCCCACCTGAAAACCATGCTTCCTGCCATGATGATAATGGACTAAACCTTGGAGCTGTAAGGAGCCACCCCAATTAAATGTTTTCTTTTATAAGAGCTGCCGTGGCCATGGTGTCTCTTCACAGCTGGTGAAGAGATGATGCATAGCCGTTACTGCAGCAGTGCACCAGCGGGAGGCGCTGTGGTTCCCGAAAGCATGTGGCTTGTTCATTGTGGTTGTTTTGAGACCACAATAGTTTAAAACTCCAGTCCAGGCTGGCATGAAACTTACTATGTAGCCTAGGCTGGTCTTTAACTCACATCAATTCCTGTTTCAGCCTAAGTGTTGGATTACAGATGTGAGTTCTCCCACCATACATGTGCACAGCTGGCTTTATGAAGGAATTTTTAAAATACACGTTGCAGAGGCAAAGAAGCCAAGAGCATGGGGGTGCATACTACGTCATCTCTTTAACAATTTGTTAATTGTTAGTGTTAGAAGGCAGGCTGGTGGCGTCCAGAGCCTGGTGGAAGATCAGCTGGAAGGGACAGGTGGCAGCAGCCACTTTTGTAACTGAAATAAACAGCGGGCAGAAATGACTTAAGGAAGGAAGCTGCTTAGGCCTATGGTTTCGGAGGACTCCATTCACTGTGGCACAGTGGAGCAGCAGGTGGTGCTGATGGGGCTGTGTGGTGGAGATTCCAGGTCTCTTAGTAGCCCGGGGAACAAGAGGATGCAGGCTGGACTCCGGGATGGTTATAACCTTTAAAGGCCTGTTCCTGAAGATGTGCCTCCATCAGCCAGGCCTCACCCCCTAGAGGCCCCACAACCTTCTGCGTGGCTCCACAAACTCATAACAGAAGCCGGAGAAGGACATTTCATATTTAAACTGTGACAAGATGTATGATCACGAACACGGTTTACACTTTGCTGTGGAGGCAGGGGAGCCAGGGCTCATCTATTCCTCAAAATCCTCCAATTTTTAAATGGATGCAAATGAATAAAAAACCGATTTAAATAAGAGCAAAGCCGAGTGGGGGCGCGACTTACTGTGCTGAGCTATCAGTTGCCAAGACAGGTTCCCTGACTCCTGCACGGTTGTTTGCTGCTTTTCTATGTATATCTGGGTTTGTTTCTTCAGGTAGGCAAGATGCTGAGAATGAAAGGCACGTGACAGCTATCAGCGCCTGCTCACCGCACAGAGTACAACACTCATGCACTCATTCATCAAACGTGTTGATGCTTCACAATGCCACCGACTGTTCCACCGTGTCTCTCTCCATTCACGGGAGAAGACAAAAGGTCCTGCTTTCTTACCGGTTCAGCAGCCAAAGAAATAAATATGGTGCTCTAATAAGGCAGGACAAAGGAAGAAGTTAAAAGACCTTCTGCCCCAATTCTTCATTTCCACAAGAAAAATGTTCCTTGTGCAAAATAGAGCAATAGAAATTCTCGTCCTTTTAGTAAACGTTAGATATTTTCTCTATAGGAGGAGAGACTAGAAGCCCACTTCAGGATAAAATTCCTCTCAAGTTTGTGTCAAAGGCTTGCTGCCCGATCCTGGGTTGAGTATCTGCGGGCTACTGAGAACCAAAGTTTTTCAGAGTACACAATCTTTCTGAGAAGCATTAGCCATTCAGCTGTTTTCGCTCTACCGGATGAAGCGTTTGGTTGCTGGGATAACTCTCGACATTTAACAGACAGACATAAATCACACAGAGCCACGTGTGAGATCTCCATAACGTCATCGGGCTAGTCAGTGGCCAGGCTACTTCCCTTACCAGGCTCTACGGAAGGAACTTTTTTTTATTCTTCTCTATCGGTTAACAATTCTTGTAACAAAGAAAGAAACAAACAAAAATCAGAGTATTTTCTCATCTAAAAGGTACATAATGAGCCGGGCGGTGATGGCGCATGCCTTTAATCTTAGCACTCTGGAGGCAGAGGCAGGTGGATCTCTGTGAGTTCAGTGTTAGCCTGGTCTACAAGAGCTAGTTCCAGGACAGGCTCCAAAGCAAGACAGAGAACCCTGTCTCAAAAAAAAAAAAATACGGTACATAATGCACTACCTGACTTTTGAAGTTGTTATGCACACTGAATAGGATCAAGTCTCAAACTCTTGGGACATTGATGCAGACCCTGACTTGGAGGTTATTACAGTTTAGTGGGGGAAATGTTTACAAAGAAGCAACATTCACCCTGTGAGACACTTGACGTAGGATGGATGTTCTTCTAAACGTTCAACTGCAGACACTAAGGATAGTGTCCCCAGTGAGTGACAGACTCTAACTTACATCTTTCAAACAAAGGAATAGTATATAAATTTCTTTTATAACTGTCTTGTAACATTATGAAATATAGAAGTTATGTAATATTCATGTATTATGAAAAGGCTGTTGGAATCAATAGTTTTGAGCACTAAAATCTGAATTTAATAGATTTAATTATTAAACATGCCATTCTAAAATTAAAATGAGTAAATCTTAAGTATAAACAGGCAAGCCTTACTCTTTTGAGATATAAGCCCGAAAATTAGTGGTAATAAATTGAGATTATAACTTTAGGGGCTAAATGAACAGACTTATTTGCTCTCGAATTATCAGTTGATATGGTACAGACAACTTAATTTTTTAGCTAGGCAGGGAAAACTAGAACACGAATTTTACAAATGAAGATATCTGTGTGCCCAACAACACACATACCGGTGTTTATTTTGTTGTCAAAGGGACTCAGATCTGAGGACACCAGGGCACACACCCACCAGAATAGCTCAACTGCACAAAGACAGTTGGGTGAGTATGACGACATTTTTCTGAAAATATTTCTTGATGCCAAAGAGGCTAATCCTTTCTTTGGCCTAGGCACCGTGTGAATAATATGCCTTGAGACTATTTAAAGTTATGTTCTCAAGCAGCTGGCCTGTTGTGTGCTCAGCCTGTCTGAGTTTAGCCTGCATGTAAGAGAACAATGCAACCAACTTCACGGACTTCGCACGCAATCAGCTCTTACAACCCAAGGTAAATTCATAGCTTTGATTTTAAGTTTTGAACTCTTCCATGCCCTAGACCTAGAATAACTTGTGTGTGTGTGTGTGTGTGTGTGTGTGTGTGTGTGTGTGTGTGTGTGGTGATTACTGTTTTCTGAAAGGAACTAATAGGTTAAAAGGAGCCTTAAACTAAACAAATATCCCATATATGTTGGAACACGTGGATATAGGTTGATAACACCTCCTTGAGGTTTTGAATGCTATTCTGGGTCAGTTAAGTGACTGTTCCTCTTATAAAATTTTGATAAGATTTCTGTAAAGAATTCCTTCATCTCTTTCCCATACTGTGCTTTGTGTGCTGTTTAATAAATACAGAGCTCTTTGTAAAGGCCAGACCCAGTCACAGACCAGACAGAAACACAACAGACAGGCACTGGGGATTTACCAGGCGCACACAATAGACTGGCTAGAAACAGGCTTCAGACAGTTGGAAGACATGGGGAGAAAAGCGGAGATTCCAAAACTGAGCTTGTGCTTGGTCAAACTAATCTAAGAGGAAGTCTGTGTGTTCGTTTCTTAGTGTGACATGGACACAGCGTGAGTGTCAGGACTCTCACTCATTGCTGGTGGGAGGGGCACTCAGTGCCTTGCCCTTTGGGAGCCTGGCGCTCTGCAGGACTACAGAAGATGCACCTCCTGATGACTTTGCAGTCTTAGTTAGGATCTATACCCAACAGAACTATGTCTGTCTGTCAAAATAATATTACTTGAATGGGCTTAGGAACAGGGCTGGTAACAGCCCAAAGAAATTCTCCAAGCCCCCAATAATAGTACTGTTGAAGTAAATACTAGTCGTATGGAGGAATACTATGCAGAATGAAGAGGAATGAATTACACTCAGTGAGGATGAACCTCAGAGGTAGGAGACTGAGCAAAATCATGTATGCAGCATCGTCCTTTGCTGTGGGACAATGGTCTTTTATCCTGTCACTTGTATTATTTTTAATAAAAATGATGATTGGCCAATAGCCAGGCAGGAAGTATAGGCAGGGCAACAGCGACCAGGCAGGAAGAGGAGGCGGGGCCATGAGAATTCTGGGAAGAGGGAAGTTTCAGTTTGTAGTTGTCACTCAGATAGAGAGGAAGCCAGACACAGAGCAAGCAAGATGTGACTGCCTCGCCAAAAAAAGGTACCAAGCCACGTGGCTAACACAGACAAGAATTATGGGCTAATATAAGTTATAAGAGTTAACAAGAAGTCTGAGCTACTAGGCCAATCAGTTTATAATTAACGTAGACCTCTGTGTGATTTCTTTGGGACTTAACAACTGCGGGAACCGGGCAGGACAGAAACCTCACACAACAGTCCTTCACATGTAATGGTTGAATCCAGGCAAAACCAATCTCTGGTGTTAGAAGTTGGTGGTATTCTTGTGGGGAGAGGTGGGAATGACTGGGGGGGGGGGGTGGAAGACTGCAATCTTCTAAAGTTTGTTACGTGCCTTATTCTTGTCTTTTCTCACGTGAGTACCGCTGGTCCAGGCAATCAATCTAGGGAAAGTGAAGTGCTGTTGAACTTACTTCTCTTAATTTTTTGTTTTCCAGGATGAGAAGGGTTGCCTTCTGGTCATTTACATAGACTTCGTTTTCTAAGTTCTTTAGAATTTCAAAATGCTCTTTGGTTTTTTTACTTTCGATATCTCGTAAATGTTTTAATTCTGTCTTCAAACTGTCCTGCCCAAACATAAAAGACATCGTTATCTCCCAGGGGTCAAAGGGCAGGGCACCAGCATTAGTCTGCCTAGGTCACCTGGTTCTGCACTCATCCCTGAGCCGTCCAGTTGACTGTGGCAATCTTTTAGCAAAAGCGGCTTCCTAAAAACCTGTTTCTGGATTCTGGTAAGGTCGCGCGTGAACCTCAAGTGAGGTACCCTAGATACTAACAAAAGGTCACAGAATAGGACACGTTTGAAACCCGGCCAAAAGGGAGACGGAATGTTCTAGAAGGAGGTGATATTTATCCTATGAATATTTATTTACCTGTTTATTTTTCTGCTGTTCGTTTGCTTTTGAGACAAGGTGTCAAGTATCCCAGGCTGGCTTCAGGACTCGCTGTGCAGCCCAGGATAACCCTGACCTCCACCTCCCGAGGGTTAGCATTACAGCTGTGATCCACCGTACTCAGTCTACATAGTGTCGAGACCTGAACTCGGGGCCTCACACATTTCAAGCAAGTGCTCTTCCAACAGATCTATGTTATCAACCCTGATTCTTTAAAAACATCATTTATTGAATATTTTTTCTTACTGAATTCTCTATGCAGTTCTTAATTATTATAGCATCATAAACCTCATGGTCTTTATCCGTCATGTTACTCACCAGGAGCATCTTCTTAGAAAAAAGTGTGTGTGTGAGTGTGTGTGCGCATGTGTGTGCGCATGTGTGTGTGCATGTGTGTACATTACACTTGCTTGTAATGTTCTTGTCCGTATTTCTTCTTACCCACAGCATATCAAAAATCATGCATGATATCCAGATATTCAAAGAATAGGATAATTTCATGTTCAATTGATCAACTCCACATAAAAATTATAATGAAACTATAGATTGTGTATTTTGAAAGAGAGTAAACATTTCTTTGCTCCTGTTCTATCTCCCACGATCTCTGCGTATTGAGCCTCAAAGAGTGCAGTCTGGATCCCCATCCTATAAACGAGAACACCTAAGTCTCCTCACGGGTCCATACTTTTTTCTCTCATTATACTTGAGCTGGTTCCAGATGCCCCCACCTTGTTAATCATGTGTTAATCTGATGGACTTGAGAACCGTAATACAGAAGATGTGTGAAACTCACTTCTGGCCATTTCTTTGAGGGCGTTTCAGAGATGATTAGATCATGAACAAAATTAGTGCACTGAGGGGTTCAAATCTTGTACAGAGTGTTTGGAGGCCTGGGTGGAGGAAATGGATTTCTGGGCCTGTGCTTTTGTAGCTTGAACCCAGTCCCTTCTTCCTAACACTCTTCTCTGCCCCCTGGTGGCCATGAGGTGAAAAGCTTTTCTCAGCCAAGACCTTCGTGCTCAAAGCTCAGAAACAAGAGGAGCCAGACTATCAGGGACCTCTGAGATCAAATAAACCTTCCCTCCATTAAGTTGGTTTTCTCAGGTATATATCACAGTTGTGCAAAACTTCCCTTCATATGTATATATTGAATACAATTTTAAACACTGACGTTGGTAGAATAACTTAAATAAGTCAGTTTCAGACAAACTAAGTTACTGGTGAGTGCAAATGATACTAAATACTCACCAGTGTTTCAAATTAAAGAAGGAGGAGAAGGCGGGGCCTTTGGGTGGTAGCATCCTTTTATCCCGGCACTCTGGAGACTAGGGCAGGAGATTCACTAGTTTAAGTTGAAGACTGCCTACACAGGAAAACCCTTCTCAGAAAACCAGGGCCCGAGGATGTAGTTCTGGCGGTAAAGAACTTGTCCTAGCATCTAAAGGCCTGGAATTCAGTCCCTGACACTGCAAACAGCACAACACAGAAAGCCAAGCCAGACAAACCACAGCTATTATTTACCGTGTTGTCCATGTATCTGATGATATCTTTCCTAAAGCGGAAAATATAGTTGTTCAATAAATTCTCCTCTTGCTTCTTCGCTGTTTAAAGAGAAGGAGAGAAAATAAATGTCCGCGAAGTAATTTGGTTTAAAAAAACCTATCTCAGTGTAAGAATGCACAGGCTTAACAATCACACTGTGGTAAACTCTAAGCGCAAGAGACAGCAGCTCTGCAGTGCATTTACCCCAGGGTCTGGTTCCTCAGGATCCACCCCGTGATCTGTCAGTTTCTTTTGGTTTGTTTACGTATGTGTGAGAGAAACAGAGGTGCACACGTGTATGTGCTCAAAGCTGTGTGGAGGCATCAGGGCTGAGTTTCTGGGGTTGGAGGGACTCGGCTTATTTCATAGGCACTGTGACCTGAACTCCGATTCTCATGACTGCGTACCAAGTGCCCTTAACCGCTGAGCCATCTCTCCAGTCCCTCAACCACATTTTATAAATAATCCCAGGGGGAGGGGAGAGGCAGGGAGGGGAGCAGGGAAAAGTGTAGAGCTCAATAAAAATCAATAAAAAATAATCCCTTTAGTTGTGCCTTCTGCTTAGCTCAATTTTCTTAAATTATATGCTAAGAAGGCTGTGATTCTTTTCAGACATTCTATCTACTTCTTAGTATAACGTCGGGAAATTTGGTGTCTTAATTCTTGTCTACATATTCTCTATCCCTACCCACATCTAGGTTTCTTCCCTTCAAGCTCCCCATAAAGTTATGGTTTTTTGTGTCAACAAAGTTTCGCTCTTTAGGTCATCGTAACAGTGTAAGGAAGGGACTAGTCAGTAGCGAGCCAAATGTCACGATGCTTCATGTCAGTGGCATGAATGGGCACCAAAATCTGCACCACAGTCGCAAGGCATGTTTAATCACTGCCCAGCTACTTTACAGGAAGGCGTCCATCCACTCTCAGTATCTGTGTTGGGGTTTGGTTAGGTTTCCTCAGTAGAATAATCATCTGGTCTCCCCCTGGGTGGAGCAATGTAGTATGGGGAAATAAATCTTTTTTATTTTTTAAATTTAGATTTATTTTTTTAATTTTGTGTACGTCTATGTGTGTGTTTGTATTCACTGCGACCAGAAGGCATTGGTTCCCTCTGGAGCTGGAATTACAGGCCATTGTGAGTCACCTGATGTAAGTCATGTGACGTGGGTGCTGAGAATCAAACCTGGGACCTTTTGGAGAGTAATCCATGCTCTTAAACATGACGTCAGTTCTCCAGCCTGGGCAAATCTCAGAAGGCAAGTTCAGGGGAGGAATTTCAGTCACTGTGGTGTGTTATGTCTAGCCCTACTTCATAAAGATAAAACTCCTTCACCACTTTTCCATGACTTGGTATCTTCCCGATGACTTTTTATGGAAATCAGCTTTTTATCCTAAAATGGGCTCACCTGGCTGGCTACACTCCTCTAACCAGGCAGGGGGATGGGATACCGCCACAACACAACATGCCATCTGCCCTCAGCCATATTAGGTGCTCCAAGTTTGGAACCCCTTGTCCCATTTCTTTGCTCGCATTAAGGGAAAGTCATTCCTCAGCTACAACTCAGAGGAAGGGCTTCACCTGGGGGCCCAACTGCTGCGTTAGCTACCCTTTCTATTGCTGTATCTCCACAGCCCTGAGATACAGCAACACCTGCAATCTGCCTTCTAGAGAGAGGGCTTTGGGGCTTTATGATGTCCTCTTCCATGGGCTCTTTTGCTCATATTCCCCTTTCTTCTGTCACCTCTACCCGGTCACTCTTTCCCCAAATCTGATGACGCTTATTATCCGACAGCAGGTAAGCAGAAGGTCAACAGATGAGGGCTATCTTCTCGCTCATGCCTCCTTTCTTGTGAAACTGCAACTTTGCAGGCACGCTTTTCCACACGCTGGTGTCAGGCTTCGGGAGGGCGCTGAGACAGATGCACGTGTTAGGCACTGTGTTTCACTCTCCCCCTCACCCCGTGTGGGAACTGCGCCTGTGCGGTCCATCTTGTCAAGGCACTGAGCACTTCACCCTTCCATTCCTTCTTCCTTGCTGCTGTCTTCTCCTTCCCGTCTTTCCTTTGTAGGAGATTCAGAGCGTGTGAAGGGTTGCCTACCTTTCTCTTCCCAGTGTTTTCTTCACCCTCGGCTTTGCACTAAGAGGGGAACTGGAAGGTCGGGGGAGAATGGAGTTTCTATGAACCCGGTTAAAGCATCAAGTGAAAGCCTACGTGAATTGATCAGATGAAAATCTGACAAGAAATAGAAAATCAACTCAGACAGAAGACAGAGGGACTGGCCAGGCTCTTACTGTTGTATCTATGTAGTCTTGACATTTTAAATTCTTGGAAGTAATTGCTATTCATTTTTAAGTATTTATTTCCTTCACAGTTTATGTTATTGTCACAGGCTGTGCTAATCCACATTTTTACAGTTATCTGCTAGCTGCTCACTCCCACTGCTGCCCCAGAAGATCGTTATTTTAGCATTCCCATCCCAGTCCTTATTTTAGATTGGGATCTGGCCTTCTGATTCCCATGGCTCTTTCATCACTTAGAATACACGGCATCTGGAAGAGGCAGCTGCTTAAAGACCTGTGCAGAGTACCTGGACAATGCCCTCCACTTCCGGATGAAGGCAAGAGCCAAACATTCTGGGCCTTAGGTGCAGGGTTAGGTGACCAAACCTAATTTTTGTGGTGGAAACAATTGTTTTTATCTGAACACACACGGCTATATACACACATTATGTTAATAAGTTATGCTGTGTGATAGAATGCAAAAGATACATACTTACAGACATGGGTCATATCTCTGAAAGTTTCAGGTATGATAAGTCTTAAGGATAGGTTAGTGTGGGGGGGCATTTTACTTGGAGGAAGGAGGGAGAGGAGGAGAGAAGGGGAGAAGAGAGAGGGGCAGAGGGGGGAAGGGAAGAGGGAGGGGGAACCGACTGGGAGGAAGAACTCCATGTGGAAAGAGGAAGTGGTTGATGAAGCAAACTAGAAAGTGGATTTAGTGGGATGGGCAAGTTAGATGCGCTTCTCCTTGGGTGTGTGGTGGATTCTCACCTCTGTAATGCTGGCGGAGCAGAGGGGGGAGGAGTTGTCAGCAAAGCTTCATACACACCTGAAATATCACTGTGGAGGGACTTGAGGTTCCTGTTCTTTTCTTTGTATTCCTCCTCTGCTACCTGAAGGTAGGGGATGGTGTCCTCTAGCTCTTCCTCCTTTTCTTTGTTAATCTGCACTTCCCTAATAATTAGATCCTTTAAAGAAAATCAAGTCAGTTGAGGAAAGTGAGTTGGACCAGTTGCACAGCTTGGAGTAAAAGGGGAGGGGAGTACAGAGAGAGGTAGCTGGTAGACACACTCTGTGGTTGACAGCCAGGTGCTGCCCTAAACAGCCGCCTTGGAGGTTTATCATTCATTCTACAAAGATGCTGTCAGTTCAGAGTCTCTGCTGCTGTGTTTCCATTCCTACTATCTACGCAACCAAACGTGCTTGAGAAAAATCGCCTTTGGCTCATCACGTTCTATAAGGTTTGCCCGCCTTTGTCTACATTGCGCATGTTTAATTCATGCTCTACGAAATGTGGGCAATGTAGAAACAACTGGATATAAATGAATAAACGGGAAAAGGAGCGCTGAGGAAAGCAGGAAGGTATGGTGTATTTAGTTGTGCTGGTTGGTTTTGTCAGTTTGACACAGGCCGGGGTCACTTGCGAAGAGAGAAACTCAATGGAAAACATGGCCCCACATGATTGGTCTGTGGAACATGTCCTTGAATGACTGATGTGGGAGGGCTCAGTCGATTGCATTTGTGCTGGGAAGATGTCAGTCCTGGGCGGTGTCTCTCTGCAGGTTCTGCTTCAGTTCCTGCCTCCAGGTTCCTGCACTGAGTGCCTGCCTCGGCTTCCCTCAATGTACTGTCCATAACCTGGGATATGTAAGCCAAATAAAGGCTTTCACGGCCAGGTTGTTTTTGGCCAGTGTTTTATGGAAGCAATAGAAACCTAACTCAAACATTCATAAATCTTGGGTTATATTTAGTTCCAATGTAATAATCATTTCTTTGAAAAAATTAGAATAGATTTGTACGTGGTGATTAAAAAGCAGAAACAGTAAGCTGGTATTTACTATCTTCTCTCTTCCTTCAATGACCAGGCATTCTGAGTTGTAGCTAGGGACCTGGTTCCCATCTGGAGTATGGCTTCCCTTGCATGTGGGTATGTCTATAAGCACAAGTCATGGGTGCTACTTCTAGCCCCAGGCCCTCCACAGAAATGGCCCTTCTATCCTTTTCCTGGCTGGCTGGTGATAAAGGTGGAAGCTGTCATTGAATCTTCATGTCAGCTTCATGAGTGGGTACATAGCATGTTAGTCTTTCTGAGTCTGGGTTACCTCACTTAGGGTTGAATTAGGATTGTCACCCACAACCTTTGCATTGAGCACTTAGCTCCCTATTGTTATTTGGGGTGGTGGTGGTGGTAGTTTGGAAACAGGTAGGTGGGATCTGGCTGGAGGGAGCTGGTGATGGGGCAATGTGCCCACGGTTCCTTCCTGCCTCTCTCTTTTTTCATTCTGGCCATGAGAAAGCAGCAACTTCATTCTACACGGTCTCTTGATACCATGACGTTCTGTGCTACAGAGTAATCTTTCTGCATACTGTGAATATGTATTACTCTCATTGGTTAATAGAAAAGCTGATTGGTCTGTAATAAAGCAAGATAGGATTAAGCAGAGAAGTCAAATTTGAGAATTTGGGGGGTGGGTAAGAAGGGCGGAGTCAGAGGAGTCTAGAAGCAAGATGGATGCACCGTGTTGAAAGAAGGAACCACCGTGGAACCGAGGGTAGATAAGAAAAATAGATTAATTTAAGTGTAAGAGTTAGCTAGTAACAAGCCTGAGCTATCAGTCAAGCATTTATAATTCATATTCAGCCTCTGAGTTGGTTATTTGAAAACTGGTGGGCAGGAAGGAAACATCCACCTATAGTCCTGTCTCATCACAAGCTCCTAACAGTGGAGCAAGCCATGGATGTGAGCCTCTGAAAGCATGAGTTTAAAATAAAAGTATTTCTTTAACTTGTTCTCCTGTGTATTCACCACATGCAAATGGAAAGCTAATTAACATACCTGTGCTGGTTTGAATAAAAAAAAATGTCCCCCATAGTCTTGGGCATTTGAGTCTTTGCTCCCCAGTGTGTGATGTCATTTGAGAGTTTTAGGAAGTGTGGCCTTGCTGCAGGAAGTGTATCACTGGGGCAGGCTGGGAGTTCTTAATACCTTGCCCTGCTTTCAGCTTGCTCTCTCTGCGTCCAGCTTGTGGTTGAGATGTCGGCTCTCAGCTCCCTGCTCTGGCCACCATGTATGTCACTTGCAGCCAGTGTCTCCCACCAAGAATGGACTCTTTGCCGTCTGGAATTGTTAGCTAAAAAAATCTTCCTTCTCTAAGCTACCATGGTCACGGCATTTTATCACAGCAACAGAAAACTAAGTAACACAATGTCCAGCACACAGTGAATTCAAAGCAAGACAGACATCAGCAGGGTGTGTAGAGCCTCACCAACAATTAGAAGCATGCACAGTAAAGCTTGGATGAAACTTACACGTGCTTGGCAATCATTATACGCAAGACTTCTGACCCAAATTATCAAAAGCTATTGATTTTGCTTCTCCCCCGAACTTCAGTTTCTTCAGCTGTTCCTCCAGTGGCTGCTTTCAAGATACCTGCCCTTACTTAATATTATCATTCGGAAAATGTGTATTTGTGTGCGTGGTGGTGCTGGGGCTGTCTGCAATCTATGGCATCTAGAAGCCTCGATGCTTTTGAAGTCTGTTGTCTCCACTTTCTCTAATATCAATTCTTGATTTACCCCTGGTTGGCTTTTGGGAATTTGTAAGGAGTTCTGAGATGCGCTCCTCAGCACTCTCCCCATCTCCCGCCGGCTTCCGTCACAACTCTACCCTTCCCCACAATGTTCCTTGCTTGCTGCTTGGCAAAATTTGCTTTATATTGTTTGAGTGAAAAGGTAACTGTCCTATTTCTGTTTGTTTTTCAGAAAAAGGAGAAAGATGCAGAGAAGACTTTTGATCCTGCCTTTGTTCCTACAGGAAGATTTATTTTACATCCACATGATCAAGATCACACGCAATATCATTCCCGTTTCCCTCACAAAATCCTCCAAAGTTATGCTTAGATGCAAGATAAAAATTACCTCATATTTGCTTAATTCTTTCATTAATTTTTTTTCTTTTTTGACAAATTCCTTTTCTTCTTCTACTAATTTCAGTTTAAGTTTCTCGATTTCTTTCACAAAGCTACGGATCTCCTCTTCTCTTTGTTTTGTCTAAGCAGAGGGAAATGAGATTTGTCATTTCTCACGTTACGGTTAGCTTTAATTGCTAAACTGCCTGGTAAACTCTTTTCCTTTAGAAGTTTAGTCTTCCACCAAACGGTATCTACAGCACACAGAGCACGGGAGGGTTGGGGAATGGTGGTTGTACAAAGTGTAAACACAGGAGTATTACAGGGCACGTGGGAAGTGAGGATCTGTTCCCATGCCTCCAAGGTACTCCTTAGAGAGCACTGCTCCTTCATTTGTTGCATCTCCCTTGGGCCAGCTTGCCCCAAGTTGTTGCACCTCACCACGGTTGATGACCTGAGTTTCATTTCTGGGACCCATATGGTAGAAGGGGAGATCCAGTTCCTTGGAGTTTTCCTCTGACCTCCACTTGAGCATATGCTCATACATAATAGATAAATATCATAAAACAAAAAAGATTTAAACATCCCTAGGTAACATACACCAAGTAGTCAGACTTCTAAAGAAAGAAAAACAATACTTACACTAACCATACACTCAGGAAAAAAGATACTTTTCAGTAAAATAAGGTTTATTTGACTATTGAGAGGATGTTAATGATTTCTAAGGTGGGGAACAACAATAATTCTAAACACTTTGGATTTCCTTACCTCTTTAAGCAATTCAGTTCGCCTCTCTTCTGATTCCTCAATTTTAGTGATGATCTTTCGCATGGCCACCTTTATCTTAAGCAGCCAGCGTGTGTGCCTTTTTCGTGCACATACTATTTTCCACTGAGTGATGACACTAGACATCAGAACAAAACAGAATTGCCGTTATATTGGCACAGCAGCTTACACAAAATACAAAGCAAAACAAGTCCGACTACCATTTTACCACATTGCCTGGGTGAGAAGGCAGGATGCTGTCTGCCTCAGCACCACCCATCACTGGGCTGCTCTCCTCTTTCAGGTTGAGGATGGAGGCTCCAGGGAAGGCGTGGGCAGAAATAGTAATGGGATTACCCAAAGCACCCAAAACACCAATAAGAAACGTTCAAATTTTAGGTTCTCAAAACAAACAAACAAAATAAAAAACAAAAACAAAACCTATATTTTTTGAGACTGGTAAAAATGTACAACTTGAGCTTTATAAATTAAAATATCAACAACAACAATACTAATAAAATACCCCTAAGTGATAGTGAGTGCTTATTAGGTATATTTGATCTACATACTTTTGAGGGATCGTCTCTTTGACATTCACAACAAATTTGTAAGGAGGGGGCCACCACCATTACCAACTCTAGGAGAGGGATGAGAAGAGGTTAACTGAACCAAGCTTAGAACTAAAAGACAGAGTAGCCCATGTGAAAGTCTGTGACCTTAATTATTGTCCCCCATGTCACCCTTTCTGCAATTTGACCCAGAAGTCTGGCTGGACAGCAGACATTACGTCATTGGCAGTCCCAGTCTTTGGTGATTTCCCTTGACTGAGATGGAAAATTCTGGTGTTTTCAATGCAAAACAAAACACAATCTAACAAACACATCTAGACTTGAGTGAATTTATATATAGTTTAATTTAGGACAGTAATTCTATTGGGCTGTAGATAACACATACTACTGATTATAACACACACATACACACATACACACACACCCTAAATCACATTACCTCCTCTGGAGTTCTTTTTCTAGATTATCGCTCAAGATTTTTACTTGTTTCCGATACACTTCCTTTGTTGCTCTAAAAACAAGAAATATACATTGGATTTTGTATTTGAAGTTTGTCAAACACATATGAAAATCTTAACATATTTATTATAATGAGTATGGCTAACTGTAAAACAACTGCAATTTTATTGGCCTTCTTACAGAAGGGCATTTGAAGTGCTCCTGCAAGCCTCGGCTTGAATATCCAAGAATGGAGGAGCGAGTTTAGGAGAACAGTTAAGGCAGGTCTCTGGAGGCTATTGGTTAACAGGGAGGAATGTGGATGGCCAGAATGGAGGTGTGATCTTACCTAGGAAGGGGTGTGAACATTTGTAAAGATACAGAAGAACACAGCACAGGCTAGGGGGCTTGCTGCCCAGGGACTGTGGAGGGAACCCAACACTGGGCTATGGGAGGGGTCAAGATCAACAGACTGTTGAGTAACCCTGCATTCTACACAGCTCTGAGTTTGTACAATACAGAACACAGAAAGGCAAGACACATTCTTGAACTAAGAGCAGCTCTTAAGCGTGTGCCTTTTCTGCTGGTGGGCTGGAAGGGAATGCAAAGACTCCAAACCAGGGAGCAGAAGGCTTTGTTTCTATTTCCTTCCCTCCCAGCACAGCTTCATACACAGAAACAGAGTCAGATACCACTTAGGGAAAACGTGACTTTGTGTCTTTTCAAAGACAGAAAAACTCATAAATGAAACATGCACTTGAAATACTGTTGCGTGCGTTTTTGAAGGTCAGAAATACAAATTAAAGAATTCAAAATGGAATTAAGTCAACCAGGAACAACCACACCTCTGTCTCATATTCTATTTGAGATGATCTAGTAGCCTATTTTAGATCTCTAAGGTTCTTCACAATCTTACCTTTCCTTTTTGAGTTTTTTGATTTATATATGTGCATAACATGTTCCAAAAATGATCTGAGCCAATTTAAAATAAGGTAAAAATAACACAGAATTACCTAAGTTCATAACAACATTGAGCTACACATTTGATTCTGAGCTTCTTGGTGACCACAGCAAGAACCACACAATAACTGATCAAAAGGGCTGGGGGTGAGGTGGCACCTTCCTTTAATCCTATCACTCGAGAGGCAGAGGCAGATGGATCTCTGTGACTCCAAGGACAGCTTGGTCTACATAGTAAGTTTGGGATAGCCATGGCTACATAGTGAGATCCGGTCTCAAAAAAAATTGATAACGAATAATAAATTTGCATTATTTATTAGAAAAGTAAAATCTGAATGAGCCCAATTCTGCTTTCCTGCTCCTTCATAGGAGAAGGTCATAGTTTTCCTTCTGAAGCTAGCACAATGAAAAACAGATGTTTAAGTGGTTGCTTATCTATGCAGAGATAATCATGCAAAGAACCTATACGTCATGTTTGTGCTGGCTGTCTAGTTTTATGTCAACTTGACACAAGCTAAAGTCATCTGAAAGGAGGAAACCAAAGTTGAGAAAATGCCTCCATAAGATGAGGCTGTAGGCAAACCTGTGGGGCATTTTCTTAACTGGTGGTCCATGTGGGAGGGCCCAGCGCGTTGTGAGTGGGGACACCTCTGGGCTGGTGGTCCTGGGTTCTTTAAGAAAGCGGGCTGAGCAAACCATAGAGAATAAGCCTGTAAGCATTACTCCTCTCTGCCTCTGCATCAGCTCCTGCTTCTAGGCTCCTGCCTTGCTTGAGTTCTTACCCTGACTTCCTTAGATGAGGAACAGGATGTGGAAGGGCAAGACAAACAAACCCTTTCCTCCCCAGGTTGCTTTGGTCAGGTGTTTTATCCCAGCAGTAGTGACCTTATCTAATACAATGTCACACCCCAGAGCTGCTAAGTCCGGTTTCCACCACCACGTGTCCTGGTTGTGTAAGCTGGCCTTGCCACTGCCTTGTATTCAAATAACGTTCTCTTTTGTGCCTGGTTTGCGCTCATTCTTGTTCCTTCGGGTCTCACTGCTGTGGCTGAGCACTATAGGAATTAAGTGTGCAAAGCGTGAATACTTTGATTCTTACCCAGCTCTAGAGAAAATACTTTCAGTTTTTCCCCAGTTAGTGTCCTGTTGGGTTTAGGGTTGGCATGACCTTTTTCTGGCTTCTTTAGGGATTTTGTTTTTTAAATGAAAGGGCTTTGAACTTGGTCAAAAGATTTTTTGTGTCGGTTAGGATGATTATGTGATTTCTGTTCCTGAGTCTGTCTATGCATTCTTAGGATGAAACAACTCAGTCAAGAAGTATCATTTTTTTTATGTTTTGGTGAATTTGGTTTGCAAGTATTTTGTTGAGAATTTTTGCATTCAAGCACATAAAGGAAATTATAATTTGGTACTTTATAACTTTATAACCTGTCTGACAGTTTTTGTTGTTATGCCTGGGCTATTAGAGGTCTATTCAGAAAGTTGTTATTTATGCCTTTATCTTAAAATGTTTTTCCTTTTTCTTGTAGCGATCTCAAAGTCTTGGGTCTTACTCAGTCTTTGATTTCTGCTTTGTTGGTGCTGATGGTGCCAGAGATTGAACCGAGAACTTGAGTACGAAGATAACTGTGTTGAGCTATGCTCCCGTCTTTACATAGATAAAATTTTAAGTGGAAGATCATGTTATAGAGTAATAAAATCCAATTTTAAATATGCACAATAGATACACATGTCTTCATAGTACAGAAAACTATTAATAACTATTTCTGTGGAGAGATTAGGGTAACAATTTTCCATAAATTACACATTTTTTACCTTTCATATTTAAATTTGGGACTAAGTATTACTTTATTGGGAGAAATGCAAGTTACTTAGAATGGCAGAAACGACGGATAATGGTGAAGAGTGTTGAGATAATGGGCAGGCACATACTTGTCCCCGGCCCTAAATCTGGTCCACCCCTTTGTCACTCTGTTTTTGGAGCACCTGTCTACCCCTGTAGTAAGATATCTGTTGACCATGACCTTTTTGAATGTGAAACAGAGAGAGCTAATTATCAACTTACTTCCCTGTAATACACTACATGTCCATACAGACTTACGATTCCAGCTTAAAGAAATAAAGACAAGGAGAGTAAAGATGGCAAAGGCACAAACATACTCGTGAAGATTCTGCAGGGTTTCAAATCCTTCTTCCATGTTTTTGATGTCCAATTTTCTCTGTGCTAGGAAGTTTTCTTTCTGATTAATGAGCGCCATCAGTTTCTGATTTCTAGCATGGAAAAAGAAGCGAGGGCCATTTTACTCAACGTTGGGGTGATTACCCAGAGGAGCTGGAGGTTTGAATGAGGAGGTTTAGACACCATAGGCAAAAAAAAATTCTCTTTATTTACCAATACAAAAATTTGCATATATAAATCCTTTTTAAAGGAAGTAAGGGCTGGAGAGATGGCTCAGTGGTTAAGAGCTCTTCCTCTTGCAGGGGACCAGCTGGGTTTGATTCTCAGCATCCAGATGACAGCTCACAACCATCTGCAACTCCAATTCCCAGGGGTCCAGTACCCTCTTCTGACCTCCCTGTGCACCAGGCACACATGCCGTGCACAAGTAAGTGTACATGCAATAAAAACATCCGTGCACATAAAATAAGTAAATCTTTAAAAAAAATTAAAAGGAGCTTGGGAAGCTTAGATTATGAATAATTTACCAAATAAACCAATAGAAACAAACAAGTCTCTGTTCAAGCAGTGGATTGATATAAATTTATACATAGAACTTGCATAAACTTGACAATTCTCAAGTCACCAAAAGAACACTAACTGCAATATTAACACAAGACGGCAGGGGTAGTTGCGCCTCTTTGTTAGACCAACTCTGAGGGCAGGCTGAACATCTCAACTACAATGGGACCTTGGGCAAGAAACCTTCCCTGTGGATAAGTCTCCATTTCAGTATCTCAAAATTAGGGCTACAATACTTGTCTCATTGGTAGAATGGATTAGTTCACTGATGACAGGCCAATGAGACTTCTTATGGTTGATATTTTTTTGTGCTGATATATAGCAGAGAAAATGAAGCTAAGAGAAATTCACAGTTTTATTTAAATGATGTTGATAAGAACTTCTCTGGAAGAGAAAGCATCCCATCTAAGTGACTCACCTTCAAAACCTCATGTGATGCCAAAAGCAAAGTAACCTATGCTGTCTAAGTTCCATGTTTCTGTGTTTAAGGATTTGATGATGTTTTGGGCACATAGTCATGGGACTTTTCGGAAGGGATTTAGTGTGGATGAGGTGTTGGGGGTGGGGTCCTCATGATGAGATCAGTGCCACTCTTTCTCTATGTAAAGAGAGAAAAAGAGGAGGGGAGAGGGAGGGAGGGAGGGAGGGACGGAGAGAAAGAGAGAGATTTGTAAGTCAGAAAGAGAGGCCTCACTTCCTCATTAGAACCTAAGCATGTTTGTGTTGGCAGTGTCGTCAAGGTTCCCAGCTTAGGCCAACCAGTTGATGGCATTGTGTTATGGAGATTGAACTGAAGACAAAAGGCCACAATGACAGCAAATTTTTAGTGCTGTGGTCATTTGCCATCAGTACAATTTAGAATTCTAGATGATGACTCTAGTAGTTATCTGGGGACAGTTTGCACTCGCGGAGTCATAACCGCTGGTATTCTGTGCAATCAGATGAGGCCCTTTGGTTGCAGAAAATATATAGTTTAAAGGTTCCAGAACGAGCATAAGCTCAGCCTCACATAAATGGCCCTGGGTGTGCACAGCAGCTAGATTTCATGGACTGCAACTCTGGTTGTACCAGTGGGCTTTCTTTTCTTACAAAATTTCACTTTTCAAGACACCACTGTGTGGTATTCCTACAGAAGGCATCAGTGAACACTAGCAGCTGCACAGCAGTAGATGAAGTCCTAGGCACGCAGGAAGAATTAAACAGAATCTTTCTGGTGTCTCTGTAGACCAACAAGACCAGAGGTTTGCATCCTGTTGTTATAGGACCGGGTTGAGTCAAAGGGTTGGAAGTAGACAAGTTGGGGTGGAAAAGAAGAGAAGACATTCGGAGAGGCAGGTCAAAGCAAGCGGTGGAGCAGAGAGGAAGTAATGGAGTGCAGAAATGAAATATTTGGAAGGTAAAATTACCAAACTTTGGGGACCAAATGGAGTTCAATAGGTAGTAAACAGGAAATGAGTCTTTTCTGAAGTCACGGTAGGTAATCAAACTCCTACCTGAGAAAGGGAACACACTCTCTGCCAAGTCTCACGCAGTAATAATTATTGTTTCCTGGGTCTTATTTACAAGAGTTACTAATGCACTTAATTTTGATGGATTTAATCTGATCTAGAAAAGCATTTCTTAGCACTGTAGAGGCAGATTAGAAGTATGCCAACTGATTATCAAATAAAGAGTATCTTGTTGTCAATAGTGTTGACAACGAAGATGAGCTTAGATGGGCCATCATGTGGACAGCAAGGCAGACAGCCATAGCGGTGGCAAGCAGGGGAGAGACGTACTCATCATAGACCTTCTGTTTCTGGAAGTGCACTTTATCTTCCTCCTCCGTAACCATCTTGTACTGTCTGATGAGTGAGTGCAGAGTCTCTCGGAGTTCCGTGTTCTCCATTTCGGCTTTGTGCAGTTTTTCCCCCAGCTGGAAAAAGGGAGCCAGAAAGAGATAGGATTAAAGGAACTGATTTGATAGATAGTAGTCTTTGGGTGAGCAGTGCCAACAGCATAGCAAATGCTGCGCATAACACAGCAGATCTCGCACAGAGGGCAAGCAGCTTAATTCTGCAGCAAATCTGTGACTGTATACTTTGGAGCTTTTTCTGGGAACTTTCACAAGAAAATAAAAGCTGTAAACATTGACATGAAGCCATAGAATGATAATCTATGTGGAGAGGGAATATTACAGACAATCTTGGATCATGAAACAATTTTGTGTCCCTTTCCAAGAATATAAGGTATAATAGGGCAAAGGAAGTGTTGACCCATAGAAGCCCCCACTCAACGATTCGCTGTCCATGCTTGCTCCATGGTAAATAAAACTGGATCTTCTGTATCTTCCAACCCCTCAGCAAAGTGTGAGCACCATGAAGTTCTTCCTTCAACCCAATACCGATGGGAGATGTTTGAGAAATAAGAAATCCCAGAAGATTCTCAAAGGCAAACTTTGCGTTTTCTATGTACAAATGGAATTCACATGAATGAAGTGAAGTAATATGCATACATACACATATATACACATACATACACATATATATGTAAGGTATTGTAAATTGTAGAGATGCAGAATATGGGAGGATAGGCATTAGAATGCAAGAATCATGATGATATTTGATAGAAGAGATTCTGAATTTGACAGAAGTGTTTGAGTCCAATTCCTTGACAGATCCAGAAAAATGACTGTAGTGCTAAGTGAGGCCAAACAAAGCCACCTGTGCCCATTGATGCCCTTCAGGAGGGAAGAGCTTGTAGCTGGAAGTCTTTATTGAGATACTTGAAGTGAGAGAAGAAAGTTCGCTTTAGTAGGAATGGTGGGTAGTTCGAAATGACTCTCTGACTGAGTGCCATGGAATAATACAATGAGAACAGTCATCTTGTGAGTGTTCAATAGCTAATAATATGAGGAAGAAGTCAACCTTGTTCTAGGAGAAGGCAAGAACGCAGAGTGAGATAGCTGCCATAGAAAATTTCTGCCCTTAGGCATTCACCAATATGGAAAGTGCCATATGGAGATTTAGTTTTCTTGGATACCCAGGGGACAAAAGCCAATGCAGAGAGAAAATCCAGACATCTGTCACTGTAGGCTGAGATGCCGAAGAGTTTTTCCCAGGGAAAATTGAGGTGGATTAAGGTAACTGGAACGGTAACGCCCCCCCCCCCCCATGTCTGACATAAAGTCAAAGATGATCTCCCGAGGACATCATCATCATCCTAGGTATCAAACTGTGTTCTAAACATTTTAATTGCACAATAGCCAGCATACAGTTTCCCACCAAGGAAAGAGGGAGAAATAATAGACCACAGACCCATGAAAGCATCTGCTATTAGAATTACCAAACACTAAACTACACAACAAAATAACTGAGACTGTTATTTTGCTCAGAGAAGTATGGCTGCTTGACAGCTGGGGCTGGGAACTGGGAATGGGAAAGTGAGATAGCAGATTTGAAAAGGTACCAGATACTTAGCAACTGAGAAATCTAACAGCGCAATTAAAACCACGAGTGAGAGTGTTCTCTCTGCAGCGCTGCAGTGGGAGAAGAGTGCAGGAAACACAGAAAAGCAGGGAAGACAAACTGAAGGTGTATGCACGAGCATCAGCGATAACATACACAGCTAGAGTCTGATAAGACAGCGGTACAGTCGCATGGAACATGTGACAGCAGAACTTAGGAAGACACAGAAACTCAGTGAACAAGCCAACTAAAAGGAAATAGCATCAAACAAATGAACAGACAAAGCCAAAGACAAAAATCTGAATGAGGATTAATCAAAAGAAAAGATTGGCTACATCAGTGAAAGTGAATAGTTAAAAATAAACAACCAACCAACCAATCAAACAAGGAAGATTTGATACAAAGGAGAGATAGGCAATCTTCATAGACTAGAAGCTTCCATACTGTAAAGATATGAAATCCTTCTCAAGGTCATTCATAGCCTTAAGACAGCCCCATAAAATTCAAATGGGCTTCTAACAGACCATATTAGAAATCCAAAATTGTCCTCTTTTGGCTGTGAAGACTTATCTTAAACTTACTAAAAATTACTATTGTTACAAAATAGTTCAAATGAGCAGAACAAAAAGTCTATAATCTGAGCATATATGTATGATATGACTCCCACTTGACTTCTAGCAATAGCTCAAAAGCCATATCGTAGATGAAAGGACTGTTGTGGTCAATTGGGAAAACTTGACCTTGATCTCACAGCATAGACACATACACAAATTCCAGATGGCTTGTAGACTTAAATGTGAAAGGTCTAGAAAATAATGGCGGAGAATATTCTCGTGATATAGGCCACAAAAACAAAATTAACCAAAAATAAAAAGATATGCTGTTATCATTAAAATTAATGAATTATATTCATCAGAAAATTATATATATATATACATATATATATATATACTGCACAGTTATGCACAGTTATTTGCTGTTCTGTATATGGCATTTTATAACAAACAGGCTAGATTAGTAATGTATCGACAGGCCAAAGAAATGCTTGCCATAACACTATTCACAATAGCCAAGGTACACAGCCAACCCTAAGTGTCTCTCAAAGGAAAGCTAGTGACAGCTGGCATTCATTAAAACACTATTCGGCCTTTATGCAGGAGGAAATCCTGTTGTTGATAAAAACATGAATGGGGCAATGTGTTAAGCAAAATAATATAGACATAGTAAATATTGAATGGCCACATTTACATATGGAATATAAAATATTGACTATATAGAAGCAAGAATTAAAAAATGTGGCAACCAGGACCTAATATAAGTGGCGAAAGACTTGGGAGACGTTGAAATGGGAGATCCCTCCCACGTTCTCTAAAATTTTTTGCAGGCGTTTATGGAGTAATCAGTGTGGTTAAATTTGCTTCTGGAACTCGCCGAAAGGGTAGATTTTATACCTTTGCTGATTTGGAGCAAGACAGAAAGAGAAGCTATAGGAGGAGGATACTATGCTAAGGGTGAACTGTAGGACTCGTGAGAGTATGGACCAGAGACATTTCTGCTTCAGTGCCAATAATTAGAAACATCTCAGCCATTTGTGCGTATTCATAAATGAATAGACCCTATGATCTATACTGCTCTACAGTATAACACTTGCCAGTCAATAACATATTGTGAGCAATGCTAGTTAATACTCAACTAATTCCCTTCTGTTAGATCTAATTCGAATTTCCCACTCTTTAATTTTTACTACCCCACTGAATGCTTCATCGAATATCTCATAGCTAAATGTTGATTTCTATTCATGGTTACTTATTTTTTTTTCAATTTCTTTTGAATTAAGTTTAGAAAATGTCTACATTGACTTTCCATAAGGGTAAATTTGGTGTAAATTTTTAAAAATCAAAATAAAATAAAAACTTTGGGGAAAATTTAATAGAAAAAGAAAAATAGATTAAAAAGAAGCAAAATAAAATAGCTAGAGCATTCTCCTGGTGATAAATCCAACTCAAGTACTTTTTTCTTTTTTTTCAAATACTTTTAAATAACGTTAATGTTATTAAATGTAGAATGATCGTCAAGCTTTACAGATACCATATAACAGCATGATTGTTGTATTTCCCTAAGTAATATTCATGTCCATTAAACATAATTATTCCTGATATAAAACTATCAAATTAAAAGTAACCAAACTGGATCTGATTCATTTCACACGGACAATCTTTGTTGTTAGAACTCAGGTAGGAGCTAAGCTGAATTAGTTGCTATGAATTTTCATAGTGTTCTATGAAAATCCTACTTTTAAAATGTTCACCATTTATTGGACACTTAATATATTAACTAAAAAATAAGATGTAATTGTCAGCTAAGTCATTTCTGCCGCCCTACCTGCTGTATCTTATTCAAGTACCCAGTCTTCTTCAAAGTAGATGTACCATCAAGGACTTCCCTGTGAGACTGAAAAAATGACCTTATGAACACAGAAAAGAAAACCCATGAATGTTAGAACATGTTTTCCCACAAAGCCACACTTACTTATGACATCTTAAATTCTTTGGCCCCATCTATGTAAAACCTATTTTTTTTATTTATTACTCTATGTTTTTACTTGCTGAATTAATGAATGAATGTACCATTTGCTTATTCATGTATTTGAGAAGACATTATTGAACACTTGCAATGTGCAAGATTTGTTCTCGGTACTAGGGACTCAAAATAATTCAAATCCTTACTCTTATGGAAATTAAATCTAGTGAGAGGTCAGAATAAAATGGCATGCAAAAATTAAACTGTATTTCAGGTAGTGTTAAATGTTCCAAGGAATGCAAACTAGAGTAAGGCTATTAAGGCCCTGAGAACAGGAATGCTCAAGTGGTTTAGGATGATCTCTACAGGGCTGACCCATGAGAGGGAGCCAGC
>NC_022009.1:9337024-9337241 GCF_000317375.1 Microtus ochrogaster | reverse complement strand
TGTTTAGGATGATCTCTACAGGGCTGACCCATGAGAGGGCGCCAACCGCATACAGATGTTTAGGATGATCTCTACAGGGCTGACCCATGAGAGGGAGCCAGCCGCATACAGTGGTTTAGGGTGATCTCTACAGGGCTGACCCATGAGAGGGAGCCAACCGCATACAGTGGTTTAGGACGATCTCTACAGGGCTGACCCATGAGAGGGAGCCAACCGC
>NC_022009.1:9307492-9336924 GCF_000317375.1 Microtus ochrogaster | reverse complement strand
TACAGGGCTGACCCATGAGAGGGAGCCAACCGCATACAGTGGTTTAGGACGATCTCTACAGGGCTGACCCATGAGAGGGAGCCAACCGCATACAGATCTAAAAGGCTTCAGGAAGATAAAACCCCGAGATTAGAGCTAGACTGGTATTGTTAAGATGGAGGGATGACTTGACTGGGGGGGGGAGGGGGGACGGACACATAGTGTTTAGATCATGTGGGGTTTGAAAGGTCAGGCAAAATTTCATGTTTGAGTCTGAAGGGAACCGGGAAGGGATGCAGAGGAGCAACCATGAATTACCCATGCTTTGTAAAGAGGACTCGTGTCTTTGTGGAAAAAGACAAAAATGGAGGAAGAACCACACTGAAAGTGATAACCACAGTCTAATCAGGCAGGGGTGATAGTCACAAGTGGCTCTACATAGGTGTATTCAGGTGTCATAGTTTGAATAGGAATAGCCCCCCATAGACGCATATATTTGAGTGCTTGGTTGTTAGGGAGTAGCACTACTCAACAGGGATTAAGAGGTGTGGCCTTATTATAGGAAGTGTGTCACTGGGGGTGGGCTTTGGGGTTTCAAATGCTCAAGTCAGGCCCGATGTCTTTCTCTTCCTGCTGCCTATGGATCCAGATTAGAATTCTCAAGCTACTTCTCCAGGACTGTGTCTGACCTCATGGTGCTGTGCTTTCCACTATGATGACAATGGACTAGACCTCTGAACTGTAAGCAATCCTCAGTTAAATGCTTTATTTTATCAGAGTTGCTGTGGTCATGGCGTCTCTTCATAGCCACAGAACATCCACTCAGCCGACAGGATAGAGTTTGGAGGTATGGAAGAAGAGGAGGTTTGTTTAGCACTGAAGTTGTGTTGTAGGCAGTAGTGAGGAAGGCCCGAATTCCAGGTGACTTCTAGGCTTTTGGCATGAGAAACAAAGCACCTGATTGGGTCACATTCAATGATACAGACAACTTCAGGAAGAGTTGTTTCAGACCTGGGGGAGGGGGCAGTCAAGAGCTCTGTTTAGGATATTCTCCAAATGAGCTTTAATTGGCAATTTGACCCAGCCTGAAGTCACTTGAGAAGAAGCCTCAACCAAGAAATTGCTTAGAGCAGATTGGTCTGTGAGCTTGTCTGTGGGAGGTTGTTTTACATATTAATTGATGTGGGAGGGCCCAGCCCACCATGGCAGCACCATCACTAAGTAAGTGATCCTGGGCTGTATGAAAAAGAGCTATCCAGAGAGCAGACTTTTCCCCTGTTCCCTGTTGTACTTCTTTGGTTGTGAGTGTGTTCTCTGGGTGGAGGTAATAGTGTTTGAAACAGCAGTCAGTCCAGACTTCAGGTTCCTGCTGTGACTTCCTCAACGATGGACTGTGACCTGGACGTGTAAAATGATATAAAGGCTTTCTTCCCCGTCTTAGCTTAGTCAGTGTTCCATGTCTGTGAAGGCAAACCATGACCATGGCAACTCTTATGAAGGAAAACATTTCATGGGAGCTTGCATACAGTCTCAGAGGTGTAGTCCCATCCTCATGGTGGGGAGCATGAGGGTATGCAGGCAGACATAGTGCTGGAGGAGTAGCTGAGGGTTTTACATTGGGATCTGCAGGCAGCCATAGTACTGGAGGAGTAGCTGAGGGTTTTACATTGGGATCTGCAGGCAGCCATACTACTGGAGGAATAGCTGAGGGTTTTACATTGGGATCTGCAGGCAGCAGGAAGAGAGAGACCCTGGGCTTAGAATGGGCTTTTAGAAAACTCAAAACCCTTGCTCGTGCTCCCTCTTTTTCTGCTCCTGATTTGGACCTTGAGATTTCTGTCCGGTGCTCCAATGTGGGTCACTGTCTCTGTCTCCTTTCATCGCCTGATGAAGGTTAATATTCAGGAGGATGCCTATATGTTTGTCTTTGGATTCACCTTCTTATTTAGCTTCTCTAGGATCGCGAATTATAAGCTCAATGTCCTTTGTTTATGGCTAGAAACCAAATATGAGTGAGTACATCCCATGTTCCTCTTTTTGGGTCTGGCTTACCTCACTCAGGATAGTGTTTTCTATTTCCATCCATTTGTAAGCAAAATTCAAGAAGTCCTTGTTTTTTACTGCTGAGTAATACTCTAATATGTATATATTCCATACTTCATCCATTCTTCCATTGAAGGGCATCTAGGTGGTTTCCAGGTTCTGGCTATTACAAACAATGCTGCTATGAACATAGTTGAGCATATACTTTTGTTGTATGATAGGGCCTCTCTTGGGTATATTCCCAAGAGTGGTATTGCTGGGTCCAGGGGTAGGTTGATCCCCAATTTCCTGAGAAACCGCCACACTGCTTTCCAGAGTGGTTGCACAAGTTTCCATTCCCACTCACCAAGGCCAGCTGGCCTGGGTCTGAAAAAGCCTGGGATAAAACCGGACTTGCTGAACATAGCAGACAATGAGGACTACTGAGAACTCAAGAACAATGGCAATGGGTTTTTGATCCTACTGCACGTACTGGCTTTGTGGGAGCCTAGGCAGTTTGGATGCTCACCTTACTAAACCTGGATGGAGGTGGGGGGTCCTTGGACTTCCCATAGGTCAGGGAACCCTGATTGCTCTTCGAGCTGATGAGGGAGGGGGACTTGATCGGGGGAGGGGGAGGGAAATGGGAGGTGGTGGCAGGGAGGAGGCAGAAATCCTTAATAAATAAATAAATTTAAAAAAATAAATAAATAAAAAGAAAACTCAAAACCCACCCCCACTGACACACTTCCTCCAACAAGGCCACACCTCCAAATCAAATAGCACCATTGTGTAGTGACCAAGTATTCAAATGTATGAGTCTATGGGGGCCATTCTTGTTCAAACCACCACACTTCCCAAAGTTTTTTCTAGTTGCTGTGCTTTCTCTTGGCAACAGGAAGGGAACTGAACCAGGCAGGTTATATGTGACAAACCCAGCAGAGACCTGCCCAGGTAGAGAAGCTGAGCAGTTAGCAGACAGTTAGTGAGAGCCTGGGGAAGAGATCAGGGCTGGCTGGCTGCATTTATATGTCTTCAGAGTATAGAAATTATTTAAAACTAAAAAACAGGATAAAGTCACAATCGGGAGCATGAACAGAGGTCAGTGAAGAACTGAGAACGACACAGTTCCTAACCAGAATGCAGCTGAGGAACGCTGAGAGGAGAGGTCCTCTCCAGCAATGAGTGTGCCAATTGGTTGTCTCTTGTCAAAACTGTCATCCCTAAAAACACACATACAAGTCAGATTCTATGGACTAGATTTTATTCTATGGACTAGGTTTTATTAGGTATATACATTTATTTACATAGACACATACATATACACACACAATAACAATTGGTGGAAAAAGGCTATAAATTTTTGTCTTATTTGTTTTTCCAGACAGGGTTTCTCTATAGCTTTGGAGACTGTCCTGGAACTTACTCTATAGACCAGGCTGGCCTCAAACTCACAGGGATCTGCCTGCCTCTGCCTCCCAAGTGCTGGAATTAAAGCTGTGTGTCACCACTGCCCAGCTTGGTCATGAATTTTAAGACGAGGTGGCAGAAATTTATGGGAGAGTGTAGAAGAAGAAAAGGAAAGAGAGAAATGTAATTACATTATAATCTCAAAAATAAAAAAGAAATAATCCATATCTTCTACGTTTTTGACAGTTTTCCTTAGAAGAACTGATGAATTGAAACTATTGTATCACTGGTTTCCCCCTAAACTTTAATTATAGTATTAACTGAACTTTCCTGTTTTTATCTAATATAAAGATTTGTTCTCATCAATGCAACCATGATGGGAAATTAGAACTGTATTCTACTCTTCTTGTTTTAGACAATGCAATTTTAATTACAAAGCATTAAAATACATGTATAAACGATTCTATCTTAAAGTTAATTGTCTTTCAGGAATCTAGTAGAACCATACTTTATCTCCCCTTATGTCAGTGAACCACTGGGGTGGCCATTGGAAGCCACATTACAAGATCCCATTTTCATGGCCAGACCAGACTGGTCCAGGAAGCAACATTATACCACATACATTCTGATGGGAACAGAGTCTGCCGGTCAGTTGTGACTGATATGCTAGACTTGTCACAGGCCATTTCAGAAGTTTTGGCATGGCCATACATTTTCATGCACTCACCAAGAAGAGAGAAGTGGGTACAGGCAAAGACAGAAGGATGAAACACTATAGTGATATTTTATTTTTGTTTTATAAATAAAGCTTGCCAGAATACCCAAAGGTGAGAGTAAGCCACTAGAGGCCAGGCAGTGGTATCACACACCTTTAATCCCAGGATTTGGGAGACAGAAGCAGATGGATCTCTGTGTGTTCAGGGCCACCCTGGACTACACAGGATCATTGCAGAAACAGATCCAGGTGGTGGCAGCTCACACCTTTCATCCCAGCACTAGAAAGGAGCGTAAGGCGGGATGAGACAGGAAATCTTACTCTTTCAGTCTGAGAATGTTTTAGAAGGAAGAGCTCTCTAGTGGCTTGGCTGCTTTGCTCTTCTGATCTTCAGATTGAACTCCAATTTCTGTCTCTGGGTTTTTATTATTCGTGCTACACAACACTTCCTTCAAAGGAAGCAGACCGTGATCTTTTAGATGAACGGAAGACTTTCTTCAGGTTCTGAATACAGTACCTCATGTAAGAATGATTTTTTTTTTTTTTTTTGCCCAAGGCTTCCCTGTGTTTTCTCAGTAAAGGATGCAAGACTCCCCGACTAAGTGTAAGGCACGTGTTAACATGTAGCCGGACATGTTACAGACTCGTGCTGTGCCCCATCAATGCCCTTCCCGTATTCCTGTGTTGTTAGTTTGGACTGAGGAACTGAAGTAAGGATAATGCATTCCAAAGAGTTCCTTTCTTTGGCAAGTGTCTGCATCACCTGCAATCCCCACCTCCCCACACCACAGATCATCTGAAATCTGACTAAGTGGGGTGGTGAGCCTACAAAGCAATTGCATGGATTTGAATAAACCAAATATAGTTCCCATTTAATATTAGCGATGTTTCTGAGCATGAACGCATCTTATTAATTGTTACCCTTGAACCTTGACTGGTCTTCCAAAGATGCATGACTTAAAGACTCCATCTCCCGGGTATGAAGAGACCATAGAGTCTTTAAGGGACAGGGTCCATTGCAGGTGAAAGGTCACTGGACAGATCCTTGATTGGAACTGCGGGCCATAGTCTCTAGTTTCCATTTTTTCTGCTTCCTATGTTCTAAGTGTGCTCTCTGCGTCACGCATTATTCTCACAGTGTACATTCTATATATGGCACGGGACACAGAGGCCGCATGAGCACCACCTGTAATCTCTACAACTGTGGACCAAAGGACGCTTTTCTCTTCATAGATCGCTTACACCAGGTATTTTGTTAAGGTGATAAAAAACAAACAGATGAACAAACAAACAAGCAAACAACTTGGCATTCAGCAGGGCCCCAGGAAAAATAAAGTGTCTCACTTACAGCTTCTCCTCCAGACTTGTGCAAACTCTTTTCATGTCTTCTACCTTTCTCTCCCATATGGTTAATGATTCCTGCAGCCGGGACATCTCTAAACTGTGATCACTAAGCATCTAGTGAAAAGTCAACAAAAATATGACAGCCAGTCATCAGTGCATGACTCACAAGTGCAGTTCAGGTTCTCTGAGGAGTTTATGCATCGTCTAACAATGTTTATGATAGGGTCCCCGTTAGTAAAAAAAAATCATTTTTATGATCCTTTTAAAACTCAATTTGGCAAAAAATAGGCAATTCTGAAACAACCATAAAACACAAAATTTGTTGAGGTAGATGACTAAAAACAGTGGTGAGAAAATACATGTGTGTGTGTATGCGTGTGTGTATGTGTGTTTGTGTGTGTACATATCTCCTCTAATAAATTCATCTGTATTCAAGATGAAACAGAATGAGCCATTTTTTAGGTGATTGATGTGTTATCACTTTGGGGAGAAATGCTAATTTAGTAACTTCCTAGAAAGTCACCCAACAGGCTGAAAGATATTCAAAGAGGCTTCTCTCTCTAAGAGTACCACACAACTGACTATAGGAGCATAGCTCCAGAGTCAACGGAAGTTCTAGAAGAACCATCAAAGTCAGCAGAATGCTGAGAGAACCCTGATCAGTCACCGGGGTTTGGCCTACTATTCAGTGCCCAAGTTCGCATTTTCCAGTTTGGGTTTCATGAATCTTACATGCCAGCCAAACTGATGGACCTAATATTCATTGCCTCTAGCCCTCGGCCACGCCCGCCCGAAGAATCACATTCCATTCTTTTTCTGGCAATGTCCCCGTGTGGCCTGGCCAGAGAAGTGTCTAAACCGAAGATTCCATGGGCCTGCTAGCCTGTACTTTCCTGTGGCCTCGGTCTATGCTTTGGGAATCTCCACAAAAACCCACTGTACCAGGCAGTATTATCCATTAGTGGTTCCAGCTTTAAGTTCAGGTGGAAATGACGTGGTTTGGGGCTGACAGGGGGTGCAGCAGGTTCTGGGTTGAGATTATTACAGCTGCCAAACTTGCAGTGCTTCTTCCTACTTTAGGAGGCTCAAAGTGGAGGTCTTAGGTTGGCCACAGAGAGGACACAGTGCTGAGCGGGGTGACCTTCTTCAGCCTAGTCTGACCTCTGTGTGTTGGCATCTAAAGGCAGGTAATGGTCTCTTCAAACACATACATGTGAGAGGAGGGTTTTCTTTTTACCAGGGCTGCAAAAATTAGATACCATAATGGACATAGCATCATTAAGATTAGCACGTGTGCCTCATGTAACGTATGATGGAACCATGGATGCATTCTGGCAGAAAAGTGTGCTGTTTCCCTGTAACAGCTGCGCTATGTGGTTTTGCATGTGCTCTCCAATACACTACAGACCCAGTCACTTAACTAATTGTGGTAAAAGAATAGCAGGTGTTAATACATATTTAGCTAGTTCTACATGCAGTTTTAAAGAAAGCGTCAGGAACTGTTAACTTGCCATCGGTATCCTCTCAGGCCAACAGGAAGATGAATTAAATAAACTTAAAAAAAAACAGATATACTTAGATTGAGCTAAAGGAAGGTGTTTGTTTTTTCTTACCACTGTGCTGGTAGTAACCGTTTGCTTCATTTTTATTATTCTGTTTTGCAACCTGGTCAATTCTTTCTTCTTACTGTACGTCTCTTTTCTCCTGGCTTCACAGGATTGCTTAAACTCTTTCATCTACAGTGACAACAGCCAGCCAATTACAGAGCTGATTAACACACCAGAGCTGAGAAAGATCTTTCCGTTTGTCAACCCAATTCATGCTTCATTTAAAAGCACCATTTTCCATTTAGGTAAATTATCAATTTAAAAGAAAATGAAATAAAACCAGGGTTTGCTTATTCCCTAGTGTAAAAGACAAGCCCGTGACTCTTACTGGTCAAGCTTTAGTTACACATGGCTGACATGGTACTTATAGGAGCTGTATGGCAATGACTGCTGGTGAGAAAGGATAAAAGCATCTTGCCACTGTAGGGACTTGCTGCAGCATCACAGCCGTGGGTACCACACTACTTGCATTAAGCAGATAAGGGGAGTGAAGGGAGCAATCACTTCTCTAGAAACCCCAATTCACACTACCTTAAAAAAGAAAAAGTCAACTAAAGGTGGAGAATACAAAGTCACTGGAGATGGGGCAGTCTATAATCTTGGACAGTTTTCTTGTTTTTTTTTTTTCCCAAATCAAACATCTGGTCACATGTCATACTCTAGAAAAATGAGTGACGCTTATTAAAATCAAACCTGATTGTCAGCAAACCGAATGACCAAGAACAAGGTAATACTGAGCAGAGAGGCATAAGAAAGCTTACTGAGTGACACTTATGGACGCTTATGCCTGGCTGTCTTTCCATTGGTGCCATCTGCCCCTTTTTTCAGTGTTATCTACTTTGAATTAATGTGATCACAATCAGTACCTATGCACCAGAGTATGCATACATATGAGTGAAACTTGTTGATAGATACATTTTGTTGAAAATTAGAAAAAAAACCCACAAAATTAAAAAAGTAATGTAGTAAATTAACCTTCCTTCTTCCCTTCCTATTTCATGTTGCATCGTTTAAGCTCAAGTTTGCCTTCCTGTGTGAAGGTGGAAACAGGCAGCTCAGGGTGAAAATGGAGGAAGTCCCCGAGCTTATGCCCATTCCCACTTCGGGAAGGACACAGCCAAAGCACTGCAGAAGTCCCCACCTTAGGTGCAGCTCCTTTATATAAAGGAAGAATGGAGACGGCTCTACCTTTTCCAGTGCAACCAAGGCACAGTGAGAAATATAAGAACCCTAAGCAGCTGGGCAGTGACCTCGCTAAACACAGCACAGCCAATCAGCACCGGGGCAGAAGAGGCAGGTGGTGGCCACCTCCGTGTCTGGCCTCATACTACAGTTTGATTTTTGCGCACTGGGGTCTGGTAACCCATTTGAAGGCTACTCCTGTCTCAGGCTGCTGCAACTGAAATAGCAGGCATTGCAGGTATTCTGCCCGACTCCTGCGTTCCGTGTATACAGAAGTGGAACTCGATAAGATGGTGGCAAGTCCCTCATCTCTGCGTAGGCATGGGACCACTACAGAGAATTCTGGCCTGTATTCTGTTCTATGAACTGAATGTGCACAACTGTGAATGTCTCTTCCTGGAGGCCCCCAAAGTAGCAAGAAAGCAAATAAATACAACCACGAGCTTCTCACCCCACTGTTGGGCAGTAGTTCCCAAAAGACAATCACAGTGCACCTTACCAGTTAGCCTGCAGGACAGACAAACAGAAAATCCCATCACCTACCTTAGATTCAAGACAACTCTGAATTCAAAAAGAATAAGCCCTACCTCTTACCTGGGCAGCTAACTCATTTTTCTTCTCAAGATACTCCACTTTATGCCTTTCCATTAACTCATTTGCCTCCCACAGACATTGCTTTTGCAGTAAAATCTCTTCCCTCTCAAAGTTTATCCTGGTGTAGGTGTCGTTTATGTAAATGGTAGCTGTGGCTTTCTCTTCCAGGGTTTGGTTGAGCATCAGGACAAACTTGGCATGCTGCTTTGCCAGCTCTGCTTGCTTTACCCTGGAAGGAGAGAATGACCCACGGTAGAAAAGGCTGGTTTCAGGGAAGGAAGGAATGTGGATACTCCGATGCCATGCTTATCTTCTAACTGCTCTTGTGGTTTAAATTTAAACTTGATAAGCACATAAAAAATCAGAACAAGTTTGCAACATTTTTAGTCGCTGCTAAAACGTCAGTCCCCCGGCTCCACCTGACCCTACCCATCTCCATGTGCCAGGATATTAGAGGATATTTTGGCCTTAAGAATAAGGTGATTCGGGGCTGGAGAGATGGCTCAGTGGTTAAGAGCATTGCCTGCTCTTCCAAAGGTCCTGAGTTCAATTCCCAGCAACCACATGAGGTCTGGTGCCCTCTTCTGGCCTGCAGACATACATGCAGACAGAATATTGTATACATAATAAATAAATAAATATTTAAAAAAAAAGAATAAGATGATTCAAAAGTCATTTTGAATGAGTGAATGGAATCTGGCTGTGAGTACTTGGAGGCAGGCCATTCAGTCAAAGAAACATGCATTCTGTCGTGTCTCTATTTGCCCTGGTGGAGTGGGTCCAAGAGAAATCTAGCCTTCCTCTGGACAACTCTACTGCTCAGACGACGTTCGAGACCTGATTCTCCTCTTGTCTCCCAGATCTGAGCACAAAATGTGTCATGTATCTCACACACGCACTGTGGGCCACCTCTCCCTGAGGAAGACCTGAATTCTGGGAGGAAACATCTGGCACAGAGATAGCGAAGAGGTTGGAAGAAGGAATAATTGATGTCCCTTTCTCTGTTTCACTCTTAAAGAAAAAAAATCTCTTGCAACATAAAGTCCTTTCCTAATGTTTAGTGTCCAGGTTAGAGAATTTTGGTGGGGGGAAGGATACTTGAAACCTCAGGAAATTTATTTGTCAGAGGCCAAACATCACAAAAGATAAATAAAAACAGCCTGCGTGGGAGATGTGGTGACGGAGTGAATCAGTGGGTGTTGTGTGGGTTGAGCATGGGAAAGCTAGAGAGGGAATCAGTCCAAGGATGGTAGCTCTTCAGGGAAGTGATGGAGGAGGGTCATCTGTCTATGTGTTACTTTCATTGGTTAATAAAAAATTGCCTTGGCCCTTTGATAGGACAGAAAATTAAGTAGGCAGAGTAAACAGAACAGGATGCTGGATAGAAGGCAGTGAGGCAGACGCCATAGCTCTCCTCTCCGAGATGGACGCAGGTTAGAATCTTCCTGGTAAGCCATCACTTTGTGGTGCTACACAGATTATTAGAAATGGGTTAATCAAGATGTGAGAGTTAGCCAGTAAGAAGCTAGAGCTAATGGGCCAGGCAGTGTTTAAAAGAATACAATTTGTGTGTTGTTATTCCTGGGCACAAGCTAGCCAGGTGGCTAGGAGCAAGGAACGCAGCTTGCTGTTCCTTCTACAGGGAAGAAACCAAATCATCCGAAAAACTCAACTATTTGTGCTGCTGCTGGCAGTGGTGCTGGTGGTGGTGCTTTGGGAAACAGGCAAACACAGGAAGGATACAGGCCTAGGGAAAACACATCCCAAAGCCTCCATAGTCTCTAGTCTCCCAGCAGTGAGCAGGAGCCGGCAGGGTCTCACCACTGCTCATCAGAGCCTGTGAGGACCTGAATAAATACATCTTCCATTGAAAAGTAGAAGAACAGGTGGTGATTGTAGCTTTACAGTCCTGTCTTGTCAATCCACCAACCTCTATTTGGACTTTCTCTTTCCCTCAGATTTATCTCCAGCAGAGTGTTTCCCATTGTGATGGAACTGCAGGATGAGAGTTTACCCGGAAGCTATTAGAAATACTGATCTTTAAATCCCCACCCCGCTACCAGCTAGGCCTACCAAATACCAGAAGTCTCTGTGTTAACAAGCCCCCTCAGGATCCTGATCCTTACTTAAATCCCAAAATCATGGGAGCAGAAAGGGGTGATGTCGCTTGGTGTATCCGGCTGCATGTTTTATTTCTGGTTGCTGGTTTAGAAGTAGTCTGGTTTATAGCTATCTCTGGAAATGGTGGCTAGCACAGTCCATGCTTAAAATGCTTTGTGAATCCTTAGTAGGAGCTAGAATGATTAGTATTCCTCAGTATGTAATTATGAGCCTCATTTATAACTTATCTCCTAGGGCAAGTGTTCTGAGGACCTAGTTTGGAAAGCAAGCCTGTGGGCTTTGAGATCATACCAGTCCCTGTGCACCAACTTCTATGCTATAATGGGGGCCCTGGAACATTTCTTTTTCTTTTTTTTTTTTTTTTTTTTGGTTTTTCGAGACAGGGTTTCTCTGCGGCTTTGGAGCCTGTCCTGGAACTAGCTCTGTAGACCAGGCTGGTCTCGAACTCACAGAGATCCGCCTGCCTCTGCATTTCTTAATATGGAATGCCAGCATGCTGATAGTTATGTTTGAGCCTTGCAAATTTGCTCACAGTGATGAGTTATTCTTCAAACCTTTTATTGTTTTCTCCTTTTAGGATATATCTTCCTCTTATGAGCTAGGTTGGGTCAGGAGTTCTGAATCCTGTTTTACAGAAAATGAGACCCATGGGATGAAGTGTTGGCTCAAGGCAACAGCTCAGGAATAAAGAAAGGGTGCCGGGAGATCCCATTATAGGCAGTTACATACATGGTCTCATTAACTCTGTATAAACCCTCAAACTAACTTCACCCATCAGTAGATTATAGGCAAGATTGAAGACCTTTAAGGAACTGAACTGGATGAAGCAGAATTGGATTGATATATACTTGTATTTCCAACAAGAGGGCTTGCCTTGGAGCAGGGGAGGTTGCAAAGTTAATTCTGTAAGAGCAGAAACTGAAAACACTGTAAGCTTCGACCTTGGGAGGTGCCTCGGAAGGAAGCTTCTAGTTCGCCAACGGGCATTCCAGTCTCTCGAACACTAAAAGGAGAAATACCTACCCCAGAGCTTCATTCACTTCCTGCAGATCAAGGATTTCCTTCTTTAGAAACTCCACTTCATTATCCATCCTTTCCACCTTGATTCTCATTTGATTTAGCTCAAAAATGTTGAATCTGCGAGCATCTCTGACACATTCTTAAAAGCAAGTGAAAAAAAAGACTGTCATTCCAGGGCGAGCCACAGCGATGCTCTTCCTACCCTAAGAGAACTGTCTTTTACTGAAATAGTCCCTTCATCATGATTCTGCACCAGACCCTCTATACTTAGCCATCTGGGCCATCTCAATCAGCTTCTGTGCTCTGAAAGCTTTACAGGGCAGAGTCTGGCAGCAACTGACTCCCACTGGTCCCACACTATTAGCTCCTACCAAGAACATCCTTCTGACTGTCCGTGACCATGCATGTGTGGTCAGAAGTCCAGGAGGAGGGACAGACATGGAAACACGGGTGAAAGGAAGCAGGACATGAGTGCTGCTTTCCTCCTTCCCAACCGTGGATGCTACTGAGAAGGAGCTTTATTGGAGCAAGCATGCTCTCATCACTAGTTGTGGCTAGTTGCAGCTGATGTAATGCACTCCATGTTGGCTCTCCCTTCTCTGCTGTCTTGGTTCTTTATCCTACCCTCCTCTTCAGATTATGTACCCTAAAACTATAATGGTGCAAAAGCCATTACCTCAAGACTCTTCTTGCAAAAACCCAGTGCAACTATGGGAGTCTTTAGAGGAGCGGTTCTCAACCTGTGGGTCGCTACCCCTACCGCTTACCAGATATTTACATCACAATTCCTAATGGTAGCAAATTTACAGCTATAAATCAGCAACGACAATAACTTTATGGTTTGGGGCTCACCACAACCTGAGGAGCTGTATTAAAGGGTCATAGCTTCAGGAAAGTTGAGAACCACCACTTTGGGGGTTATCCAGCATGATGACCAAGGGTCAACACACTTCTACACGACAACTTCCCCAGCAACTAGCTGATAGCTCCTGTTAGAGACTCAGGCTACTGCTCCCAGTCTATCCTTTTTCTAGGTTACTAATTAAATTTGTGGTAACAAAACGTCTCCAACTTTGTGTCTCAGATACACATCTTTATCACTAGGGAATCCTATTCACGTGCAGGCTCTGCTGCCAAACAGTGTGTCTGAGAGGTGCCTGGAGATTCTGACTGTTCTAACCCATCCGCCCTTGGTGCTTCTGATACTGACAGAAAGCCAATTAAACTTTCGCAGTTACTCATACAGCCTGCAGCCGGGCGGTGGTGGCGCACGCCTTTAATCCCAGCACTCAGGGAGGCAGAGGCAGGCGGATCTCTGGGAGTTCGAGGCCAGCCTGGTCTACAAGAGCTAGTTCCAGGACAGGCTCCAAAGCTACAGAGAAACTCTGTCTCGAAAAAACCAAAAAAAAAAAGAAAAAAAAAAAAAGCACAAAAAAACCCAAAAAACTCATACAGCCTGCATCAAGGACCCTACAGGCTAACGTGATGTGCAGCTTTCCCACTGACATATTTTTTTCTGCTTATAGAAATGTAACCCAATCTGGAAAATAAAGAAAAACAACCAAAAAATTAAACCAGAAACATTTTTCTAACTCTCCCTCAGATGGAGATTCTGAGTAGTCTTTTTTTCCTGTGTGCAGGCGTCATTGTGCTTTCCTTCTCGGCTGATGCAACGCTAAGCATATTGCTTGATTATGTAACCTACAGTACCAGTTAGGACACAGTTGGAGGTTAGAACTCTCAGAAATCCAACAGCAAAAGTTTCTTTAAGAGTGCTACGAACTAGTCAGGCAGCGGTATTTGTCTTTGGACAAATAAATACATAAATGAATAAAATTGCTCCTAGCTACAACCAAAGATGGAAAGCATGGGAAGTCGGGAAGTGGCAGCTTCAGCTTTGAGAGGCAGCCCTTACTAGAAAAAGCTGTGCTCTATGAGAGGCAAAGAGATGCATGGAACTTTCTGGAAACCTCTCTGGAGTGCAAGAGGACTTCACGCAGACGGAGCTGCTTAAGGAAATCAAGGGAAGCCCTCCACTGAGTTGTGTCTCTGTTTGGCACTACCATGAAACTGCTCAAAAAAGTTCTTTCTGGGTGATGGGGATGCGTTGGGCATTGAAGGCTGCGGGTCCCTGTAGGGCTGAGATTTGCCACTACCAAGCCGAACACTGGAACCTAAACACAAAACCTCTTCCTTCTCTCTCACACTTCCCAGTGTCCTCTGCTGCCAAAGCTGAGAAGCAGTCTCTTAGCAAGGGATGGGGGGAGGTGATGTTGGTTAGATTTTTTTTTTTTAATCAACTTGACACAAGCTAGAGTTATTCAAAAGAAGGGAACCTCAAGTGGGAAAATGACTCCATAAGATCCAAATGTAGGGCGTTTTCTAATTAGTGATTGACTGAGGAGGGCCCAGCTCATTGTGGGTGGTGACAGCTCTGGGCTGCTGGTCCTGGGTTCTATGAGAAAACAGGCTGAGCAAGTCATGATGGGCAAACCAGTAAGCAACAGCTCTTCATGGTCTCTGAATCAGCTCCTGTCTCCAGGTTCCTGCTCTGCTTGAGTTCCTGCACTCACTGCTTTTAATGAGTAAGGTTCAGCTCCCTTATTGTCAATCAGACATTAAAATACGGCTTGAGAACTGAGAGTCGGTAAGTGGATAATTGGCACATCTATCTTTAAAATAGATGTTTCATGCCAGGTGGATGTCCCATGCCTATAATCTCAGCCCTAGGGAAAGTAGAACCTGAACTGAATGAAACCCTGTTTTTAAACTAACAAATACAGTCAAAGCTAAAAATCAAAATATAAACAAACAAAATATTTTCTTATTTGAATTGATCTTTCAAAGTGGGCTCCTTGGGAAACAGATTCTAAGGTTTGTGTGTAGAAAATGTGTTAATATTTTTAGGAGTATCTCTGGTGGGGTGAAGGTGGCAAGGCTACAGAGGGGAAGTCAAACGGTGAAGACAGTTGAGTTGGTCTGTGCTGACATAAGGGAGCCATACTGGCTGGTCCCTGAACAAACTCTGGCCCAGGGACTGGGTGTCACATGTGTGTGTGGGGGGGGGCTGCTCTCTTTGCTCAAGGTGATTATTAGAGAGGAACTCACTCGTGAGTCTTGAATGATTTTTCTTGCAGCTGGAAAAATAAAGTTGGGTCCTGGACTGACACCACAAATTTAACTAAATGATTCCAAGAGATAAATGTAAGAGCTAATAGTTTAAATTTCTTAGGGACTAGAAATACATCTTGGCAATGGGATGTTCCTTTAGCGTGTGTGGGAGACCATGGGTTTGATCTCCAGAGCCACGAAATCTGAATCAAAACATTTAAGAGATGCTCTCAGAGGAAAAGATGGGTTAAGGTCAGTTTTTAAAACCCCATTATTTCCTTTTATTTATGTGTATGTGAGTAAGCCTGTGTAAGTTTCTGTGAACTTTGTAAATGCGTGGTGCCCATGGAGGCCAGCAGAAGGCGTCGGAGGCTCTGGAACTGAAGCTGGGGATGGTAGTGAGCTGCCATGTGGGAGCTAGGAACCGAACCCAGGTCCTCTGCAAGAGCAGCAAGTGATCTTAACTACTGAGCCATCTTTCCAGGCTCAGTTAAAATCTTTATGTCATCAGATTTGGGAATGATTTTTTTTTTTTGGTACAACACCCAAAGCATAGCCAACCAAAGAAAAAATAGACAAGTTAGGCCAGCAGATTATAAGCTTATATCAATGCTCACCATCAACAGAGGTTAAAGGCAAGCTCTGGAGTAGGAGCGGGTATTTGCAAATGTTATTTCTAGTAAGAGGTTAACATTGAGAGTAATAAAAACTCCACAACCCAACAATGACAACTATAACCACTATAAGGACAAAGGGCCTGGGAGAACAACAAGATAGGAAAAGACATTCAAAGTCATGAATGGTTGGGAAAAATTCAAATTAAAACCACAACGAGAGTCTAATTAATGCGGGATAGAATAGGTCTCACTAAAACAAACAAAAGCATAAAAGAGCAAATGTTGGCAAGGATGGGGAGGAAATGAAGCCTTGTGCATTGCTGGTGGCTACACATGATGACTGGCTTGTAACAGCTGCATGTGGAGTTACCATGCAATCCCCTGATTCCATTTCTTGATACAGAGCCAAGAGAGTTAAAAGCGGAGCTCACCTGTGCAGTCCGACACCGGTCATAAACATCATTATTCACAACAGCCAAAAGTCAAAGGAAGCTCACAAAACATGAACAAAGCCTGGTGGGTACGTACCAGGGAATGTGGTTCAACCTAAAAAGGAAGGCTATCCCAACACGTGCTCCCATCCATTAAGTGAAGTAAGCCAATCACAACAAGACTACTCATGTCAAGTACCTAGAGTCACCAGTGCCATATAAACAAAATGAGGACACCCACGGTGCCTGACTTATGTGGGTAGCTATCTATCAGAAATGGACTGAGCCATCTCTTAAGTCAATTTAGTAGCAAAATTATGTAAATTAAGTTTCTATAGAGTATATTTTGCCACTTAAAAATAAAATGGGGACTTGCTGCCGATCACAATATTCACACCAGGTAATCTTCCTATGGGTGCTTATGTAAGCACAACTATTAAACCTTTTTTTCCAAAGCCCTTTGGGTTCTCTCTGCCTGTGATTGACACTGACGGCCGGAAGTACCTTCCAGCTCCCTGTTGATGCTGTTGGGCACAGTCTCCAGCAGAAAATAGAGTCTGCTCAGCTCCATACTTTCAATTTCCAGAAGCTCAACTGTCTTTTTTCTCATTTCTTCCTGAAAAAATATTTAGATTGCATTGTTAAAAAGGTAATACATCAAAATAATGTCTATTTCCTAAGAAAGGGTCTGTCTGTTTGGGGGGTTGAAAGGCCATTTCCACCAGACCTCGCCTGCTGCTGGTTTTACGTGGCAGACGACTTACAATCAGATTTTAATCTGCCACTGCCGAGTTATCTCTTAGTTTCTGCTGGTTTTCTTTTACTCAGAACGTCTTCCTTCTGGGTACCCGTTTCCTATATCCAGCTTCAATTCATTTAAATAGTAAGAGTCCAGCAAGAAGGGCTAAACTAAGGCCACTCACTAAAAATCAAATTTCCCTATAAATACTCATGTGGGAATAAAGAGAGCAATGCTTTTCCCCTTTAAAATGTATTTATCCATGTACATGTGTACACCATGTATCATGTATACCATGTATATATATCTGGTGCCAGCGGAGGTCAAAAAAGAGCCCTGGATCCTGGAACCCGAGTCATGTACTACAATGTGGGTGCTGGGAACCAACCCTGGGTGCTCTTAACTGCTGAGCGTCTCTCCAGCCCCCAGACTTTTTCATATCTATAAATCTAAACAGTCTTAAGAATGATGATTCATTTGCTTGCTTTAGGTACAAATGCATTTAAAGGAGGAGAAACACTCAAAGATCATCTTTTACGTAGATAAAGACATAGCTGTTTTGTAACCCGAGAAACTTCTGTCGCATTTACCAACTGAAAGTCAGATTGCATAATTGCATTCTCTAGCACGTGTAGTAGAGGGGTCTGCCGGACTGCATGCTGGAACCTAAGAAGAAATTCTTCCTTTTAGACCGTAATTTCCCAAAGCTCAGCGTCACGTCAGCTGAGGGGGAGAGGGCATGGTGGGTGGTGGTGTGCTCGTTAGTTTTATGTCAGCTTGGCACAAGCTAGAGTTATCTGAAAGGAGGAAACCTCAGTTGAGAAAATGCCTCCATAAGATCAGGCTGAAGGACATTTTCTTACTAGTGTATTATTTCTGCAAAAAATAGAATTCAATGCGGGTATCACCTGTACTCTGAAAGTAAGAGAATTAATTGTGAATATTTGAAGGTAGTGGAGTTGATGGTGGCTTTATTTTTACTTCTGCTGATTTATTCTGTAAATTTTCTAGGAAGAACATGTATTACTTTTATAGCTATTAGTTATTTTTTAAAATAGAGGGATTTATGTCTGCTGCTTGAAAGATTTGATGACTCAGGTATTAAGTGGAAGGGGACTAGATTCCTTAATTAGGCACAGTGAAAATCTTGACTTCTATACAAGCCCATATTTAATAATTAATACTATTTCAATATTAATATTTAATATTTAAATATTTTCTCTGTTCACATATTTATGCACCTTGAGTAGAGTCACACATGAATTGAGGGTTAATGAAGGTATAAGTGAAAGTCTGCAAAATATCTTAACGATAATACAGTACCAGTTTTTTGACAGCAACAATAATGTTCTTAAGGAAGGTTTTAACTTCTTCATTGCAAGTGAAATAGTCACCTTGCAGAGATTTTTCTGGAAAACAAAAGATTAGGATATTAAGATATCTTAAGGGATTTGTTCCAATCCTGCTTGGTTCAGCCTTTATGATCTGGTTCAAATGCTGAACCTTATGCTATTTGAATATCTATTGAACATTGTGAATTTCCTTTGAATATGTTTCCTATTGCATAGTATCCTAACTTAGATATATGTTTTATTATCTTTAAGGAAAATCTCCCACTAAATTCATCTTTGTAGATATATCTTATGACAGGAAGAGATTTTAAAAAGATGAAATATCAATAAGCATTTACAAATGAGAAAAAGATCAGGTGTCTGTAATATAGGTTTAAAGGGTTTCCTATCTACACACACACATACGTATATATATATATATATATATATATATATATATATATATATATATATATAAAACAAAATTATGTTGTGTCAGAAGTCCACACCAAATCACTTTAGTTTTAAAGAATCCCTCATGGCGTGTACTTCTGTACAAAACTGCAAACTGCAGATGAGATTCCATATTTGTCGCTGGGGAGGTGTGACAGTGTTCCCATTCCCTCTTTGCTTGCTGGTGTACTCAAAGAGCTCTCCTTTTCCCACAGCCTCGGCAAATAGGGAGCTCTAAGAAGAGAACACAAGTAGCCATTTCCATCTCTCGGTAGAGTGAACTGTAGCATCTGCCCTCAGTTCCAGGGAAGCTGGACTCTTCCGCAGAGCTGTGCTTGGTATAGTCAGACATGTTAAAGAGGCAAGAGTGCACTACAGTCCTTTCTTTGGTCTTTATGGAGTAAGTGACCACATACCTGCTATTGCTTTAGAATATTCTGGAGACTTACACACTTTCTAACTAAACTCAGAGCAAGAAATATTTATGTTACTTTAAATAAAGTTTATCTATAGAAAATTTTAGTTGTTTCTTAGGCTGGTCTCCAACTTGCTATGTAGCCGGGGATGACTCTGACCTTCCGATCTTGTTGTCTTCACCCTCACAAGTGCTGGGATTCCCACACCCAGGTATAAGAAGCATTAATGAAGTTTCTTCCTAAGAAAAAGATCCGGGGGTGCTGTGATAGGCTGTCATCCAGACATGGCTACTGCACCTCCAAGCTCACTGCAGCTATGATTACCTATACAAGACCTGCACAAGATGGAGTCAGTAAGGTCAGTCAGTATTTTCTACTTGTAACTCTAGTTGAGCTCAGTGGGAGGAGGAGAAGTAACAAAGAGGCAGAGCGGAAGTTTGGTGTTGGGAGGCGTGGGCGAGAGGAAGGAGGGATGGCTATGCTCAAGATAATGTGTATGCATGTACACAATTATCAAGGAAAAAATAGAAAATTTCTCGAGTCTCCACACATTATTAGCATATGAAAAGTATTTGTGCATGATTAATAGGGTTGAATGGACACACTGATCTAGAGATAAGCACAATGAGAACTCCAGGTTCAAGTTCTAACAATGACCTTTGGCTACACGGGGGCAATTTGTGTCATTGATTATTAACTTTTTTTTGTGGAGAAGTGGGAAATTAAACTCAGTCCTCTAAGAGGGTGAAAGGAAAATCACTTAAACTGCAAGTCATCACAGAAATACTTGTTCCGAAGCAGTACAATGGCCATAGTCAAACAATTAGATGGTTTGCTCTTAATGGTCTAAATGGCTTTTGCTCCCAACTAGAAATGCCTTTTGGGGACTAACATATTGAGAATTCTAACTGAATAAGCATCTTATTAGTTACTTTTGAATGGCTGTGGTCAAAATGCCTAATGGAAACAGCTTAGGGAAGGAGTTTTTTATTTTTGCTCAGGGTTTAGAGGACTCCAGTCCATCATGGATCACTGCAGCCAGTGTGTAGGAAAGCTGTTCCTTGGAAGCAGAGGGCAAGCAGCAACCCAGGGCTTGTTAAGACCTTCAAAGTCCACTCTAAGCCCGGTGGTGGTGGTGGTGGTGGTGGTGGCGTTGTTGGTGGTGTACGCCTTTAATGCCAACACTTGGGAGGCAGAGGCAGGAAGATCTCTGTGAGTTCGGGGCCAGCCTGGTCTACAAGTGCTAGTTCCAGGACAGGCTCCAAAGCTACAGAGAAACCTGGTCTCGAAAAAACAAAAACAAAACAAAACAAAACAAAACAAAACAAAAAAACAAAACAAAGAAGCAAAACAAAACAAAACCAAAAAACGAAGGCCACTCCCATCCTGCTCAGTGACAGACTTCTCTCCGCTGAACCCCGCCCTCTAAAGCGTTCCCAGCCTCCTACAAACAGCCCCACTAGCCAAGAAACAAGTATGCTATTATGATCCGGTGATAGACAGATCAGAGCCAAAGCGTGCCACGTGTGTTAGTCTGTCACACACACAAGATCATTTTTGATCCAAGTCTCCCAAACACTGTCTTTTATCTAATTTTCTTTTTTAAGCATTCCTTCTTCTACGCGTCTTTAAAGTCTCCAGTTTCCCACGGTAAAGGGTGGCGGGAGAAAAACCCATGAAAGAAAGGAGAGAGGAGTGGTCTGAAGTGGAAATCAGATACTCTGGTCCAGGTAGACGGCCGGGGACACTCAATGGTTATATTCATCCTTCACCCTACAGCGCTTGAGCAGGCGCGCTGAACACTTAATCCCTCCTGGTCTCTCATCTCCCCCACTAAGAGGAACTGTTGTAGTTTCAGGAGAAGAACTCCTGCCCAGGCTCCGGTCAAGCGCAGAGCGGGCCACCATCTCCAAGGAGGACATGACTCCTGGTGTCTCTAGAACTTCTCACCCACAACTAAGAGCTGCTCTAACGCGGCGGCCGCTACGGACGAGCCCAGAGTGGCGGGGAAGCTGCATATCTCCAGGGAGAGGCTGGTGGAGACGGAGGCCGGCTGCTTCACTTTCTCGCTGATAAAGCCCTTGTCGGGGGTCCAGGAGCGTAGGGCCATCTTGCTGGGATTAGCGCCGGGGAAGTCAGAGGAACACGGTTACCAGGGGCAACGATGACGCTAACGTCTCCGGGCGCCCCCTTGTGGCCCCCACCGGTGGTAGGCATCTCCTTTGGTTCTCTACCACCAAAGCCTAAGTGATTCTGGTTAAATGACTGATTCTTCAGCTTTTGGCCGTGTTACATTCTGACACTTTCCTTACACACTGCATCTGGGAACAACAAGAACCACGTTTGAACGTCTCGGGCCTCTCCATATAGTAGCTCTCTTAACCTACTCGGTGACTTCATGTGGCAGTCTTTTTATTCCGAGGAGGAAACTGAGGCATGGGTGATTAAGTGAATTTCCCAGGCCACAGGAAGACAACACTGGGCCCATTGAATACTGCACTAGGTTTTTACCCTCCCAGGACTGTTTTATGAACACATTTTGCCTTGAACCATAGTTCTTTTTATCCTTATGTGAACTATTTGATGACAGGGACACGTGACTGATCAGGCATGGTGTTGAGTGTGGTCAGCTCTGTCTGTCTAGAGACAAGCAAGACTGTTTAAGCCCCCTTCCTAAGGTTTCTTTGCAGGTGTTGGAACTGAAGTCGTACTGATTGTAATATCATTAGCTGTCAACTATGTGGTGTTTATGTTTTGGATCCTGTTCTGAATACGTTCCCTCCAGGGACCCATTTAACCATTGTTAGCCTTTGGGGTGGGTATCTGGACCCACTTTCTAGGGGAGGACCCTGGGTCTGCCTTCTGCCATCATGCTACCACATCCAGAGAAGGCCTCCAAGCCAAATCACTTCCAGAATCTAGATATTCTTCATCCAGGAGAGTCTTATCCTGACTCTGGGCACAGTCTTGGGTCCTCTTCTTTTGCTAGATTTAGCCTAATTATATTCAGACCAGTTCTTGCCTTTGTATTATTCCCTCTTTGATGGATACAAGAAGGCCCGTTTCCCAAACTCTCTTGTGATCTTGGCTTTCTGGGTAAGTTCAACCAATAGGAGACGCTAGGCAGAGGTTAGGAGGTGGGAAAACCATTCTGTTTCTGTTTAGAGGAAGAGTGTTTCCAGGCTTGAAGGACCTCAGGTGGGCAGGTTTGGAACCTGAGAGCTTGAAAGGGGATGATTCCAGAACTCCAGCAGTTTCCAGATGCTCAGTAGAAAATATGGGGACCTGAGTACCACACAGGGTCGTGGTGGTGGGCGTGTGAGTACCACACAGGGTCGTGGTGGTGGGCGTGTGAGGACCACACAGGGTCCTGGTGGTGGGCATGTTGAGTACCACAAAGGGTCCTGAAGGTAGGCATGTGAGTACCACACAGGGTCCTGGTGATGAGCATGTGAGGACCATACAGGGGTCAGGGTGGTTTTCTGACATTTCCCTCTTGTCTTATAGTATCCTTGTGGCATATTTCCTCTGAGAGCTTCCTCTCAGGAAACATACACACTAGACCATTATAATCTGACCTGTATAGTCTTCCTTCTCATCACCCCCTTTATATCACTGTTCTTTGCTGTCTACACATGAAGGCTTATTCCCAAGGGACTATCAGCATTCTCTCTACCCATTAGTGTCATTATAGGTTTTCTAGTTGTTCAAAATCTCTTTCTGTTATTGGTAATATTTTATTCTCTCTGAGCATGTTTCATGAAACATGTCCAACATCTTCTTTGCTCATATTTTTTTTAATGAAAGTAACTCCACCATTTTCAAAGGAACTTTCAATTTTGAACTAGAAATCTGGACAAACAACATGAAACGTGTCCTAGAAACACAACAAAAGTTTTTTACCCACATTACTATTCAAATAAAAATAGTACACTCATCTTTACATTGTATAATTGAGGATCAAAAGAATAATAATTTAAAGAGTTGGTACTGAGAATGTGAATTTCTATACCTTAACAGGAGAACAACTTAGAACATTGTATGAGGAGTCAGCATATAACACATAACACATCATAGAATGGTTCTGTGTGCGTGCAAGTGTGTGTGCTTGTGTGTGCGAGTGAATGCTCAATCCTTTGTATAGTTTTCAAAGGTCAGTGTTGGGTGTTTTCCTCAGTGTGGGCCCATATTTCGATATGGCACAAAAGCCATTAGCCCGGTCCGAGCTGATCATGTAGCTCTGCAGACAAGCTGTCTCATTTTGAGGCAGGGTCCCTCACTGAAAGTGGAACTAGCCCATTTGACTAGACTAGCTAGCCAGCAAGCCACAGAGAACGTCCTGCCTCCCTGCTTTCCCAGTTCTGGAAACTTAGGGAAACACTGCTATGCCAAGCTTTTACGTGAACACTGGGAACATAAACTTGGGGCTTTGTGCTATGTAGTAAGGATTATATCAACTGAGCCTTCTCTTCAGCCCAAATAATGGTTCTTAAAGAAACCAACCACGACTGTGTTCAAGGACATACTATGAACTTGTTAGTTGCCATTTTTTTATTAAAAATTTTTAGTTAGTATACGAAATGTGACATTTTCACACACATCATTATGCATACATGATAATATAGGTATAAAGTTCTATTTTAAGCAATAAAAATTGTATATAGTCCACTGTGTATGTGTGCACTGGGACCGTTTTTAAGCAACCTTCGGGACATCCATGCAGTGGGACAACCTAAGAAGTGAGCCATTAAGTGGTTTAGGGTGTGGCTCCTGTCTGATGAAGTTAAATGAGCTCTACCACCTACAGCATGGAGTGTATCTTCGGACTGGTGGCTTCTATTCATGTCACTCATGGCTTGAAAGGAGTGGAAGCAATAATAGCTCTTAATTTGTAGGATTGTTGGAAAGACTATCCAAACTATTACTAATCCTTATGAAATGCCAAAAATTATATGGTTAATCAATACTGTAAATATTAGGAAGAATGGCTGTCAATTTGCATGCACATACCTACGGAAACACATGAGAGAGGCGGGCATGTTCGTTGTTTCCATCATAACAATCATCTCAGTGTTTATGGCAGAACTGACCTCACTGGAGCTTTGGCTCACTGTAGCTTATTGTACATCACTTATCCCTGGCTAAAACTCTAAACTCTGTATGTCGGTATTTCTTGATGAATACCGTGTCTGTCTCAGCACGGTCTTATAAAACAGTTCTAAGTGCACGAGATGCTGCAGAGACACAATGCATTAGTCAACTGATTTAAAAGGAAGAGGAGCTGATTTCACTCCTAGATTTGGGCCCATGGTTGATTGACTGTTGACATGTAGTCTGCAGTAAGACGGAGAGCCAGAGGGTGGTCCCAGGACCTTTTTCAAGGGTACACCTCAGTGACCTAACTTCCTTTTGCTGAGCTCTACCTGTTAAGGGTTCCAGCATCTCTAGTAGCATCATAGGCTGAAGACCAAGGTTTCAAAATGTGTGACATTTCAGATCCGGGATGTAGTGCTTCAATACCCATCCCCTCATATGTTAGAATCCAGTAAGCGAGGTGCATGGAGCTACGGATGATGTGATAGGAAAAAGAACCATTTGGGGTTTCGGAAGTTGTAAAGCAAAGAAATACTTCTTTTCATGAAAATTTCATTTTTAACTTACTTTCTGTCTATATGCTCAAACCAATTCAAGTGTATCCTTAATTATTGATCTTTATGTAATATGCTAAAATGATATTTCTGAGCAACTTAAGAGGTGATTTAGCAGAAAAAAAAACTCAGGGATCTTTCTATAATCCTACAATAAATGTTTGTTAAATTAAAGTTAGAACCTTAACTTAAAAGACTACTAAACAAGGGTCTGGGGACATAGCTCAGGTAGCAAACTACTTGTGGCAAAAGTGTAAGGATTTGTGTTCGACTCCCAGAACCCAGGTATAGAGCCCATCATGGTGGTGCAGCAGAGAAAGGGAGATCCCGCTGAGCCTAACCAGTATGCCACAGGTCCCCAAAACAAGGTAAATGCCTCCTGAGGACTGGCACCCAAAGTTGTTCTTTGGTTTCCACATGCTACACACACACACACACACACACACACACACACACACACACACACACACGCACACGGACGCACGCACGCACTCGCTCATGCACATGGAGCAAACTGAGTCTCGGCCACCCTCACTCCAAACCCTACAAGTCTAGCACACTGTCCTATGCCCAATCAGGGTTTAGTCGACACAGTGTTCTTATCTTTCTGTCCTACCATCTTCAGCATGCTATCTCATCACCTAAAGGCCTACCCCCTTCATGGCTATCTATGGTTGCTGCAGCCCCAGATGTCCTGCAATTGTACAAAGCAGGGAAAGTAGAAAATTCTCACACATGAAAGTCCGTTACTTTCTTCCAGGAAGGAATTTGTCCAGCATTTCACATATTTCCTTGTGGCCGGTGTCCAGAGTGGAATAACAAGGCCACCCAGAGGAGAAGTTAGAACAGTGAGGGTTTACATTGCCATCTCTGTGGACATGTCAGGAGTCGAGAGGCTTCAGACAAGCTGGGAGCCGGGAGATCTCTACGGAAGTCAACCAAATTCACATATAATCTCAAGGTCAGCTCCAAGCTAGCTGTGACTTCATGTTTCCCTTGGGACTGAGAAGGAATCAAAAAAGTTTCTCAGGCTGAACAGGAGGGGCGTTTGTGTCTAGTGTATCTGCCAAATGTAAGCCTTCCAGTTGACTTCATGCTGGCGGGTCTGTACGATGTTTTTATAATAGAATATTCATGCTCCCAGAATTTCTAGTGGCTTCTAAGGTGCCGTGATTGATTTGGTGTAAAATCTAAAAGAAAACCTATCTGGGGGAGGAAGGAGGTCAACAAGAGCTGGGGCAGGTGACCTGGGGGTAGACACAAGTTAGACTGGAGTATGCTATAATTTTCTTAATTTTAAACAAGTTAAAATGAAAACAAGTTAATTAATGAAAACAAGTTAAAGAAAGAAGTGCCTATCTTTAGTTCCCAGTTACAGTGACTCTGGCATGTGGTTATTTGTGGCAAAATGGCATAGAAAGCATGTGCCCTACGTGGTACCAGATTGTTGGCAGGGAAGCAGACAGATGGAAGGACCCTGGTAGAGGGATGCCAAGGGAGGAAAGCCAGGTACCCGGTACCCCTCGGGAAGGACAGGCTGTGTCAGCCAGAGTTCAGAACAACACTCAGCTCAGAGGCTCCCTTCAGTTTTCTCTCTTGACTGCTTGCTTTCAATAACCAAATGGTCTTGGGACAACTCTTGACCACATCATTGCTAATGGTTTTAAGTAATTTGCCTGTTTTGTCTTCATTCTTAACATGTGAAGTGGAAATTTGTATCCTGGGATTGTGGACAGAGAGCAGAATGAAGATGTTCTAACCACAGAACACTTTCAAAGGATTTACCACCTCAAGCAGTTCTCGTCTTTGCCGTGCGAGGGGAAAATAAACGCTCTTTCTGAAAAGCAAATGCAACTGTACTTTCCACCAGGCCTTGATTTGTTAGTCAAACCCCAGTGATGATTATGTGAGCCAATAGCTGCAATAGCACAAATGGGAAACTGGATTTATTTCCATGCCATTTCTCCTGGGTGCTGGTGACGGCCTGCAAGGTTGAGAGGGAATCTCAGTGCAGGAAGGTTCTCTGTTATCACACACAGGCCTGGCCGGCCGCACAGGACACCAGGCTCATTCCCACACTCACTGGGTGTCTGCAAGACTGGGCAGTATGTCCAGCATAGAGCATTTGTATGCCAAGAAAGACCAGGGATGGGAACTTGAAGGAGGTCAGAGGGAACCCTAGAGGAGTCAGGAAGAATTAAAATATGAGAAAGAGGAGAAAGAAAAGGTGGGCACCTGGGGATGTCAACTGTTGCCCCTGGGGTCCCTCTTCTCTAGAGCCTTCCCCAATTCCAGGGACGGAGAACTGAGCAATTGGGCTTTCCCTAAAAGTTCAGTTCTGACACATACGGTCACAAGGAGTTGGGTTTACTGTACATGAAATATCCTAACCAGCCCTTCGAATAGACGCATGAGTAGTAGATTTGGTTCCTATTCTTGAGAAAGCGGCCCTGAGGTGGGGAAAGGAGCCACACCTGCTGCTCCTGCTGCAGAGTGCTTCACCTCCTCCCAAAACAGCCGCTTCCATGACTGTGTCATAGCTCTGTGGGGTACTTATTATCATTCTTTTTGGAAAAAGAAAATTACATTAATATTAGCATGTGGCTAATGAGGGAGGAAGTGGGATTCCCAGCCAGAGCTGTGTGAGGCTCACTATACACACACTGGGAAGGGCCTTCCTTGAGTTCAAACCAAGAGGGTGAGTTTCCTGTGGCAGTCAGAGCTAAGGTAGCTCCTTCCGTGGGGAAAGTGGAAGCCACTCCGCACCTGCAGCGCGGCAGAGGTAACACTTTCATGGTCGAATAAAGCATCAATTACAGAGATTAGGACTTTGGTACATTTACCCAGTGACCAGAGATTAAACTGGGCCGGAAGCGGTCAGTGCTCCAGTGAGCAACAATCCCTCACCTTTTCGTTCTCCAAAGTCGCTCGTGAGCCAGGCAGCATCCTTCCCAGAAAGGTAAGCAATGGTATTTTAAACAGTCTCTTACCAGCCTCTCAAACATTTTCAACACTCTGATTCTTTAACTATAAAGGATTCTCCATTTTCTTTATTTCTTATTTCCTCTTAATTCTTATTCTTAAAATGGGTACCAGATTAGATTTTTCATATGAAGGTGACTCAGCAAAGAATAAACTTCCCACTTGACTTTAAAAATCTCTTCTTAAAACTTACAAAATGCCAGGAAACACAGGATGACCTCCCTATGTGAATGCAATTGACTGTTTCTGGAGTCCCTTGGGAGAGTGGAAACACAAAGAAGCCTGGCTCCCACTCCTTCCCACCCCCAGGAGCTTTCTTCCTCAGTCAGCTCCCTGTTCACAGCGACAGCCATGTTTTCCTCTGTTTCCTCTGCTACATCTGCGCCTCACCCTCCCTTCCTTACCACATGCTGTGGTTTGGATATGGCTTGACCTCCAGGGATTTCCCCAACAGAGGTTTGGCTTCTGTGTGGTGGAAATGAAGTGGCCAGACTTTTAGTAAGAAGGTGATGGGGGGGGGGCTACACAGATTATTAAATATGGGCTAAAGCAAGATGTGAGAATTAGCCAATAAGAGGCTAGAGCTAATGGGCCAGGCAGTGTTTAAAAGAATACAGTTTCCGTGTAATTATTTCTGGTAAAGCTAGCCGTGCGGGAGCCGGGTGGCGGAACGCAGCCCACCGCTCCTATCACTACAAGAAGGGCCCTTGGCAAGGTGGCAAGACAGGTCCCCCCCCTCCTTCCTGGCGATGAGATGTTCCCCTCTTGTGCTTCTGCCGTGGTAGGGACATGTGCCATGATGTGATAGTGGAGAACACCTGCCCTCAACGTGACTGACGCTGTGCTGTGTGGACTCTGGGCATCCAAATCTTGGCAGGACAGACCTCTGTCGCCGTGAATACCCAGCCTTCGGTATTTCATTCTAGCAATGAAAAGTAGGCAAGCACAGACATCTTTTAAAAGAGTGGTCTACATCGTGGCTAGGGTGCATCCCTTTACCTTGAACCTAAATTGCCTCCTCTTCATCTTCATTGTGTGTGTGTACACACGGGTACAGAGGTCAGTGGTTAACACTGAGTATCTTCCCATTTGCTTCTGTCCTTATTTTTTAAGATAGGGTTCTCACTGAACCTGGAACTTGTCAGTTCAGCTAGTCTCGGTTGGCTGGCAAGCCTTGGGGAACCTCCTGCCTGTCTCCCCTGCACTGCAATTACAAGTGTGTGTCATTAGCCTCGCTTTTCCACACAGGTGACCAGGATCAAACTTGATGTAATAGATGCTCGTATTGGTTCTCTAGAGGGACAGAACCAGTAAAATGAATATATACATATATGTGTGTATAAAATTTATTAAATCAGTTTATGTGGAAAGAGTAACAACAGTTGGATCACACTGAAGAGTTTGAGAAACCTGTGGTTGCTCAGTTTAGGAGGTTAGGTTCTGCCACAGTCCCAATCTAGTGCAGAAAACCTGGAGGTTTCCAGGAGAGCCACCAATCCTCGGTCGATGATGGGAACCCAGAAATGCTGGGCAATAGCATAACCATCACCATCACCCACCACCATAACCATCATCACCATCATCACCACCTCTACCACCACCATTATCACCACCATCATTACCTTCTTCTTCTTCTTCTTCTTCTTCTTCTTCTTCTTCTTCTTCTTCTTCTTCTTCTTCTTCTTCTTCTTCTTCTTCTTCTTCTTCTTC
>NC_022009.1:9297653-9307392 GCF_000317375.1 Microtus ochrogaster | reverse complement strand
TCTTCTTCTTCTTCTTCTTCTTCTTCTTCTTCTTCTTCTTCTTCTTCTTCTTCTTCTTCTTCTTCTTCTTCTTCTTCTTCTTCTTCTTCTTCAGCAGCAGCAGCTCCACCATCAGTGGTAGTAGCAGTAGTGGTACAGCAGTGGTAAATCAGCAGAGACAAGGAGTCCAGACAAGGAAAGGGCGTGTAACCTTCCCTCTGCCCTGTTCTTTTCTCTTTGGGCTGAAGCCAGAAGGTGCTGTCCACACCTGGAGCGGGCCTTCCCCAATTATTTACGGCAATCACAATAGCTCCACGGTGGAGGCTTCCTGGCTGGGTGACTCTAATTTGTGGCAAGCTGATGTTAAACTAGTCATCACAACACTTAACATATTGTTGAAGAGACAATAGAAAATTTCACATATGTGTAATTTTTTAAGACATAGAGTTCAAAAGCTGCAGTTTGGGTTTTATTAGGAAGGGGAAAACACATGCAAAAAAAGTTATCTCTTCAGGATGGACCACACTAATTTCATTTCTAAGCCAGTGTCCCAGTTAGGGTTCCTATGCTGTGATGAAACTCCATGACCAAAACAATTTGGGGAGGGAAGGTTTATTAGGCTCATAGTTCCACATCATAGTCCAGTACTGAAGGAATTCAGGACAAGAACTCAAATGGGGCGGGAACCAGGAGGCAGGAGCTGATGCAGAGGCCATGGAGGGGTGCTGTTACTGGCTTGATTCCCATGGCTTGCTCAGCCTGCTTTTCCTATAGAACCCAGGACCACTAGAAACATCCACAATGAGCTGGGTCCTCCCCCATAAATCCCGAATTAAGAAAATGCCCTACATCTGCATCTTAAGGAGATATTTTCTCAATTGAGGATCCCTGATCTCAGATGACTTTAGCTTGTGTCAAGTTGACATAAATTATGCAGCACAGAAAATATGGAGGCAAAAAGTGATGGGTCACAATTGCAGTCAGCACTTGGGAGGCTGAGGCAGGAAGACTGTGAATTTGAGGCCAGCTTGGGCTAACAGAGTAAAGCCCAGTCTACAAAAACATCACTATAGCCATTAGTTAAAAAAAAAACAAACAAACAAAAAAAAAAACCTCAATAAGTCGGTAGTTAAAAGCTGGCATTCTAAAGACACAATCTATTTCTTGGCATCATCTTAAACTGTAGATAAAATTTGAGTTTGTGAGTTAATTGTTACACCAAAATTATTACTTCATGAGCATTTGGACCTCTTTGCCTGATTTCAGGTTATGAGAATGAACCCTCCGCTCTGTGGGATAATGGGCATCTAGAGTTAATGAATGATCTCACCATGATCTCCCTGCTCCGGTTTCTTTTTCTGTTGCTGTGTGGATGTGTGTTCTAGACCAGGGGGACTGTGCATATGAAATTAAGCCATTACATAAAACTCCTTAAGATTTGCACTTTCCCATCTCTGTTCACAGCAGGATTATTATATAACAGCCACATTCAACCTTCTTTGGCTGGGAAGGTCCAAATGGAAAAACAGCTTGGAAAAAACCCTGCAGTTAAACCCTTAGACTCTCTGGTGCTCTTCCAATAAATGCCCACCGAATGTTCATATATGCTAGTGGGTTTCTCCTGCAGCAGTCAGAGTCTTGCTGAGGAAACATGGTTCCTCACCTGAAGAGACTGCAGGGGAGGGGAGGGAGGAAAGGTTTCGTGCACAGAACCCACCCTACAAATTAGGACAGCCCTCTGAGGACTTGGTTTAGCTTTGACCAGCTGTGCAAACACTGTGCTTCAGTTTCCCAATATCATGAAAGTAAAATAGGCCCAGAATCTTGCAGGATTTTGAAATTTTAGTTAGAGATGTTTATAAAGAGCGCACTCTACACGGTGCCTGGCTGGAAGAAACTGTCCTAAGAATTTTCATCTCAATAGCCTCAAAATCACCTTCCTGACTCACGAACGAGGCATGCAGCTTGGATAATAATTTAGATGTACCCTGTAGAACACCCAATTTATAGATTAAGGAATAAAATTAAAATATCTCCTAGAGAGAGAGAAAGAGAAAGAGAGAGAGAACAACAACAACAAAAAAAAAGGTAGAGACATTTTAATCAAGAAAAACTGTAAGAAAGACCAGGAGGAAATACTTGTTCAGGGACATTCTTCCCAGTGACAGGCTTAAGTTGGGAAGTCAGATGGGCTAGCTTAAATAGCCTACCATAATGTGCAAATACCGTAATGTGCATATACCAGAATGTGCATATACCAGAATGGACATGTTGTCATCATGGAGAGCTGCATGTTTTGTTGGGTACATGTTCCATGCCATTACACACAATGGCTGTTCTTCCCTACTCAGAGAAGTGTGAAGAGCACAACCTGTATTATAAAGAACAGAAAGTCAGACAAGATAAATTTGTCCTGGGGATATTATCTGGTGGCAAATTTTCCTGTAACTTTAGTTCACTTGGGCGTAGACATTGGACAGAATGTTCATTGTAGAGTTTCTGGGACATCTGATGAATGCCACATGAGAAAATGCCTACCTCACAGTGGCTTCCTCTGGAGGCTTCATGTGCCCTGGTAATTTGTCCTTCGGGGAATCCACATGCCAAGGCTTCGTGTTTGCCTCTGATGTGTTTCAAAAATAAGAGAACGGTAAACCAGAAGCCTTGACAAGGGTGCACTCAGGAGAGGAGGGAAGGAAACATCACCAAATTCAGCTGAACCATCTAAACTTTAATTTTCTAAGTAATCTCTTGAGTATAGCGCCCCAAAAGGTTCTCATGACAGTTTGGAGAATGGGCAAAGGTACACCCTGCTGGGCTTTCTCCCTAACCTGCCCTGTGAGGTTCCTGCTCCGTCCTCTGAAGAGGAGCACCGTTTGGCAGTGGGTGGGCAGAAATCATAGCCAGCTTTACTCTAGCTGTGGCCAAGGAAGAACATCAGTAATAAAAATGACCAAGTGATCTTTATTCAAATGATGTGTTTCTCAGTTGCCTTACAGCTTACGGATGGGATATGGGTGTGATTGAATATTCTGCCCTCCCCATTTAAATACGAACTGTATCACATCCCACCACCTTTATTGTTGGGATGATCCATGAGACAGGCCACGCCCATCCACTTAGCTCCTCCAGAGGCAGTCAAGGCTTTCTATGGTTCACAGCCAGAATGGAGAATCGTCTCTTTTACAGAATTGTCTCATTTACTCTGGGTTCCCTGGTGGGTCTCTTTTCCGCCATCTTCTTACCTGTCTGCTGGCTCTCCACACATCTCTACCTCCTCCAGTATCTTCTTGGCTAATGTTTCCTGTATATTGCAGCCCGTAGAGTGCCCAAAGTCCCCCCTAATCTTAAGTCACTTCTCTGAGCCTGTCTTTCCCCTCAGGCACCTCCTCCACCTCTGCCACCAATTGGAATCCCTAATTAGATCCTCCCGTTAAGGTGGGAAGGAATTCTAGACCAACTGGAGAAATGAAACAGGTGATACTGATGGCCAGTTCTGCCCAAGAAAAACACCTCTAAGAAACCATGTTCTCAAAGGCTTGAGATTGGAAGCCTACAGAAAGACTCAATCCTTTTATTTATGAATGTATATTCAGTTTTTTTCTTTGAGTATTGGAGACTGAAGCCAGGTCCTTACATAGGTAAACACAGGTTCTGTGACTGAACTATACAAGCTTAGCCCCAAACCCTTCTCTTCTGTTATCACTAGATGTTAAAAAATAGACAGGCACCAATTTAAGCTTATTATCTTCCCTCCCTAAGGCAGTTCTTCTGGGCTCTTCATCTGGAAAATGGTATATTCTCTTGCTCAGCTGGTCTTAGAAAGTTCTGTGGTTAGAGTAAGGCCAGTGTCTTGCCTAGGGTGTGAAATATAAGCAGGCAGTCAGTCTTCATCAAGTCAATCGCCAACGTCAGTCAAACCACTTTCTGTATTACCTCTAAGTTGCAACCCTACACCCTGGGTGATGGACATGGTAGTTAGTTAGGAGATAGGAACGCTGAGCCCCTCCTTTCCTTTGTTACCATGGCTCCATTGGTACCTGCGTGTGTTAGAACTGAGTAACAGCGATCTCCTATATTCTTCTAATCTCCATGGTCTGGTGTCACCATTGTGTTCGCATGACTCAGACTTAAAGCCTAAAGTCCCAAAGTCTTCATTACTTTGGCATTGGCATTCCCACAAGCACCTCCCACTCAGCCCGGCTTTACTGCGCACTGTTTTCTGCACAGGCAATGCTCGGTCTCATCTCGATTCCTTTTGGATGTCCTTCCTTCATTCTGGTGACGCTCAAAACGCAGCCATGCAGTTCTGCTTCCCTGAGCATCGCTCTCTGGGCTGGAGCTTGCATGCGTGGCAGCTCTCACTTCACATCATCCTTGGTCTAGTTAGCAGTTACACATAGGCACTGTCCTTTTGTCCCCAACACCGAGATGCCAGCTTCATGACATCAAGCAGCTTGTGTGGGTTTTATGCCACTTTGCTAACTAAATACTTCTTAGCCCCACTGTGATGCTTAAGGGAGCTTCTCACACACCGTATCGCCTTGCTTCCTCCCGTTGGTACTCCCTTCAATCGCTGCTGTCGCATCTCTTCCTCTTTGACTTCTGATTCCAACTAGGAAGGGGGACTGACAAGCATCTAGGACTAGGAGCACACTTGCCTAGAAGTAACTCTGGGTTCCACCTCAGTACCCCATAAGCCAGACACGGTGCCACTCACCTGCCATCTGAGCACTTGGTAGATAGGGGCCAGAGGATCAGGAGGTCTTCTTATAATAAATTGAGATCAACCTGGGCTACGTGAAACCCTGTCCCCTCCTCCACAAAAGTGCCAATGAATCTCTACAAGATGCCGAGTTTGGAAAACTTAGCACAATGGGAGGGTGACTGTGGCCTTTGACGTCGCGCTGTGTACACAGCAGGGTCTCATGGTGATTGCTATAACTAGCACAACAAAGCTGTAGCCCCAGCTGGGGCTTGAACCCTGTAGTTCTGGAGATGGGAGCGAGTGGAACACTTGACCTCAGCCCTCCCGGCTCATCGTCAAGTAACGTCCTCTTTATGTCTTTTCCGGTTTTTGCGTTTTCCAGCAAGATCACCACAAGACAGGGAGAAATGTCTACATTTAGTCACATTTATTGATGCATTCAGTATCAAGTACATAAGTGCAAATATCCAGAGTCCATGACGAAGTCCACTAGGAACTACAGAGAAAGTAATACAAATCGTAATAAAGTCGACATGCTGGCACCTTTCAGTTACCATACATGTAAATCAGCACAGCACAGCCATCCCATACAAGAAAAGTACTGTGTGTTCATTTTGCATTTATTCTTAATTTAATCATTTTACGTGATACAAAACTGATTACCATATGTACGGTCAACTGCTTTATATTATTTTTTTATGTTGTGTGTGTTGGAAAAATGCTAAAACATTGACCTACGGTTCTATATAGTGTTATTAAAGATGAATCCAACCAGCAACCCAAGGACATGATAAGCGATTGCCACTATTGTGTCAGTGCACTTGGCAAGAAAGGCCTAGCCACAGGGACGGTAGAAGCTACGGAAGCATTGCAGAGAGAACATCAAGGAAGGAAGGAAGGACGTGGGCTCGCAGCATCATGCACTTTTTTCTTTTTTAGCAACACAAAATTAAAAACCACATCTAACACACTTTTCTCTATACTTCAGTGCTCGACACAAGGGATTCAAATCTCCTAAGAGTACAGGAAGAGCCTGAAAACGCCTGTCGGAAAGGTTGCCGCTAAGATTATGATACTGGGAAAGGGGAAACAATCAATCTGCAGTCACGAGTAAGAAGAGAGCTGTTACCACTTCAGACACCCCCTTTCGCGTCCAGCTTCTCCTGGGATAGCCGTTTACTCGGTGTGCCTCTTGGCGCCAGGGATTTTAGCCTGGATCCTAAAAAAGGCAAAAACCAAAGGGTTACATTGCAAACGGTATACACAACATCATTTTATGTATTCATTATTGTGGCTTTACTAGCTGAGTCACCAAATAGTAAGGTTATTCTAGAAAAACATAGTGTTATATGCGGGTCTCTAGAAACACTTATGAAACAATAAAAAGGAAGTGAAAATTGGATGGTGCCCAGACAAGGGAGCTGTATTCTTAAGCACAACTTTTTAGTAGATGGGACGGCCAGGGTGACTTCGTTCATGAGAAGTTGTGAGTCTTGTGTAGAGACAGAAGACTTCCTTAGGGGATTGGTGGTCACTCTATCACAACTTCTCTACAGAAGGAAGTTGTGATAGAGTGACGAGAAGCTGTGATAGAGTCACCACGGGTCACTCAATCGTGGGCACTTCTGAAAGACGAGGATGTAATGACTATACCAGGGAGATGAGAGTGAACTGAGGTGGTTTCTGGCAATGGATTCTCTTCACCTACATGGGACAAAATTCTCAGAAGTGGAGTCAAGCCTGGGTCTTCATCCTAACTATGGCTGCTCATTCATCGAATGAACCTTCTTCACAGTTCCGAGAGCCATCTTTGTGTGTGTGTGTGTGTGTGTGAGTGTGTCTGTCTGTCTGTCTGCCTGTCTGCCTGTAGTGCATACATATGTATGTGGAGACAAGGGCCCAATTTCTGGTGACATTCTCCAGTTGAGTTCCACTTTGCCTTTTGAGACAGGACTGTCACTGGCCTGAGGCCTGCAGATTAAGCTGAACTGGGTGGTGAATCCCAGGGCTCTGCCTGGCTTCTGCATCTCTGGCACTGGCTTAGAAATTCCCACTACCCTGCCTGATTTCTTTTTTTTTTTTTTTAAAGATTTATTTATTTATTATGTACACTGTGTTCAGCCTCCATGTATGCCTGCAGGCCAGAAGTGGGCACCAGATCTCATTACAGATGGTTGTGAGCCACCATGTGGTTGCTGGGAATTGAACTCAGGACCTCAGGAAGAGCAGTCAGTTCTCTGAACCTCTGAGCCATCTTTCCAGTCCCCTGCCTGATTTCTTAAATGTAGGTTTTTACTCTTGAGTACCAAATAATTAACTGACTGAGCTATTTCCCCTGAAAATGATCTTTAACATGCTCATCACGAGATATTGCAAGGCAATAAAACTCTGTAAGGCAGCCATGGTATCTGTTAGCATTTTAGGATGGCATCGCTCTGGAAGGTTTTTGTTTATTAATTTTATGAGTTTGTTTATTAGTCTTATGAGGTCATCTTGCAGACTAGAACTGTCATCTTCTCTGCACTAGACAACCTTCAACATTCTTGTTCTACAGAGGAACAAGGTAATTTTGGGGTGTTTTCCTTCTCATCAGTGAGGAAGAGGATGAAATAGGCAAGGAGACAAGAAGTTCAGATGGTGATAAATGTTATAAAACAATGCAAGACAATGTGGTAGGAAATGAGGGGGGAGCTGTGGGGAAGCGGGTGGAGCCCACGTTAGAAGTGAGCTGAGAAACAGATGCCCAAAACCCAGGCAGGAGCCAACAGGCCGAGAGCTGGAGGTTTCAGGCAGAAAATACAGCAAGTACAGAGGCCCAGAAGGAGCTTAGATGTGGAGGTGGCAGGTCCAAAAAGCAAGCAGTAATGGTGCTAGAATTTAGGGGCTAGGACGCTATATAGATTCTGTTCTAGATAACGGGAAGTCATGAATGGCAGGGGGAGGATGCCACCTGATTCATATTTTTCAAAGAATCCTGATGGTCACCGTGTGGAAAATAAAAGGGCAGATGAGGATGGAAGCAATAATGGAGACGGGAAAGCTGCAGAGGTGAAACAGGCGGGTCGCCAGTCTGAGGTTTAGTTTGGAGAAGGCACTGGAAGGATCTGTGGATAGACTGAACGCTGTGTGGGCAGAGCACAAGGGAGAATAAGGTAGACTGCTTGGCTTATGGTATGAGCAATGATGGCCATGATAATGGCATCTATCAAGATGGTGAGGACAGGAGCCAACCAGGCTCTGAGGTCCAGCTCAAACATTTGGCCATGTGAATCTTAAATGTCTATGGGATGTATAAGAGGAAAACATCTAGTGAGCAGACGGACAGAAGTGAGTCTCAGCACAGGAGGTCTGGGATGAAGACACAGTACAGAGCCTGTACTGGTTGGTTTTGTGTCAACCTGATACAAGCTAGAATCCTCAGGGAAGAAGGAGCCTCAGCTGAGAAAATGCCTCCATGAGATTCAGCTAGAAGGTATTTTTTCAATTAGTGATCAACGAGGGAAGGCTCAGCCTGCTGTGGGCGGTGCCATCTCTGGGCTGATGGTCCTGGGTTCTCTAAGAAAGCAGACTCACCAAGTCAGTAAGCAGCACCCCTCCATGGCCTCAGCATCAGTTTCTGCCCCTGGGTCCTGCCCGGTTTGAATTCCTATCCTGACTTCCTTCAGTGATGAACAGCAATGCTGAAGTGTAAGCTGAATAAACCTTTCCTCCCCAACTTGCTTTTTGGTCATGGTGTTTTGCCACAGCAAGAGAAACCCTAACTAAGGCAGAGCCCTAGATCTGGAGATAGCTTTTGAAGCTAAAGGACCAGATGAGCGGTGGGTGGGAAGAGGAGGAGCTGAGGAAAACTTAAGCAACAGTGGTCAACTGATTTCTGCTTGGAGATGTAAATGACTCTCAGAGAAATCAGTGCTCCATAAGGCACTGATGTCCTTGCTAAACAGCTTTAGTTATTGCTACTCTCTCTCCTCCTGTTTCACAGGAATCCAAAGAGCTGGAATTTCCACTCATTTTTAGGAAAGAAGAAAGGAAGGGAGGGAGGGAGAGAAGGAAGGGAGGGAGAGAAGGAGGGAGGGAGGGAGGGAGGGAGGGAGAAACCCAACCATTCCTTCACAGAGCCAGACCTCCAGATTCTTGAAGATGGCTATTGTATCCTTTCAAGGGTAATCACATGAGTGATGTTGGTCTCCACTGGTCATCATTGCCAGATTGCCAATACCTTGGTACCCGGCACATCGTTGTGGCATTACTCCAGTGTGTCAGTGCATCTTTTAACAATGGCCAATTCACCACATATGTTGTGGTGTGGCTACTCAAGAGGCTGAGGCAGAGGCAGAGGGTTGTACGTTCAAGTCCAGCCCTTGCAATTTAGACAGTCTGTCTCAAAATCAAAAATAGAAAGAGGAGTGGGGTGGGAGCTCAGAGATAGAGCTGATATGAGTGAGGCCTGGGGTCTAAACTTGCACCCCTTTTTTAAAAGAGATGCCTCAGCACAGCACTGACCCATGCTTGACTAGGATGAGGAATCAATCCCCACACCCCATTTCTGTACTGGCACCCACCCTGTTCTCTATTTGTAAAGGAGGCTTTGGGGAAAGCCAAACATGGGACTTTACTTCTCTTGTTTGTTTATTTTTCTGACTTAGTTTAGCATTGAAACTTAGTCAAGATCTCCGGCTTCATTTTGAATCTTGAGCTAGCCCTCTTCCGAATTTGCTTTTACTCCAAGCTTCATGCCACCTAGAGTGTTGGCATACACCTTTGACTTCTCTCTCCACAGTCATGAGAAGTAATAAGACTGAAGGTAATAGAATCTCGTATCATATTACTTTATCAGAGGCAGATATGTGTTAGTGAACATCCTTTGGACTACGATTTACAGCCCCCTATAGGTCAGGTGGGTTACAGCCCCAATAGGGTTAGATGGGTTACAGCCCCTATAGAGTAAAGTGGATTACAGCCTCTATAGGGCCAGGTGGGTTACAGGCCCTATAGGTCAGGCGGGTTACAGCCCCTATAGAGTAAGGTGGATTACAGCCTCTATAGGTCAGG
>NC_022009.1:9277327-9297553 GCF_000317375.1 Microtus ochrogaster | reverse complement strand
ATTACAGCCTCTATAGGTCAGGCGGGTTACAGTCCCTATAGAGTAAGGTGGATTACAGCCTCTATAGGTCAGGCGGGTTACAGTCCCTATAGAGTCAGGCTGATTACAGTCCCTATAGAGTCAGGCGGGTTGCAGTCTAGGCGGCTATAAACGCCTGCAGGTTTGTGTCCAAGATCTCTGGGTGTTATCTAATAAACCCATGACTGGAATGCCCTGCATACTGAAACTGAGTATGAGGTGTCCTAGTTTTCGACTGAGAACAAATGTCCATTTTCAAGGAAAATGTGTGCTCTCAGAATGTTGCCGCTAAATGGAGAAAGGCTATGGATTCCTCTACCCATGGTTGTTCCGATTTCGTGAAGCCAATTTTCTTGTGTCCTGATGTAAAAGAAAATGGAGATATATAGTAAAGATGACAACACCTTATCCACTATCTTGGGAGACATGTTGTTTTCATAGCTTTGATTTCAACTATAATTTAACAATTATACTTTATATATTTGTATATACATTATATTTAATTTCTGCCATTTTACTTTCCCTTATTTTAGCTCTCCGGTGTCCAGCCAATCAGTGTGAACTGTGATAGCCTCTGGGTTGACAGCCACGTTTCTGGTCTCCCCACTCCAATTCTCTTACTAGATTGTGATTTCCACACATTGCAATTCCGAGACATCAGCCCGCTGCTCAGAGGCACCGAAGTCTGTTCTGTGTCGGGTTGAGATCAGACTGCAGTGTCTTTCTCCCTATCACCCTCTGGGTGAACGCTTATCCACACTCCACGGTCCAGGCCGAATGGCATCCGTTACCCACTCTCACTACCATTTCCTCACTGTTTGACGTTAGAATTTCACACAGTTCTCTTAGTGCTTATTTATCTCATAATTATTTCTTTATAATTTCATTTGTACCAAGAGCCTGAGAGCTTCTGTCCAGTTGGAATCAATCATCTTCATGCCTTCTACGTCACCTCAGCAAAACAAGTAACATTCTCTTTAGAACTAAGTTTCCAACCCCCACCCACAAAAGAAACAGATGTGATTTCCTCAAAACTTCTAGTTCCCGTTTCCAAATTCCCACTCTGGCTTTCCGGCGCTAGATGTTCTAGCATAGCTCTAGCTTTCCAAGCGTTGCCAGGGAACTTCACTAAAATGTAAATTACAGTTCATCAAGTCCAGAAATTTTAATGCTATACACTTCGGAGTCTCCACCTCTGAACTGATTCTAGGCTAAGAGCCGCCACTTCCCATACTATGACATTCTGTCACTTCTTCACATAAAGCACCGGGGGCTTCCTTCTTTATCTGTGGATTTTCACTGAGCTGGCTATGCAGCTTCTGTGGGTTCCAGGCGATGTTTTCAGGCATCGTGCATCGTGCTGAGAATTGCTACGCCTACAAACTGAGCATGGAACCCGGCAGAGATCTGCATGGCTTTAAGGGGAAGAGTAGAAACAAGGCACAGTAAAAGTCAAACTATCCTATGCATCAAGAGAAAAACGGCAGCTGCTGGCCTGAGATACAGGGCAGGAAGACGTAGAAGGAAATTACAAATAGCCTAAGTCTAGCATTGCCTAAGACCAGACACATGATTATTTGATTACTAAATGGAGTTGATACTGACAAACTCCAGTCCTTTATGACACAAATCTGTAGCTGAAGGAGAGTTCAAATTTTACTTAAATTTTTTTTTTGACTAACAATGAAACACAATTATCACTCTAGGAGACAATAAACCTAAAAACACAAAGGTTTTTAGGGAAATCACTAAGCCAACTGACCATGTTAGCTGTGGACACATAAGCCTGGTACCTTTATCTCTAAAATGTCTTATAGGCAGCTCCATAAAGCAGGGTCTGATAGAGGCAAAAGACTAAAAAGTAGTGGTGTGACCCAAATACAAACTTGTGGTGTTCAAAAAGTGTAATGAAAATATTTAGGAAACAAACTATTCATGCATCCTAAAGTTTTAAAAGTAATTTACTTGTTTAAAATTAGTAGTGTGCACTGTTCAGGAGACTGAAGTGTTTATTAAGTGTGTTCAGTGTGACCGTTCATTTAACCTTCTCTGAATCAGACTTCCCTCCTTCTCCCCACTGTCTTGTTCTTGAACATGGGCCAGCCCTTGGGGAGAAGCTTAGTTTTACTAACTTGTTAAAATATTCCCATTATGTATGGTACCTGAAACAAACCGTTGACAGTTTTATTTAATTGAGGGTTTGAAAATTATACTCATTTCTGAAATAATATAATTGAGATGAGAATGAATGAGCGACACAAAGGAATAGAATATAACAACCTATTATTTTGCTTTCTCTAAATTACATCTAACGAATCCACTCCCGTGCCTGCTTCAGACAGTGATTCCTTTTGGCAAACTCCACCATGGAACTTACTTTGCCACGACGGTGTTTATGTGAGTCCTCACGAGTCCCAGATATTGGTCAATCTGTGCCTAGAGAGAGAAGAAAATCGTGAGCGCACCCGAAGACTGTGAGGCCAAAATTTCACACGAATGTCTGACTCCACGTACAACTCACCTGGTGCTTAACATACACCACGGGTAGAGTAAACATCGAAACCACAGCTGGGTAAAAACACAACAAAACAAATACACCATTAGAACTCTGGAACTAGTAACAGGAACAAGCTTATAGACACATTTTTCATACTCATGAAACTGTAGCATTCTTGGAAAAAAAAAAGAGCACCATAGATAAATGATGGCAGAGCAATGCGTAAGAAAAATAAACGGCAGAGCCCTCTGTAGATATATCATTATTCCTAGAACAAGGGTGCAATGTGCCCTTTCAAGATGACAATTGATTCACAAATAGTTCCCACGATAGATGTATGTATATATACTAGAAGGCTATTTAGTGATATGGCTGGGGGTGGGGGGAAGCACAATTAAAAATCCATTATTAGCCTGATGATGGTGGCATACACCTTTAATCTCAGCACTCGGGAGGCAGAGGCAGGAGATCACTGAGTTCAACTCAGGAATCACTGAGTTCAAGGCCAGCCTGGTCTATACAGTGAATTTCAGGACAGCTGGGGGGCTACTCAGGGAAACTCTGTCTGGAAAAACAAAACAACAAAATTTCATCGTTGACTGAATTACAGTTCAAAGGGAGATGCTCTCCATTTCGGGGGTGTCTGATGTTATTCCTAGCAATCTACCAAGAAGCTGAAAGCTGACAGCCACGGGAGCAGCGTGTCTGCAGGGTGGAGGGCTCAGGAAGCACTTACCCATAAGCAGCAGGGTCAGGCCATTGAAGAGCGCGCCAACGTAAGTCAGGAGCCACATGAGGACTGCAAACTTAAGCATAAAGGCTTGTCAGAGTCCACCACCATCCCTCCCAGGTGGAATCCACAGCTTTCCTGAGTTGGGATCTTAACTGTTAGTTAGCATTTCAGGTTTTCTCCCTAACGATTAAAATGAGAGGGTAACAGGAAATGGATTTCTGGGACACGATTTTGACAGGAAATGAAAGCATAGTGAGGTAGGTGTTCGTCCTGGTCTCTTGGAGACCTTGGACCATGCTGCTGTAAGATTCCAGGCACCCAATGAAATCATAGGCTAAGCTATGGCACACTGTAGCTCTTGGCATGTATTTATAAGGCCCCAGGAGTTAAGAAGGGTTTTTTACATTTTTAAATAGTCAGTTTAAATAGTAAAAGTATTCAATGATCTGTGAATTTATATGAAATTTAATTTGTCAGTGTCCATCAATAAAGTTTTAATGGTGCACCGTCACAGCCCTTCATTGCTGGGTAGAGATAATAGGGCCTGAAGCACCGGATACTTTTTGACCTTTATAGAGGAGGTTTGCTGACCTCTGCTCTGGCCCACTACTGTTACATTAGTCAGCAACCGTCATCACCTGACAAGTCTCTAAGTATTTGCAGTCAGTTCCTACTCCGGGGATGCACCTGGAGGGTCAAGCCCTCATCTCCCACTGCTCCCTCTGACTCATTGAACAATCACTGGGCAAGCCCTGGCACAAGACCCCAACGACAGCGTGTAAAAGCACTCTTTACAGACAGAACACTCACGACCACCTCCCCTTCTGCCCCCTACTCTGCTCATGGCTTTGCTGAGTCTTGTTTCAATGACTTGGGTTTTATAGGAAGTCTCGGGGAGATCCAAGCAGCCTGTCCAAAGAAACCCAGTAGACTAGTTGTTCCCAACCTATGGGTTGCACCCCCAAAGACCATGGGTAAACACAGATATTTACAACCCATAACAGTAGGGAAATTACAGTTATCAAGTAGAAAGGGAAATAAATATATGGTTGGGGTCACCACAACATGAGGAACTGTATTAAAGGGTCACATCACAGTCTTAGGGAGATTGAGGACCACTGGGCTAGACAAGAGTGAAACCACTAAAATAAAGCCCCCCGATGTGTGCGGGGTTCCAGATCCTCCCGATGCTCCGTGCTGGGCACGGGTCTTCCCTGCAGATGCTCAACCTGAGGAGTTGCCGAGGACTTACTGTTTAAGTATCCTCCAGACACATGTCCTCTACACACCTTAAAGTAGCTAATTAGGAGATGGCTGAGATCTTGGTTTAAGAATCTACATCCTCCCTTGTAAAATGTCTAGAACTGTGTGACCTGGGGTTGATCCTAGTTCTTCTGAATACTACTGGGTAACCCCGGTGAATATCAAAATGTCTCCGAGCCACAGTTTTGTCATCTGTGAAATGAGGGGACCAGCTTGGATGAGTTTCATGGAGCCACACAACTAGAGGCTTTCGGATTCTAGACTAATTAGCGCTTGTTTTGTGGGCTCTGAATTGTATCTGCCGATTGCATTCTTCCTTTGGGGAGACTGTAAGGCAAGGAGCAGAAGCAGTCATACTTTTAAGGAATCCACCAGGTCCTGGACGAGGAAAAGCCTCCGTAACTCCTTGAGCGTGCTGTTCACATACAGCTGCAGGCAGTCCGTGTACTTCTGGATCTGCTCCTGGGACAGGGTGATCTCCAGCTCCAGGTAGGCCCTGTCAACAAACCATCCCAGGGGAATGCCATTAGAGGGTTGAACACTGGCTGCTGCACCCCAGAGCCAAGAAAGTGCTTGTCACACTGGGAGGCTTATGGCTGGGTCACCTCCAATAGGCTGCTGCTGGCTGTGGGACACCATGCACACTGGATTGCCAAACACTGGGAGTGCAGAATATCTAACTCTCTGGGGCTTTGTGACTCTATCCACAAAACTCAGCATTAAAGAATGAGCTCATAACTCAGAAAACCAGGAAGAACCAAGGAAGACCGGGGAGCCGTCCACTCCTTTACTGGTTTCTTCGCACATGAGAAAAGGGATGAGCATCTTTCTTAGATTCTGGAGCTATCTGAAAACCCTAGTTCCCGAACTGTTCCTTGACAAACTTCTAAGAATTCCTCTTTTAATTCTGAAACTGACTTCCAGGTTTCTCTAGAGAGCAGTGGTAACTTCAGTAGCCTGGACCATAGTAAATGCTCATTAGTCCCAGTGAATGATGTTCTTAGTAATGAGATTATTTTTTCCCATTTGTTCAGGTGGTCAGACTTAACTCAGGGATGGTAAACAAAATAAAATATAGAACACATTCATATAGTATGCATAAGCTTTATCTGCTTGATCATAGTCCTCCACTGAGCTCTGGCTCCCCTTCCCTTCTTCCACTTCCTCTGTCTGAAGACAGCTGTGGACAGCCTGCCTAGCCTAGAGTTCTTAAAGGCATGAGATGATCAGAGATGGAGAACTAATCAGGCTTCGTTTTGAGTTGTAGGGAGTGTTATGGACTAAGACTGTACTCCTCGAGAGCGCCACACTGAATCCCCACTCTTAATGTTGGCATTATCAGCCAGGTACTTTGGAAGGTAATTATTGAAGCGGGTGGAACCCTTATAGGTAAGATTGGTGCCTTTAAGAGCTCCTAAATCCTCTTTATTGGAGCCCTGAAGAACTCTTCATTCTCTTGATGCCTTGTGAGGATCCACTGAAAAGATAGCAGTCTATAATCAACCACAGGGCACTTTGGGGACAGATTTTACACAACTGGGAGAAATGCATTTTTTATCATTTACTCCAGCAAGTTTATGGTACATGGTGATAGCAACCTTAACTGACTTTTTCAGGTTTTATTTAAATGTTATGGCTTTTCTACCCTTGGAGAAAATACAAAAGTACTGATTTGTCTAGTGTGCTATTATTAAAATACACTAAGTCCGGCGTTCCCTTTGCTGATGCAAGTGACTAGCCTGAAGGAGTTTTAAACTTTAAATTTGCCTCCACAAGGACAACAGAGTAGTCAGGCTATGAGGAGTTAGGCTATTGCTCCTGTAACTGGGTATCAGAAGAAAGAAGGCAAATGGGACCTAGGTCCCCGTATTTCAGCCTTGCGAATGAGCATGGCAGCTCTAGAAACAACCAAGTTTTAGAACAGTGGATAGGGAAGAATCCTGGGTGGCTAAGGACAGAGGCTGGGACAGGAGAAGAATAAAGATGAAGACTTTAGCCATATGCCAGGGCCACTCAAATCTGGGCTGTGTGTGTCCTGCTAGAAACAAAGACAAGCCGTTTCTACACTCCCGCACCTGTGGGTATGGGGGCATAGAGAAGCAAGTCACAGTCCTGATGGCCCAGGAATTCAGTGTTAGAAAGCCATGAGGCACTATGAGTGTGCATAGTCCCACGGTGTTTGCATTGAGGTCAGGACCAAGATGCTGAGAAGGAAGCTCTGACAGGCAGCCTCTACATCTGCACAGTTCAGAGATTGCTCTACAAAAGGTGGGGAGGGATGGCTGAAGAGACGGCTCAGCAGTTGAGAGCTGTTCCAGAGAATCAGGGTTCAGCTCCAGCACACACAACCACCTGGAACTCCAGTTCCAGGGAATCATGCCTCTGGTCTCTTCGGGTACCTGCAAGCATGGTGTACGCACGCACACACACACACACACACACACACACACACACACACACACACACACACACACTTAATTAAAATTAAATATTTTAAACAGATAGAGCTAAACATTATTTTCAATATTCATTCTTACCCAATTTTCCCTGCATGCAGATGCAGGGAGGGACATGAGATAAAAGTGTTCATAAACCTTAAACCTCTCAGAAGGTTGGTCCTTTAAATAAAAATCCCAACACCCTGTCTTCATTCTACAGTATTAACTGGCCGCCTGACCTTGAATGTGTCACTTTATTCCTTAGAATCTCAGTATTTCCATCTGTAAACAGGGATTTCAGTGCATGCCCTCCCTTCCTTATAGAGGTGACTGGAGTAAGTAATAGTTGAAATTCTCTTTAAATGAAAAAATAAAAAAATATAAATATGGGACCAGAGAGATGGCTCAGAAGTTAAGAGCACTTGCTCTTTCAGACGACCTAAGTTCAATTCCCAGCACCCACATGGTGGCTACTACTATCTTCTAATATCTTAGATATTAGATAATATTTAATAATAACTAAGGTTATCTTACATAACCATTTTTCCAGAGGACCCAACAGGCACTCATATGATACACACACATGCAGGCAAAACATTTCACACAAAAAATAAAGTAAGTCTAAAAATTAGTTTTAAAACATTACACATAGATAATGGGTTATGATTACTTATGTAACCCCGTAGTGTTATTAGAAGAATGAGTTTGCTACAGACACCTACTAATAACCTCAGGTACCGAGGGACAGGGGTTCTGGGAAACAAAGTTTCCTGGAGTTGTGGGGAAACGTGTTCCAGTACACCGGAGAACAGCAACGAGGCAGAGGGAGAGCCCAGAGAGGCAGGGTGAGGGCCAGTCAACCGGGGGGCACTCACTTGAAAGGGTGACCCTCATCTGTTTTCTGCACAGCTTGTAGAACAGACTTGTAGATGCGGAAGCTGATGGTGGCTGAGAGGGCAGCCAGGGCCAGGTAGGCGACGACGCTCACAACGCTGAACTGGGTCAGGGAGAAGAGCAGCAGCAGGAAGCTCCCGAACACGATGCCCGTCTGCTTGATATCCCGCCAGTACAGAAGGTCAATAGCTGCAGAAGGAAACATAGACACATAGCACTCAACTCTGGCAGAGCCCGGGCTGCTGCTGCTGCTTCTGCTGGGGCTACAGGCTCCCACCTGGCATCTAGACATCTAGAGGGCAGCGGGTAGAGATGGCAGCATCAGCGACACTGACTGATATTCCATTTTGGTTTGGAAAAGTCCCCAAATGCTAAGGATAGTTCACAGATTTAGAGCTGTGGCTTTAGTAAGCAAGCATATCATGATGGGTGTGTCCCGTGGGCTATGCTACCCACACAGTGGCTGGGATTACGTGACCTTGAAACAGACTTGAAGGCACAGAGGACCCTCTGGAGGGCCTGCTCTCCCCTTTGATCGCACTGATTATGTGGGTAACTGGACACCCTGCTGTCAACATTTGGTCTCAACAGTGGCCTACAATGCACAGGCTAGTATACAGTCAGTCTGTGTAAGCTGTGTGAGTGCCCTGGCCATGAGAACAGGCTGCAAAGAAATGGGAATTTGGGAGGAAAGGTCAGCGTGACCTCAGCCAGCACCACATGCACCTGGACAAAAGCAGTTTTCTTCCAAACTCCAGGAGAAAGTGAGGAATATGGCTGTGTAACAAACCCAGAAGTTTGACATCCGTGGTGCTGGAGATTGCACCCAGGGCCTCTTGCCCGTGAGTGAGGCATTTAACCCAACCACTGAGCTATCTCTTAAACCTCTTTATACTTTTTACTACAGTTATTATTATGGGACTGTGCCGACAGCCCCAGGCGACACTTGAATGAAACTCTCGGATACTCCATGTTGTGGTTTGAGTGAGAAAGACCACTGTATGTTCATGTACTTGTTTCATATGTTTCCAGCTGGTGGACTCTTTGGGGAGGATGAAGAGCTGTAGCCTGGTTGAAGGAAGTGTGTCACTGGAGGCAGGTTTTGAGGTTCAAAAACCCATGCCTTCCCCAGTGCCTTCCTCTTTCTGCCTCCTGCTTGTAGACAAAAATGTAAGCTCTCAGCTATTGTGGCAGCACCGTGCCTGCCTGCTGCCATGCTCCCCGCCATGACAGCCATGGACTCTAACCCTCTGGAACCATGACCCTCATGTCTAAACATAAAACCCATTTATGTTTCATATATGATACACACACACAGTGTGGTCATTTTAGACAATATTTTAAAGTATTTCCATGTAGGCTACAGAGATTCACAGTGTAGAATTTGCCATTTGTGGTGGCATATTGTCATCCTGAATTGTGTATGTTGGAAATGATCAGTCTGTACTGAAGGAGTGGCATGCCACGCCTGCTGACGATGAGGAGACATGGGAACAACGTGCAGCAATGTGCAAAGCCCTCCTCCCAGCAGATTTGTCTCATGGTTGCACAGCAAGAGGCTCCTTCTTAGGGCCTCAAGGGATCCTAGTAGCGTGAGACTGGAGAAAACATCCTCCCGACCAATGCCTTCCGCCATCTCTATGGCCCCTGAGTGGCTTCAGCTCAAAGTTACCAGTGGACAGCCAGTGGTTTGAAGAAAAGCATGAGTCCCTTTTTCTTGTGACACTCCTCCGATACAGGAAGTAGAGAAAGGAAAAGCTCACAAGCATGTCTGGTAATGAAACAAGAGTTTCTATTTCCCTTTTAAAGAGAGGGTCAGGGCCACAGGTTCAGAAGTCACTATTGGGCTAAAGCTTCTTTCTGCTCCAATCCCCTGTCACACTGATTGACCATTTGTAATTAAGTTCTTTGGATAACATTTTTTTTGTCCCCAAAGTCTATACCACCATTGTCTTCATTTTTATTTTTAATGTCCAGATGCCAGAACTGGGCACTGCATGAAAAGATTTACTTTCCTTAGCAATGAAATTCACACAATCCGACCAAATACTTTTCCCTCTAGAAGAACGCCAAAATATAACATTTTCAGGTGCAGAAGACCTTTAGGAAGAAATGACCTATGAGCTTCTGCAGCCCCGAGAGCAGGTGACAGAAGGGGAGAAGGCAAGAATTCCACATGGCTGACTCCTCTTGGCAAGCTCAGAAGCATTAAGTCCAAGTAGGCTTTGGCCAGGGTCTAGACCATCAGGCTGAAGGTCTTAGGGTGTGTGGGCCTCCAACAGCTCTCTTCACCACCAAGGAAGAGCTGAACACCAGGCTTTGTGCTGGGGGACGGGGCCATAATACCACCTGAGAAGTGACAATAGGGAGAGATTTTACCATTACAAACAAGTAACTGTCACTTGTTCCAGGGCATCGCCACCTCATGGATGGGCACATGGGGAAACAAACTCCTTGTGAAGAAGCCTGAGTTTTCCTGGAATACTCTTGAGTCCTGGGAAAGTGGGTTACACCCAAACCTGTGACTTATAAAGAAATATGGGCAACTCTGCAAGTAATTCTCAGACCAGAAAGAGATAGGATTTGCCACTTCCACCGATTCCCTACTGAACGAGTAGCTAAACACCTTCAATACAGGTTCCTCCTAGAAAGGCTTCTATATCTCTGGTCACCTGCTCACAAAGCTAAGAGCAACTGGTACCCAGTCTGGGGCAATCTTGGAAGAATCTGTGGGCAGAGAGGCTCGCTGATTCCATGTGTGGAATGCAGTCCTCAGCCAGCAGGTGTGCCCATCAACTTAAGATTGCCAGAAGCTTCCATTTAGGACATCAACAAGTCTGGTAAAGGGCGGGCGGTGGATGCTGAGTACTGTGTGTCAATATTATCCTTGTGGATACTATTGTGTTAAGAGCATTTTCATGTATTATTTCATCCGAGTCTTACAATAAACCCCATTAGACAGGCAGGACATGAAGCAAGGAAGCTAAAAGTTGAACATGTTTTCTCACTATGACAAAATAGATGCAACCCCTAAATTTGATGCTTCCTCCCAAACAAAATAGTTGCTTTTTTCATTTTCTATTAAACGATCTCTCAATGGATGCAAAATCAATTTTGGGCCACATGATTATATCTTAAACCAATCTCACAACTAGCTATTTAAATGGATTGTTTTTATTTTGGCAAAATGAAGTCCTTACCAATAGTCTGTTGATCACTTTCAATAAGCATGAGAATCAAATGGTATGAAATGTTCTTTCTATATTTTTAAGGATGGGAAGGTCTAGCTGGGATGACTGCACAGTCATCTTTCGAACAAACCCCAACTCAGTGCCGGTCTATCAGTATTGCAGGAGGAGATACAAGCTGAGTCTGAGGTTGTAGTAGTCTTAGAATGAATGAAGGAAGAAGTGGAGGTGCTTTGTAAACTTGGGGCACAGTCTGTTAAGGGCAAGGGGTGGATAAAGAGAAACACTATGGAGGATTAGTTAACAAGAGTGGTTACTCTATGTAGGAGAGGGAGGAGTTACAGATAATGAGAAGTTAACATCCCTGATAAAGAGAAATGATTGGGTGACACCTAGGTTCTGACACGAGATCTAGAGGCAGAGCCACAGCCTGGGTCGTGATGTAGAGCGGGAACCACAGAAAAGTATGACAATTATACACAAAGCTGACTTTTTAGAAAAGCTTAGACGTTAAATGCTTTTTTAGGTTCCATCACTGTGATCTCCAGTCAAAATGGCATTTGATATTGTATATGCAGAGCTATTCAGGGTCCGCGCATGGCAGGCAGTTGGAAACCTGATAAACATGCAGCATTGAAATCTGATAGACAGGATAGAATATTGACACTTGAGTACATCCGGAACAGAACAAAACGTTTGGAGCCCTGGTAGTGGAGGAAATCTCTGAGAAGTGGGAGATGAAGGGACACAGTTTAGGGTGAAGCCATAGTTAGAAGTGGAGCGATAAAGAGTCCTGAGGATGGGAAGAGGTAGACACAGCAGTGTGGATTTCAGTAACTGTGAAGATGGAAGCTTCCCAGCATTCCAAGGAGAGTGCTGCAGATACACCAAAGGAAGTGAGGACCAGGAAAGAACCACTGGGCCTGCAGACTGGAAGCTCGTGCGGTTCTGTGCCCACGGCCATGCTGGGAGGAGTGGGGTCAAGTAGTTAGACGCTAGAGAAACGGAGATTCAGAGAAACGAGGAAAATGGCCACTTGTGGAGTAGTGAACTACTCAACCTCCAGGCTGAGAAGAAGCTAAGATTGCAGTGAAAATGCATGGGTGAAGATCAGTCCTAGCTTCTCTCCTCAAGAAAATAAGAAAGAGATGAGAGAGACTTTGGAAAAGAAACAGATACAGGTAGCTATGTTGAAGTAATGCAAAGGGCCTTGAAAATGAACTCAGATTCTACATGGAGAATGGTTAGTGGGTCTTCTTGAGTCTCAGGAGGTTGGAGGTGTGGCTGGATGGCAGCAGGGAAGGCTGAAGCATGTCTAATGCAGTACCAATGTGACAGGCCACACATGTGGCTGATTCCAAGACGGGCAGATGCTCTGCAAATGTGAACTAAAACATTCTTCGTTTTTAAAAAGAAGGATGTAAAGTATCTTAATGATTTTCATATTGATGATATGTTGTAAAGCTAATGGCTTTGGATATGTTGGGTTAAGTGAAAGGTATTATCAAAATTAATATTGCCTATTTTTACTTTTTATTGTTACTACTAGAAAACTTAAATATTTACATGCAACTTACATGATATTTCTGTTGGGTGGTTCTGCTATACAATGACAGTTCCAAAAGGGAGGAATAAAAGGATCACCAAAAGACAGAGGGCCTTTGATTAAAGTCAAGGACCCAGGTTGATGCAGCGACATGGTTCCATTTTGAGTGCTATGATCTGTGGATGCTGGGCTGACCTGGGGCTGTGAACTGACACACAGCACACAGCGAGAAGAGACTCAAATCCAAGGGGTCAGATGTGAAAATGACAGTGCCTAGGACTCAGGCTTATAGTGGGAGCCAGGTGGACTGGGAGAGCAGCCATAGTCATGTGTGGTCAGAATGCAGGCAGATGGCTCAGTGCCCCTAGGATGGAGTGGGATGGGTGGGAGGCAATAAAGTTGTGATTTCAGAAGCGAATCTATGTGTTCCACATTCCAAATGCTGACTTCTCCTGTTTGAATCTGATGGCAATGATGGGGATGTCTTAGCAAGCTTTATAGTACCCACGATGGTTTGAATATAGCTTGTTCCTTCCAAAATTCACTTTAGAATTAAATCCCCATAGAGAAGTTTAAGAGGGTGGAAAACCTAATCCAACTAAGGGATTTGGAAGTGGGGGCATAGAAAAGAGATCAGGATTAAATCGAATAAAGTCGATTGAGCACTGAGCAGAGAAAGATCTGGACACGGACACACAAGTGTGCTCCCTGTCTCTTGTCACCAGATACCCTGTAGCACCTCAAGGCTCTGACCACAAGGAGGCCATCACTGGGTGCAGGACCTCAACTGTGGACCTGCAGAACTGTATACCAAAATCAGAGTTCCTTTACAAGTTTACCAAGACTGTGCTACTGTATTGTAACGACACGAAGTGGAACCAGAATAGGAGGCCTTGAATAAAGTCTCATTAATAATCCTACAAATGCAGCACATGACCTCAAGTGCCTTGGGGACAGCAAAGCAGAGACAGTTCTCCTCTCTTAATATTCTTCTCATGCAGAAAAACTGTCAAGTTAAACAGTAGCGCACTGAGCATGCTCGGGAGGACAGGTACCTCACTGCATCACTTTGACAATTCCAACAATTAAAGCTACTTTGCTAAAAAGCCCGGGGGCAACACATTGGATTTAAAAGGATGTGTCAGCGGGTCCTACCAGTTTGATAAATGGACGAGGCTTGATGATCTCAGCTTAGTCCTCAAGCCATAGGTATGAGTGAGTGCACAGCCTCCTGGGACTAAAACTAATGCAGTCAAAGATGAACTAAGAGATCTGAAGAATCTCAGTATCGAACATCAAGCCAGTGTGCCGGTCACCTCCAGCATCTCACTAAAATCAGAAAAGGCAATGAGAGTAGTGATCCCTGTTAGAACCACTGAAAAGTAAACTCTATGCCAATTTTCTAGAAAAAAAAGCCCTTCACTGTGATCCAACGCTTTTGGTTTGGAAACTCTTAGATACATTCCGTTATATGACCCAATAGTGGCTGTGGTATTTAGAAAGCTTATTAAAAATGGATAAGTGAAGAAGACAGTAGTGCAGTGATCCATATTTTATTTATAAAACCAAATGTGGCACACATAATATAAAATGGCAATAAATTAAACAATTGTCTACATTATCGATCCATTTGTCTTTCACTTTTGTTTTTCTGAGACAAGGTCTCTTGTAGCCACGGCTGATCATAAACTCACTATGTAGGCTAGGCTGGTCTTGAACTCACCATGTAGGCTAAGCTGATCTTGAACTCACCATGTAGGCGAGGGTGGTTTTGCATACCTGTTCCTTCTACCTTTGCTTCCCAAAGCTGGGATTAAAGGCAAGCACTATCATACCTAGCTACCATCTTAGTCCAGAAAAGATTATAGACACCATTGTATCACAAGTTCATGCTACATTAAATAAGACCAAGTGGGAAAATGTAAGAAAAAGAGTTCTGTTGGTAGAAACATCACCATCAAACAGAAAATCACTGACAAATAATAGTATATTGATGGTTACATACTTTTCAGCCCACCTTCAGTGCCTTGATTGCAGTGACCTGCTACCTCATGAGAACTCATAGAAGGCTACACAAGCCCGAATTCTCTCCAATCTAGTGTCCCAAGAGATGATAGGAAAACCAGATTCTGATTGATTTTTATGAGACCAACAAGGTATCACCTCTGAGCGCTGACATGAAGACACCAAAATGACTTGCTGTGCTTAATCTCCCATTTACATTAAACAGCAGGTGCAGTGGAATACGTTAACACTCAATCTCCAGGACCTTCAAAGACAATGCCTTTTAGTGGAATAAACCCTGAATTTCATTTGCTAAGCTAGAGTCTCCCACACAGTGGGACTTCAAATGGCAGCCCAGTAGTTCTGAGCCCAACTGGGAAGGTGCTGACAGAATTACCGAAGCTATTTCCCAGGTCCTTCCTTCATACCACCCAAACACAGCCAATCTGGCTGTCAGTAAGAAATGCCAGCACTTTTTCTAGCTGTTTCAGTAACCCTGTGGATGTTTTAAAAGGGAAGGTGCAGGAAGCCCGGCATTTCCTAGACACAGTAAAATCCACTCTCTAAATGAGCTTTGGAGGAACAAAGGAAAATAAAGGATTTGATTGTCAAGGCCACAGCAATGGCTGGAACCTCTCTTCATGAATGAAGATGGCTGTAGTGTTCAATTTCTGCTGGCTGCTTCTCGTGTTGGAGAAGCACTGGAGGCTTAGGCAAGCCTCGCCTTTTCCCCTGAGCTGGTGGAGTGATTCTGGTTCCTATCTTCAAGCTCTCATCAGTAGTGCCAAGAGCATCCCTGTTCTCTCCTTCCTGTGAGGCGACCTTGCTGACAACTAGGTCCAGGGTCACCAGCATAAGGCCTCTCCAGAAAGTGAAGCCCAACAGGACACACATTTAAGGCAAGTCACTTTCTTCTAAACTTTGAGTTGAGTCAAGGCTTTACGGGCAAGAGCCTTCCCACAAACTGTGATGCAAGAAGAAAATGGCCACATGAAGGGAAAGACAGCGGCTGGGGCCTTAGGAGTTCACCATGGACAGTGAGCACTCAACGTCTTCCCAGCTTTTTTACTAGATCAAAATATAAAACTGTTCATCTGGTATTTTGGTCATCAACCATAATTAGCCATAAAGTCTTAAGTAAGTTCAACACAGGCTTAAAATCCATTGTGGCAGGGGTATTGGAAAGAACGGCGGAGGAGGCAGACACTTGATGTTTCTGTTCTGATTTCTAGAGTGTATTCTTGATTGATTTTGACCAAAAGACAACAGCAAAGAAACATATCTTGAACTAAAAAGATGTACAAAGAGGAATGATATCTCAGTATATCTGGTCCCCTTTGTTAAATTACTGTGCTTTTGCAAATATTAGCTATCACTAGATTTGAGTTTGCCAGACTGCAGTATGAACAGATGAAGGACATAGGTAAAATATGATCCCATTTGGCACCTGGCTGTTGTGGACTGGGGAGCACTGCAATGCATTTTATAGTTAAACCTTCTTATATTTCTATTTTTCACTTGTTCAAAATTCACACCCGGGTGGATGATGAACTTGTGAGTGACAACCGAATTCTTTCCCCTGTTCCATTTGGTAGCATACAGAAATGAGGAAGAATTTAAAAATTTTATTCAATGAAGCAATAAAACAGCTTTGTTCTGAGTTAATGTGGATATACAGCTCAAACATATTTTAGGAAAACAGATCTCTGTTTTCCAATTGTAATTTTCCAAAATTACAATTTTCTTATCTGAAATAAATGCTATAAATTTAGAACACAATTGCAATTAAGTTGTAAAACTACATATATAGTATAAAATATATAATATAAGCTGTCACCTAGTCAGATAATATCAGATATTATCGCTGTGGGCTGGCCTAGAATTCCTTCTGGAGCCCTGGGTAGCCTCAAAGTCATGGAAATTCTCCTGCCTCATCTTCTGAGTGCTAGGATTACAGGTATGAGCCACCATGTTGGGCCCAAAATATGCATTTTACAGAATCATTAACATCAAGATTTTAGCTTTTAAAATGTGAGCTTAATTATAAGGAAGCCATATTTTTCCAAATGGCTGCGGTAGTTTTAAAAGAACAGGAAGAGCGGTGATAGGAAAGGGACGCAAAGATGTGCGCTAGAGGCCAGGAGGGATGGGAATATTGGTGTGTGGGTGTGTGCGAGCATGTGAGTGTGTGCGTGCACACGTGCGTGTATTCTCCTTTCTTAACAGGGATATGATATTCAGAAAACCACACACTTAAGATCAAAATTAATTTTTTTTCCTGTTGGGTTCAGTGGATTTTAAAATTTAATGATATTCTAAACTAATTTAAAACATTGCTCCTTATTTATGTTCCAGAATGTGTTAGCTCGTCCAACGATGCAGATGAACTGAGAGCAGACTCTCATTTCCAACATACACTGGATGGAGCGAGACGATGGGGCAGAGGGCAAGGGAGGGGAAGAGAGAGGAAGAGAGACCTAGGAACGGAGAAGGGCAGCTCGCTGCGGTGACCATTTCACCCACAAGCTCTATTATGTATACTCCTCACGGTGCTTCCAACATAGAACAGAGCTGCGGTTTGTAATGAAATAAGTATTAACTCCTGAAAATCTAGGAACTAGAACAAATTCGAAGATGTGGATATAGATCAGCATCTTTGCCAATCCTTCTTATTCAATTAAAAATGTTTATTTTTAAAACAGATATTGTAGGATCTGGAGAGATGGTTCAGCAGTTAAGAGCACCGAGTGCTTTTCCAGAGGACCCAGGTTCAATTCCCAGTGCCCACATAGCAGCTCACAGCTGTCTGTAACTCCAGTTCCAGGGGATCTGATTCCTGAATACAGATATACTTGCAGGCAAAACACCAATGTATATAAAATAAAAATAAATTATTTAAGATAGAAATTGTGGGAAGTGCAGCTTTCTAGATCAAACTGAAATGCATAATTAAAATGATTCTAACTCAGTAATATTTTTCATGGTATTATTTCTAATTTTAGGATTAGCTCATGTGGTAAAGAAATATGTCTCTAGTTCCTAGTTCTTTCAGTCCTATGTCAGGTTCTTATGTTAAATCATTTTAAATTGTTTTTGAGCTGGGTATGGTGGTGCATACCTTTAATCCCAGCACTTGGGAGGCAGAAGCATGAGAATGTCTATGAGTTCAAGGCCAGCCAGAGTTACACAGAGAAACCCTGTCTTGAAAAACAAAACAAAACAAAAACCAAAAATTATTTTTGAGATCTTCACATCTCATTTTATAAAAACTCCTTTTCCTTGCATGCCCAGCCTTTAGCTTCATTTTTATGACGTGCATACCTGCAAGTATATACAGAGGCAGACAGGACTTATTAGACAATACCCAGCAACTGTGCACTCTGATCAACTCCGAATGGTAGGAATTGGGGTGATTTGTGTCTTTTACTGAACCTCTCTTTGTAAAAAATAATAGTGTGCATGTATCACTGTTAGAGAAGCAGAAAAAAAAGTCATTTCTACCTCAGACTCTGAAACATAGACCCTTATAAAGTTTCTCTCGACAGTGCTGGAGACACTGTGAAATGAAAACACCCCCATCAGTGGCTCTGACTGCCTGGACAGGACACATTTGAAATATTACCTGTGTATGGGGAGGTTTTCTTTACCAAGGAAAGTCCCAGCTCCCCAGCGGAGCAGAAGTCCCACAGGATCTCATTAGCATCCGTACTGGGGAGGAGTTTGCTATATAATGTTATGCTGTAATATCTGGCATATTCTAATAATGAGCCTAAATAAAATGCTGGCTCTGGTAGAAGGCAAGACTGGTCTGCATTTGTGCAAATGCGACACTGTCTCTACCAAACTCCTTTATTTACTTACCTATGTTCGTAGGCAAAGGTGGGCGCACACACGCACAGGTGAGCATGCTTGTGTGTACTTGTGTGGAGGCTGAAGGTCAACCTCTGGTCTCACTCCTCAGAGCCATGCATCTCATTTTCTGAGACGAGGGCTTTCACAAGGAAGTGAGGCTCCAGGACCTGCCTGTCCCTCCCTCCTCAGTACCAGGACTACAAGCTGACGCCGAGCTTTTTAACATAAATTCTGGGGGATCTGCCCAGGACCTCATGCTTGCACAGCAAGTACTCTATTGATTGGATTATTCCTCCAGCCCTCAAATGCAATTTAAAAAAACCCAAAATCCAACCATTTCTTTCAGTTACTGTGGCTAAAATACATATGTTTGCCATGTATTGTGGGATGTTTAGGTGTTTTGGCTTATCATTCAGATCAGAAAATTGTGAAGAAGTTCCATAGAGCACTGAAGGCGACCCCAGAATTTCCAAACTACTTCATTTTGAAAGAATAAATAAAAGCTTATCAAAATTTTGCATTCTGGTGGAGTCATAATACAATAAAGTAGGAGTTGAGCCTCAGCATCAAGCATATAGCAGCTGTGCCAAACCACCACACTGCTATGGATGCTGCCCATGGAATTTGTTGGGCACAGGGAAATCTATAAAAAGGTGGTGGGGGTCTTAAGAGCACAAACAGATTCCTCTGGGTGGATGCTTCTCATTCTTTGTCTCTCTGGCACAGGATCATTGGATTTAAGTGGTGTGGTTGAATATGAATATAGGGCAAATTACTATTCCTCTTGTCCTTAGGCTCTGAAGTCCCTGTCCTATACGATGGGAGGGATGTCATGGAGACTTGGGACCAAGCACATCACTGGAGTTTAGGACAATTACTGACAAGTTGCTAACATTTAGAAGAATTTAGAAAGACCAATCAGTGATGGCGGTGAACAGGACAACAATAGCATAAGTGGGACATCTGCATTACTACTGGACTTGGCTTTGTCTATAATGAAGAACCTATATGAAAACATCTCAGAGAGGTGGGTGGGAGTTCATGTTCTGTCACTCGGCATTGGTAAGGGAGGCAGTGAGTGCTGGGAGGGGAAGAGCCCATGTCACACTGGAAGTCACCTTTGACTGCGGATTCACCACCTCTCACAAGGTCTTGGGCAAGCCTCACTTCTCTTCTCTGAGTCTCCTGTCATCCAAGAGGCAACTGGGGATTTGAAAGGAGATACTCGGCAAAATATCAACTTGTAAGTATGAGAGCTATTCACCATTGTTCAGATAGCTCATCTTGAGAAATCACAGAGGAAAGCACCATCAACCTCGGAGGCAGATGGCTGAACAGTGGGATGCAGGGCTCGGGTTGTCACTAGCTGTGCCCCTGGCAGAAGCAAGAGCCATCACCTGCTAAATGAAAATGTGAAACAAACGTCCATGCAGAGGACTTGAGAGGGCTGAAAAGGATCAATAAAAAGGCCTAGGAAAAATTAAGATGGTTGTAAATGATAAAATTAGCTCCATTAGCTGAACCTATATCCTACAACACTTAAAGGTTTTGTTTTGCATTTTGAGACAGGGTCTCATAGGCTGCCCTTGAACTCACTGTATGAGCAAGGCATCCTTGAACCCCTGATCATCCAGCTCTGGGATTACAGATGTGCACCACTAAGCCAGATTTAGTCTCTCTTTCTGTAACCTTTGTCTCTCTCTCTGTCTCTCTCTCTGTGTGTCTCTCTCTCTGTCTCTCTCTCTGTCTCTCTTTCTCTCTCTCTCTCTGTCTCTCTCTCTCTGTCTCTCTCT
>NC_022009.1:9258096-9277227 GCF_000317375.1 Microtus ochrogaster | reverse complement strand
TGTGCAGAGTTGCTCTACAGTCCCAGGTAGCTTTGTACTAGTTTCCCATCTCAGCATCTTCAGTGCTGGTAGTGTAGGCACGAACTGCCATTAATTGTTGTCTTTGGCTGAAATCCCATACGTTACACACACACGGATCCAACTCATGCACTCCAGTTCCATGATACATTTCCGTGAAATACACTGATGTCATTTGTAGCTGAAAATTTAACTGCGGAGGCGACCTAAAGCTCATGTATTTCCTCTCTAGGGAAAGCAGCTCACTACGTCCAGAGGACATTTTCAGCAGTGTTCTACCGACTTCCAACCGTACTGGAGCTGCTCCTAGGACACACCCATGCTGTCTGTGTGCTGGGCTTCTGCCGGCCTAAGAGCTGGGCACACTAAGAGTTACTATACATTAGCGGCTTCAACCCTGTATACATATTAAAGTCATTCAAGGAGTGGTTTGTTTTTTTTAATCATGATGCTCAGCTCTAGGGGTGGGGCCCACATCCTTTGTGCTTCTTAAAGCATTGCAGGTGATTCTAAGCTGCACCCTGGGATTTGAGCAATTTGCTTTAAACGGTAAGGGAACTGAAGCTGTATTTCGAATCTACTCCAGCCTCAGTTTATGAAGCAAGGTCTCACAGGGAGGGGAAGCCAACAAAGCAGTAATTCATTCTTACCTCGGCCCTGTGGTGTCACTGAACTATCTAGCGGGCTATTAGTCAATTTTCAAGATAATGGCTTTGTTCTGTTTGAGAAAAAGAAATCAATGACTCTAATGACAATCAAAGGTCACCGGGTGTACAGGCTCTTCGGCAATCCTGAATTAATCTTCTCAAGCAGCTGTGTGATTGGAGAGGGACACAATTCAGTGGGCACATTATTGCGTTTCATGCTAATTCCTGATTATAAACATATCCACTTTGAAGTCTGAAATAAACCAATGCAAAACCCTTGGCGCTGGGATGCTATACTGCTCAGTACCTACATAAATAAAACACAGAACCTGCCGTATTTCCATATCTACTCTGCTAAGAGTAGAAGATACTCGGAATTAAAGCCTAACCACAGGTCCTCTTGTCCATCTACACTTGCTGTGAAGATACGGTTGCAGACTGTGAGCATCCAACTGATGGAGCACAGCACATGGACCCAGAAGAAACGCGACAAAGCATTTTTACAGCCACCTTCTCTGTTCAACGTATGCCATTCCATGTAGCTGTCACCGTTTTCTAAAATTATACCCCTTGGCTGGACATTTCTTATTTATTGCCTTTTAAATTTATGGCCCACCTATTTGCTTGTGACAATCATATTTCTAATAGGCCCACAGGACTCGAAGCAGAAGACTGTATTTCTTGCTATTGCCACCCAAACCAACAAACATGAACCAAAGCAAGAGTGCTTTTAATTCTGAGATTTGTGTTTTTGTCGTTCCTTAAAAAAATAAAAGGAAATTCATGCAGAAGCAAGAAAGATGAAAGGAACAGCCCCTTGTCATCCCCCCCCCCCGTGATGTATTATAAGGAGAAGATATTAGGTTAAAAGGTAAAAAGAGCTACCACTCCGAGTGTTCTTGGTCCCGGAGGATGCTGCAAACCTCTGCAGGTTCCACCGTATGCACCTTCTTCAGAACCGTATTTGTTAAATATCAAAAGACACCGCATCTGACCAACACCCCAACTTTAACTCCCACCATCCATTCTTGCAAATTCTCCCTTCCTCCTCCTCATGCAAGGTGAGGGAGAAAATCTTAACGTAACAAAGGAGAGATGGATGTGTGAAATATGAGGCTGAATAAAAATGGCTGAAAAGCCAGCCAGGCTGGAGGGCGGCCACACCCAGTGCTAATATGGACCGCTTCTAAATAACTCTGTTAGACCAGAGGGCAGCCGCTACTGCTTTGTTATTTCCCTCCATTTATTTCACTGAAGCCCATTGTTAATAAATAAATGGCATGGATTATTCCAATGACAGTCACAAAGACCGAAATATTTCAGAGTGAACCACCCTAATAAGTAGCTACGCCATCACAGTTTCAGGATTTGGAGAGCTGGTCTGCATTTCCAGGCTCCTTTGTGTGACCACAAATAACAAGCCTGAAATGGGTGTGTCCCTCCCTCCTAAGAATGTCCTCTCAGTTAATGGCTCTGATCTCAACCTTTGGGCAGAAACAGACGCACTGGGAAGCAGGAACAATAAGGAAGCACTTTAACTCCGCGGCTGAGAGATTAAACAAGTCCTGAATGATCAGGCCAAAAAAAAAAAAAAAAAAAAAAGAAAACTCCCGGAGGAGGCAAATGATGCATTATTTACAATACCACAATACACAAGAAAACAAAGGGGTGAACTGGGAGGGGACAAAGGCGGCGGGGTAGGGTGGGGGGAGACAGATATCATCCGTGTCGATTTTTTACAAGAACAGGTTTACTCCCCCCGGCAGAAAGCTCCTGGGTGTAAAGCATGCATAGGTCCCACAGGTGAAATGATGCACAATGGCCGAGTCCGGATCGCGGTTCCGCGTGCGCCGCAGGCATGCACTACCGAAATAAAGAGAATACCCTGACTTTTCCAGTTGCTCCACACACAGTCCATCTTGGTGGAATCGGCAGTGGCCTGCATGGTGCGGGCTTGGCGGGTTCGCCGTGGCTCTCCTCCAGGCGCTGAGCTTGCACTCCGTGTCGCTGCCCGGCTGCGGCGGTGGGCTCCGGTGGCCGCGCGGCTGCAGTGTGAAGCCGCACCGGGCGCGCGCGCAACGGGCGGGTGGGAGCGCGCGGGCGCCGCAGAGCCCGTCAGCGAATCAGTGCGATCCCGGAGCAGCTCGCGCGCGCGCACGCGCGCGGATGCGGCGGCTCAACGGGCCTGCGGCTTGGGTTGGGCAGCTTAGGGGAGCTGCCTCCGAGACTGTGGAGCTTTGATGGGGCGCGCACGCAAGCTAGATACGGGTGCGGGGGTGCGGAAGAAGGGGAGAAGGGAGGAAGGAAAGGAACACCCGTGTGGAAATGGCAGCTAAGGAGACCAGAGCTATTCCTGACCAGTGTGGTGCATATTCTAGAAATTTCTTAGAAACAAGAAACCTGTTGGCCAAGACATGTGGCAGTACAGATGTCAAGCTTACAGCATGATGCCCACTAGTCCTCACTTTTGCTCGTCTCTCCTGTCCCCAATTCTAAAAATGTTGGACACAGATTGCTGCTCAGGATCTTCCATAGGAATGCCAAATTCTGTCCCTTGTCTGGAATATTCCACAATTACCTCAAACCTTGTGAATAAAATTGTGGCTACCATTTTGCAATTATCTGAGCAACAATTACTGGCTAGAATCTTTCGGTGGTCTCAAAGAACCGTAATTTCTCCAGTGCTTGTTGAGTGAATACATATTAGAATATGGAACTTGGAAGCCCTTAAGTGTTGGCACATCAGATGGGGTCATTGGTTTTTGACAGGGGTGATCAGTTTGGGGGACATTCAAAGAGAACTCAGAGAAACAAAGGGCATTCTTTCAAAAATGTCACCTTTGGAACTGGGCACAGTGGAGGAAGAGGACTGGAGTCGTGTGTGATTTGACTGAGATTTCAGGAGTTCCAGACCAAATGTGAATGTAGAAGGAACAGGTGGTGGCTGGCTGTATTAGTGGCATAGCCTGTCTCTGCAGTAAATGCTCTATTGGAATAAACACAAAGACCTTGGCCGACTGGATAGGCCACAGCCGTGTTTTGATGAGGAAAAGGTAAGATAGCAAAGAGATAGGAATGGAATGTGAGCATTGTTTGGGATGGTCCATGAGGAGACAAGAATGAAGATAGGAGATGATCTGTCTCCGGGGTCACGGAAGGGTCGCGAAGGAAGAGTTTTGGACACCAAAGCCACATTTCCTGCTTTGTTTTCCTGTGACTTAGAGTACTTCTCTTCACCTCCTGGAGGAGTGCAGCCTTCTAGATTCTTCTCCAGTTCTCCAAAGTGGGCTAGGCAGAGTCATATTTGCATTTGAATATCCTGTATTGGCAATCCTCAGGCAGGTTGTGCTTGTAAGCATGATTTCATCTTCATTTTTAAGAGAATATAGTCTTTAAAATGGGATCTTTGGGCTCGTGCATATTCTTTTCAGAATACAAGGCTCCAATGTGACCAGTTGGGCCCCCCTGGCTCTGATTGTAGTATCTGAAGTTACATCTGCAGAATCTAAGTAATTATGGCTGCAGGGGATGATTCGGCCTTTCTGGGCAGCTGACCTCTCCTGCTCAGGAAGAGGATGGGTTCTCTTCAAAGCACATTATAACCAAACACTTTCCAAACTCACCTCTAGAGGGAAGTGGCCTTGTTCCTTGTTCTGTTTGTATCTCCTACCTGACCCACCCCCCAATTTTTTCTTCATTTCACAGCCTGTCATTGTTGGAATCAAGTCATCAGGTAATCTGGTGATGCCCATGAGCTCACCAGCACCAAAATCTCCCTGTCTGAGGTAGACTCAGAAAGGAGTTGCCTGGAGTCTGTTACTGCCCCAGGCACCTCTCAGTCTTTGGAGCCTGGGCCACTAGGAGGCACTGCCAGTCCAACAGAGGCCTCAGGCTTCTAGGTGGTGATGCCAGCAGGTACCTTCCGTTCAGTAGAGGGACAGTTGAGAAATAGCCAAGATCCAAGTGTTCTGCCACCTCCCCCCAGCCTCTCTGTATCCTGCTAATCAGAATGAATAGCAAACCTGGCTAATCTCAGCAAGAAAGCTGAGTTCAGCATCCCCTTCTCTCCCCTCTACCCACTTCCACAAAGACCAGTGGTCAGAAGCCAGGTCTTTCTCAACCAGAGAATAAATCATGCCAAAGGGCTGCACTTTTTTGCTGACCACCAACCTGACTTGGGAACGCCAGTTTAGCTGAACAATCACATTTTTTCTGAATCATTTCAAGTTTGAAGAAAGCAGTCTGATGGAACATGAGAAGTCAGTAGGGTCATCGGATAGTTGAAGGTTAGGAAGGAGCCTGCCAAAGATGGGGTAGGATTGCATTGCTACTAGTGACACGAGAATTGAGAGGCTTGAGATTAATGCACAGGGAAACAGAAAAAGACTGATGGAGCAGTAGAGGAGGGAGATCACTGGCCTGGGAGTCTCAGACCCCGGCATTCACGAGACCCACATGTACTGCAGCAGTTGCCTGGCCATCAGCAATGGGCGTCTCTGGGCTCTCACGATACACAAAAAAGTTCTAGCTTTACAAGTTTGCCGCTACGAAATAAAACCTTACTTCCCACAGACCTGGCAAACGGATACTTTCTTTGCTTGAATCCACATAGAATTGATTGACAGCTTTTGCCAAGTTCAAGTTCGAAATGAAAAAAAAAATGGGTACAAAAGATATGTAAATTTCCTTAAGAGGTGAAAGAAAATGGAAAGCCAAAAAAAAAAAAAAAGTTTGCTAAGAGGTGGCAGGAACTGCCACAGCCTCCAAGCCAGTGGGGAACAGAAGGGCTTTTTCCACAGCCTGCTCAGAACCCTCGGGTTATGTGCTTGCCAGGAGAGGAAGCGATTGCTTTAGCTTTCAAGATGAAATCATGCATTACGCAGTCTGTTTTGAAGAGGAGCAAAATAACCAAATTCTGTAATTTCATCCGGATGGAGATAAAAGCTGGGGGCTGGTATGCCCACGTTGACTGTGTGGTGTCTGTCTCCCCATGAAAAAAGAATACCACCTACACTGATATGTTAATTCAACAAATATTTGTTGAGCACACACTCCATGGTCACCACTTATTTCCAGAACATCCTGACCTAGAGTGTGGATGAGGACAGATAATGATGGAAATATTCAATATAAATATACTCCTGTGGACAAATATGCCAGAAAAACGAAGCAGGCACGAAGGGGAGAGAGACTGGGGACTGTGGTGTCTGCTGTTTTTATAAGAGGGTCGGCAAGGACCGAGCTTATGAGGGGAAGTCAGAGCAGACCTTAGAGGGTAGCAGAAGGCCCTTCGCTCTCTCATTCCAGCACTCAGGAATCTCAGCAGGATACCGAACATAAGGCCAGCTGGGACTACATAGCAAGACCCAGTTTCAGGGGTAGGGAAGGACAAACAAAAGAAAAGGAGGGGGAGGGGCAAAGGGAAGGGTGGGAGGTGGGAAGAGAGGGGAGAAAAGGAAGGAAAAGAACAGATGAGATGATGAAGATGTAGGGGAAAGAATATTCAGAGACACGTTGAGGTTTTTTGCCAGGATGTGGTAACTGTCAAGCCATCTCAAGCATCCTCCTAGAACATCTTGATTTTTTTCAGTGCTCTGTAAAGTGTTGTAATTGGAAGTAAAGGCACAGAAATAAAAATAGACTTCATTGTGATCAAGGAACATTACGGATTTGGCTCTATGCTATATGGAATAAGAAAATTTAAAGAGGCAGCTAGTTTGGTCCTTAACTGCTCTAACAAGGTAATGCATGGATTGTAATTGTGAAGATTGAGATAATGGATTAGCTCATAATTCAGGAAGTGTGTCTTCATGTGTTCTGGGCTATAGAATCTCTGGGAAGTAGAGACTATTACTTTGATTTCTGGATTAATTTGTTCCATTTACCCATCTATTCATTCGATCTACAAATATTTATAGAGGCCATCATAAGCGCATGTCTCTAACTACAAAGGAGCTATTCATGGGAAACTATAAATAGATAGAAGCAATCAGATAGCTGTCTGAGTAGGAGGAGTGGATACACCAGGCAAAAAAGAGTGGAGCTTTCGGGAGAGGCATCCTAGTGTAGGTGACAATCGAGCTGAGGTCCAAGAAGAAACAGAACCACCGCTTTGAATGATGGGAAGTTTCCAGGCCGACAAATAAATAGGAAATGTGAATCTTAATTACAGGCACATGTAGGGGTTACTTTGTGACAAGCCTGAGAAATAGTATTGCCAGTAAAGGAGGGAAAGGTTGAAGAAGTTCAAGTAGCAAACCCACTGAAGAAGGTGAATAACAGATCCACACTGAGGATTTTACAGACAGAGGACTTCATTTCTAGCACTTGTGAAGATCAGTCAACTCCTCAGTAGTACAAATAATCATCGATACCATGACCTCTATCATTCTGAAACTGAAAAACATTAAGGCAAGGAGATAGGAGAGAAAAGGGCATTTAGCACGGGTGATGGGGTTAGCATCTCAGGTCTAGGGTCCTGAACTCAAAGAGAGTGTTGGAAGGAGTCAGGAAGGTAGGCACGGGATGCATGGTTTTCATCAAGACAAGGAGAAAGGCTTAAAATGAAGCCCAATGAGAAAGCAGATTATGCTCTAAAACTGTTAGATCTACAGATAGTCTCTAAGAGAATGAGAAGACAATCGCTTGGCATTAATGGTCTCAGCTATCAAGGGGACATAGTTATCATTCAAAATTCTGCATCCAGCAATGCTGATATAGAAAGTTTCAAATACCTAAGAAACAAGAGAAGCTAGCACTCACGGAACCAGAAGGTAAACCTACCAATGTTGTGACTTCCAGAAGAATAAAACTAGGTCTAGGTGGAAGAAAATAAGATGCATGAGAAAATACTGATCATAAAAATGGTAATGGGACTCTCAATAAGTCATCAGGGGCTAGTTTAATACTATGTAGATTTAGCAGGATGATACTATTAGGTTCTCCCCTAGGGCCTGTCTAGCCTCATGTTCTTGACCCAACAATGGTGCCATTTATGGACTTCGTCTTGGGCAGCAGGACTTCTATCCAACCAGAAAGTCATAGATTACATCATGATCATGCCTCCATGGCACCTTTGAAGCTATCTCGCTGGGCCAGTCCTTACTGTAGCTCACAGGGCTCACAGCTGGGTGAAACCAGTGATCTCTTCCCCCCCTCCAGTAGCAGCACCTTCTAGCACTATTGGGATGAAGTGTCCACCTTAGCATTAGCTTGATATCTCCATGTTTCATGGTTCAGGTATGTGGTGTTTTAACAATAGGGTCTTACCATCAAGTTCTAGGTGACATAACAATTGTTTTGCATACAGATTAATGTATGTACTCTCAGCTTCCATCGGAGAAGCTTCTATTCACAGTAAATAACACAGAGACCCACAATTTGGCAAAGGTACAGAAAATAAGAGCCTATGGAATGCTCAGCCCTACGAGGAATGCCTGTACTGCGTGTGTGCACAGACACACATACACGCACACACACCAGGGTTCAGTGGTCATTGTGCAGGAAGGAGTGGTAAGAATGCACAGGCCGGAGGTGTATAAACACAAGGAAGCAGGGTCCTCTGTACACAACAGGGCAGTTGCAATATGAACTCACAGTAGTAACGGCAGCATACACAGGCACCGTGAAGGGTCAAGCCAGAACAAATCCAGAAGGAGAGGCTAACAGTCATGAAGCGTCACCCACTGGAGACTGTCAGCAATTGGTGGCTGCTGGGAAAGGGAGAGTTGTCTTTGGTTAGGAGTGCTACTACCAGCAGGTAAATCGCACTCCAGCAGGAGGCCACGCAAACGTGAACACATGCTCATCACAGACGTGATGAGTGAAAGGAGGGCAGAAAGATGGGGGTCGAGGGAAAGGGATAGGCCTGCGAGAAACTTGGGAGGAGGCGAATATGGTACACAATTCTCAAAGAATTAATTTAAAACAAAAACCTAGTAGTGGGTAGACGATGGCTCCGTGCTTAGGAGCACTTGCTGCTGTTTCAGAGGTCCTAGGTTCCCATTCTCCAACATGATGGCTTGCAACTGTCCAGGGGTTCTGATGGCCTCTTTAGGCCTCTATGGGGCACTACAGCATTACTTATCCATGATACACACACATACATGCAGATGAACAGTCATGCACATAAAATATTTTGACAAACTGTTGCTAATTAGTTTGGAGGGGGTTTTAAAAGAGAGACAAAGCTGAACCGGAGAGCGCAGTAGAACAAAGGCAGGAAAGAGATCAAGGAGAGCATGTACAGTCCTTGACTTCCTAGGGGAGGGGGAAGTATTAACTCCAGACTCTAACAAGTCAGATTTGCCTATTAAGTATCTCTGAACCAACCCTATAAGGAAACTACCATAAGCTATAACTTCAAATGAATGAGCTAGATGAGTAACAGAATCAAGCCAATCAGACAAAGAGAGACTAGGAAAGGGTCTTCCAGGATGGTAAGCATGAGTGGAAGTGTTAAGAATGTACTGAAACATGCTGGGACAGGCTAGCTAAAAAACCAAGAGCTATCAAGTCGATTAAACAAAATGATCTGAAGGATGCTTAATGAAGAAGAGTCTAGTGCATTATTCAAATAGAAACGCCAAAAATAGAGATGGAAAAGACTCCGGCAAGTCAGTGAATCTTCACCAGCCATTTTCCCAAATTCTCTTACTAATATAGTTTGTAGGTTCTTTTGAACCTTCTATACTCATCATAGCATTTTACACAGGTTCTCGGGTTGAACTTCGGGCCTCATTCACCGCCGTCATAGCAGCCCATACCCTTCACGCTAAACCGGCTAAAGCCTGCAGGAAAACAATGACTAAGCTGGATATGAACAACTCTGTCCTTCTCCTGAATTGCAAGGAGAATCGTTCAACATTTTTACTACTGAGTGTGACAACACTGGCTTGAAATTTTTGGCTGGGATTTGCTGGATTAAGAAAATGCTACTCTAGCCCTAGTTTTCTGAACACATATTAAATTTTAGCAAGCACCTTTTCTAAAGCTACTGAAATGAGCATATGCACTTCTCTGGTTATTCTGTGATATAGAAATTACATGCAGTGAGCTGTGAACCTTCAGTAAAACTTTTATTCCTGAACTAAATCTCATCGATTCTTTAATGTGATGGTTTTTAATGCACTGCTCAGAAAGGTTCAGTTTCCTAAATTTTCTTGTACAGTTGTAAGAAACATACTATCCTCTGCCGTCACCACCACCACCACCGCATCCTCCACCTCATCCTTGTCCTTGTTTTCTTTCGGAAATACCTTTCCTTTTATTTTGCATTATGGTCACACCAGCCTCAGCAATCAAGTTTAACAATGTCACTTTTCTGGAAGCATCCATATAAGATGGGATTCCTATTGTAATATTTGGAAGAATTCACCACTCAGCCCCCCTGGGTCCAGTTGACTCATACAATTCTTTAATCGGGTATAATAGGATCCTGCTTTTTAGTTTCTGATTATGATAATTTTGGTTAGTTTTATCCATGTAAATTTGTCTGTTAAAATTTTTTGTTGAACTGAGAACATAGATCAGTGATGGGGGCTGGCCCAGTGTATGTGAACACACAAATTCAAGTCCTAGCACTGGAAAAGAAAAATGTCAAGTTTATTGGTGTAAATCACTCATCCCCGCCCTTTAACGTTTCCGGTAACCTAGAAAAGCCATTGTGTTGATTCCTCGTTTGTGACATCATCACGTTTTCTCTGCTTGCCTCTTGATTGACAGGTTGGGAGTTTTTCAGTATTACAAATTTACTTTAAATAACTAAATTCTTATTTGTTGTTCTTTCTTTATATATTTGATTTACATTTTATATTATTACTTTTATTCTAATTCTAAGGAAAGCAGGAACTGCTTTTGGTTCATGCCATAAGGGTTTTGTATTATACAGGAAAATGCAAAGTTACATGTTCAAAATATATTGGAATAAACTAGTGTCTTTTATTAATTAAAAGTAATAAATGAATTACTTTTATTTTAATACTTCTGTTTTACCAACCCTTTCAAATGAAAGCATATTAGTGTTTTCAGATATAAACAAAAATCTGGTATGTTTGTTTAAATCCATACAGTTTGGGCAGGAGAGATGGCCCAGCAATTAAGAATACTTGCTTCTCTTCTAGAGGAAGGAATTCTGTTCCCAGCAACTACTGGCTAAAAAGTGCACTGCCTATAACTCCGGAGGATCTGATAGCCTCCTCTGGCCTCCATGGGTACTGCACTCCATGTTCACAACCCCACCACACACACACACACACACACACACACACACACACACACAAAACATAGCAAAAAATGTTTAAAAATAACCCAAAAAACTTAAAACTACAAATTTGCCTCCAAGCACTATTTTAGATGTACACTGTATTGATGTTACTGGTAGTTCAGAACATTTTCTAGTATTCATTGTAAGTTTTTTTGGTCCATCAATAAAGTACTATTATAAACAATTGGGGATTTTTCTAACTATCTTGGTAATTTTATACTATTTACTTTGCAATTAATACAAAATTCTTTACAACTATAACACACTGAAACATTTTATAACTTTCCTTATAACTTGAATATGCTCAATTTTAACATAGATGTCAAACGAACTTGAATGACTGTGTATTTAGGCTCCACAAATGGCAGTCACGTTACATTGATTAATCACAGAATTAATCTATCCTACTCAATTTTTTTTCAATAAGAAAAACAAAGAAGTGTGCTACAACCAATTTTGATGCTGTTTTGTTTTTAAATTTTTAAAATCTATAACCTTTGCTTTATATATTTTAGAACCATGTTGTTGAGAATTTATAAATTCAAGCCTATAGTGTCTTACTGATTAATTTATTTTTCATGTCTCTAGTAATAATCTTTGACCAAAAGTCTAGTACAGCTGGTAGTGACATACACAATATTTTTCTTTTGATCTGTGTGGCAAAACTTATTTCATTCTTTGCTTCCAAACCTGTAGCTCTGTATGTTATCATAAACAGCATAGTCTCAAGCCATGCTTTTAATCGGGGATAGTCATCTTTGTAAAAATTTTAATTTGTGTGTTAAATCATTGGTATTTCTGAACCTTCATCTCCCTACTTCCTTCTTGTTCATTATATCTGTTTAATTCACTTCTTCCTTTATCATCTCTAAATAATATCAAATGTGTTTTTGCTAATTCCTTCATTCCTCTAATAGTTTCACAAGATTATATTTATTATATTATACATTTATTTTATTTTTATATTATATATTTATTATATTATAGATTATTTTATTTCATAAATAAATCTTTTCAAGAAGATTGATTATTCATGTGTCTGTGTGGGTGCACGTGGGTGCAGTGCTCACAGAAATATGTGTTGGATCCTCAGGAGCTGAAGTTAGAGACTGGATGAAGGTGCTGGAATTTGAATTCAGGTCTTCTGCAGGAGCAGCAAGTACTCTTAACTGCTGAACCATTTCTCATTCTCCATTATAGTGATACCTTCTGGAACATTTTAGTGATCATCGTAGAAACTGTGATGTTCTTTCCTAGTTTATTCCAGTCTCTTTTGAACAAATAAAACTTTGCATTTTTCTGCATAATACGAAACTCTCATGGCAGGAACCACAAGTATTTCCTGCCTTCCTTCAGCTGTTATGCATATAACGATCAACAAATTACATAAAAATCAATCAATAAGAATTTAACAGTATTTCTTCCATCTACACTATCAGATCTCCATCTGGGAGCCTTTATTTCAGTCCAAAGAACTTTCTTTTCAATTTCTTTTAATTTAGGTCACGACAATCAATTATCTCAGATTTTGGTCCGATTTCTTTATTTAACTCCCATTTATGATTGCTGTTTTATTGGGCAAAGATGTTTTAAGCAGCACAGTTTTCTTGTGGCAGCTTCAAACTTTCAGTCTTAGATGAGGAGAACCTGTGCTTGGTTCCCAGCACCCACAACCACCCATAACTCCATTTCTCAGGGATCTACTACCTTCATCTCATCTCTGCCCAGCATGCACATGGTATATGTCTACACACATATGCACATGGAACACACACATATATGCAGGCAAAATATTTCCACATAAATAAATCTAATTTAAAAAGTTTAAAATTTCAAAAAAAGTTTAAAATTTCATTTCTGATGGCATCTGATCTTTGTACTTCCAGTTGAAAAGTCATGTGTGATTTCTTGTTGCTTCATGTGGACTAGTTCTGACCATTAAAACTATTTTATTTTCAGCTTTTTTTTCCCACTTGTTTATGAAATTTTTTTGATTTCTTTGGGTTCTACTGAGCCTTAAATATGCAGATAAGTGACTTTTAACCAGCTTTGAAGGAAACATTCTTAATGTTGGAAGGGTCAATCTTGGTGTTTACGCAACAGGACTGAACATCACTATGGAAACGATCTCTAGGTGTATCTGTGAGATTTTTTTCATTAGGTTAGTTGGGGATGGCTGGACACTGCAAATGTAGAATATTTCTATTGCTGTGACAAAATGTACCCTGCTGGAAGGGACTGAGCCCCAGAACTGTGAGCCACAGTACACCCCTCTCCTGTAAGTTGCTTTAATCAATTAGCAATGGAACAGGCAATTCATGTGCGTGTCTTCCTCCATTCCTTCTGACCCGTTTGCTCTCCTCTCTTCTGTAAACCCAGTGGTTGATGTTAGACCTCCTGAAACTGTTTCAAGCATATCATCTACTTTGTTTGTGTTTTCATGTCTTCATTCTTTTTAGTCACTCCTTTGGGCAATTTCTGTGCCTGGGTTCACTGTTTCTGTACCCTATTGTTCAATATTTTGTTAAATGTTTAGTTGTGATTTCAGAAATTTTATTACTCCTAGAAATTTAAGCTCTGAAGACAAAAATTTTCACCTTTTTAAATCTATTTTCTTTCACCTATCTATAATCTATTATAGTTTTTTTTTTAAATTTATTTATTTATTTATTTATTTTTGGTTTTTCGAGACAGGGTTTCTCTGTGGCTTTGGAGCCTGTCCTGGAGCTAGCTTTGTAGACCAGGCTGGTCTCGAACTCACAGAGATCCTCCTGCCTCTGCCTCCCGAGTGCTGGGATTATAGGCGTGTGCCACCATCGCCCGGCTCTATTATAGTTTTTAAAAAAATCTTCTATTTGTTGTCTATAATATGTGGCTCATCTTTGTCTACTTATATAATCTCTCTCTCTTTGCTTGATCATTGTCATATGTTTTTGCCTCTTGCATTACTACATATACTTTATAGTATGATAAACATCATGTGTATAAAGCAGTCATAAAGAGAAATGATGATACTAGCCTTCAGAAAAAGTTATCTTTCTTTATTAGTCAATTGGATAAGTTGTTGATCAAGTTCAGAAACTGAACTGAATCATTGTGAGTCTCAGGGTTTTTGTTTGTTTTGAGACAGGGTCTCAGGTATCCCAGACTGGCCTCCAAATTTCCATGTCACTACGTAGCCAAGTGTCTTAGTTGGGGTTTCTATTGCTGTGATGAAAACAACACAACCAAAGCATCTCTTATAAAGGAAAACATTTAACTGGGGCTTGCTTACAGATTCAGAAATGAGTTAATTATCACTATGGCCAGGAGTGCAGAGGCGGACAAGTAGGCATGGTGCCAGAGCAGTAACTGAGAGCTTTACATCCTGATCCATGAGTGACAGGGAGAGAGAGTGAGAGTGAGAGCGAGAGCGAGAGCGAGAGCGAGAGAGTGAGAGAGCGAGAGAGAGACAGACAGAGAGAGAGAGAGAGAGAGAGAGAGAGAGAGAGAGAGAGAGAGACTAGGAACTGGGAAAGACTAGGAGAGACTAGACCTAGTATAGTCTTTTGAAATCTCAAAGTTCACTCCCAGTGATATACCTCTTCCAACAAGGCCACACCTCCTAATCAATCCTAAACAGTTCACCAAATGGGAGTCAAGCATTCAAACAGATGAGCCCATGGGAACCAATCTCATTCAAACCACTGCACCAAAGATGGCTTGAAACTTGATTCTCCTGTCTCCTGGGATTTCAGTTTAAATGGATGCTATCCATCTCTGGTTTCTGTTGCCTTGTGGATAAATTTATGATATGATTCTTTTAGGTCATCATTCTAGTAACACACAAACATTTGTTTCCAATCTATAGTAAACACGAGCTCCAGTCTTATACGCTACTCCATTACATATCACATGCCATTCAGAGCTCCTCAAGATTCCTGTGTTGTGTCAACACCTAACAGAAGCTTCACAAGGGCTCTCTCACTCTGAATAGTCCTTTATATAGGCCACTATATTAGTTACTTTCCTGTGGCTGAGATAAAACACCATGACCAAGGAAACTTATAGAAGGGTGTATTTGGGCTTATGGCATCAGAAGGATAGGATTTCATCATGGCAGGAAGTATGTTGGCAGGTGGCAGGCATAAGCAGGAAGCTGAGTGCTCACTTCCTCAATGGCAAGCACAAAGCAGAAAGAACAAGCTGGAAGTGGCTTGAGGATTTTCTCTCAAAGCCTGTTTCCAGTGACATACTTCCCTCATCAAAGTCACACCACTGAATCCTCCCAAAATAGCGCCATCTGCTGGGGACCAAATGTTCAAATGTCTGGGGCTATGGGGGACATTTCTCATTCAAGCCACTACAATCTAATATTTAGTTGGTACCTGCATTTGATATTTGTTCCCACAGAAGAAAGTGATCAATGGCACCTCTTTACCTGGGAGTATCTCTCTTACGTATTGAACTTTAGTTGGTTTCAGAGTCATTAGCTCTCAAGTTGCCTAGTGTCTTTACAAAAGTTACTGTGTCCTTCATTTGCTCATGTCCCTAGTTGTTATAGAAGGAATATATGACACACTGCCAGTTACCCCACCTAGAGATGAGGTCTGCATTTTAAAACACCAAAACAATAAGCATTCAAAGTAATTGCTTAATTAAGGAAAATCTAATTGGAAATTTAATTTTTTAAGAAAACATTGAAATGTCACGTGGTGTAAAACTAAAGCAGTATTTCGTTAGAGATTATGTCATTAAATGTATGTGTCAGACAAGACAACAAGTAGGAAATTAATAAGCTAAATGGGAAACATTAGCAGTAGAAAAAGTAAATGTACACAAGGATGCAGAAGAAAATCAGAACAATAATAATGGCAGGAACTCAATGAAATACAAAGTAATAGAACAGGGCTAGAAGCTTGAAGAGCAAAATTCCTAGTGTCCTGTAAAATGCTGAACAAATGGAAGCCCAGCAATCTTCTTAGGTCTGTAAACAAACTCCAGAGAAGGTTGCTCTCAGATTAGAGAGGCTGATGGGCAATCTTAAAATCCAAAACTAAGTAAAAGATAGATAAATCAAATTCTTCAGAATAAGCCCCAAACCCTTAAGACGATGTAGATGATAGATAAATACTTGAAAAAAAATCTCCTCTGACTCCTCATGGAAGGACATTTCAAAATAGAAAGCAGACCTATCAGGATGGTCAAACACAACTAGACTGACATCATCAAATAAATGCTGGCGACAGGGACTCTCATTTTCTGATGAAAATACAAAACAGTACATTGACTTAGGAGACAACTTGGCAGTTCCCCGCCCATCAGAGCAGCTTTCCATAGAGTCAGCAGTTGTGATCTCTGACATTGGCCCAAGGGATGAAAATGGTGCGCACCCCAAACCCTGCACGCGGGTATTTAGAGCGGTTTCATTTTCAACTGCTCACACTTAGAACCTAGTGAGTTATTTTTCACCAGAAGGATGAGCTGGTCTGTCTAAGCAATGGAGCATTCTTCAATGCTAAAAAGAAAGGACCTCTTAAGTCATGAAAAGACATGGAGGTTAATTGCATATCAATGAGTGAAAGAGGTCCATCTTTTCTAGTATAGGTTTCCAACCACATGGCATTCTCAACATCAAAATACAACACAGGAGTCAAGGATCAGTGGCTGCCAGAGATCTGAGGCAGGAGGATGAGTAGATGGTGCCCTCAGTACTTGGAGGACAATGAAATTACTCTGTATGGGGCTATGTCATACAATATGACTGTAACTTTGTCCCAAACCACAGAATGTATGTACATATAGCACAAGAGTGATTCCCTGTGTGAACTGGGGACTCTGAGTGGTGATGATGAGCTAGCATGGGTTCATCAGCCTAACAACTGTACCTCTCTGGGAGGGGCTGCTGTAAACAGGAAGACTACGTCTGCTGCCTGCAGGGGGCAGAGAGGGACATTCTGTATTTTACTTTTGTGTGTGTATTGGGAGAGAAGCTAAAACTGCTTTAAGAAATAAAGTCTAGGGCTTTATTGGGAGACAGCTCAGCTGTAAAAGTGCTTGCCTTGAAAACATTAAGATCCGAGTTTGAGCCCCAGAAACCACATTAAAACAGCCAGGCATAGCGAGGTTTGTGTGTAAATTCAGCACGGGCGAGGCAGGGAATGGCGGATTCCTGGGGTTCACTGGCACTTGGTGAAAGAGGGCTGAGTGAAACACTGTACTGAGTTGAAGAGTGGGAGGAGTGAGAATATGAGCAAAGAGGTCAAGACCATGATAAGGTCACCCACTGAAACAGTTTACCTGAGCTAATGGGAGCTCACCAGCTCCAGTCTGACAGGGAAAGAACCAGCATGGGACCAAACTAGTCTCTCTGAATGTGGTTGACAGTGGCATGGCTGGGGTAGACTGTGGGGCTACTGGCAGTGGTCCATGATTTATCCTTAATGCTTTACTGGCTTTTTGGGAACCCGTTCTCTTTGGATGAATACCTTGCTCAGCCTAGACTTACAGTAGGGAGGGCCTTGAACCTTTCCTAAGGCAATGGTGCCTTTTACCCACTCTGTGGAGTGGATGGGCGGGGAGGGTAAGTGGAGGGAATGGGAGGAGGGAAGGGAGTGGGACCTAGGATTGGTATATAAAATGAAAAACAGATAGTTTTCTTTTTTAAATAAAATAAAAACTGTTCTGATTGGAAAAATAAGGGGTGGGGGTGGGCTGCATCTACCCCTGAGGAGCATCACTGAGGGGGTCTTCTGTCCTCCACAGGCACAGGCATACGTGTGCACATGAGTGACTATACACACAGGTGAACACACACAAAGTCTAATAAAGTCAGGGAAATACACTAAACCAATTGCTGGATCCTGAGAATAAAATATGAAGATCTTCGGCATTACTGGCCATGGAAAAAGACACATTTTTAGGATTATGTATTTGCATATAATTTTTAAACTATAGGAAAGTATGATTATACATTTAACAATAAAGTAGAGAATTTAGATATATGTTTCACACAAAAAAATTAACTTACCAAAACAGAATCAAGAAGAACTATGGCTATCTAAATAAAAAGTCAATGTTATTATTAATAATAATGTTATTATTATTTTAATCTATGTCCTGGGCTGAGGAGAGGGCTCAGTAGATACAGTCCTTGATGCCACGTGTGATGTAGTTCATCGTGTGATAAGGGGCCTTTCTTGAGAATATGCAAATAACTTTTCACATTATCAATTAGGCAGTTCAGTTCGAACGGACAATGACACTTCTCCAAGGGAGATGACTCAGCAGCACCTGACAAGATGTGTCACCGACTAGGGTCACACTCTGAGCCAGCGCTCTGCACCCATCCTACTGTTTGCCCGCAAAGAGAGGGAAAGTGCCAAGTGTTGGCTAGGATGTGGAGGAACTGGAACACTTGCGCCTGATGGCCGGAATGGGGAGCTGTACAGCCACTTAGGAAACGCTCTGGCAGGTGCTCGGTAACAGTGGGACCCAGCATTTCCATTTGTACATTTATATTCAATGGTGCTGAAAACACGCACACCTGAAAAGCGTGCTTAGTCACAGTGGTTCTATTTACCACCGTCAATAGCAACTAAACTGTGTACCCATTGTCGGTCAAGGGCTGGACCAATCAGCGTATGCAGACCACGAAAGACTTCTCAGTCCTTAACTGCCCAAAGGAACTCCATTTTGTCGTAGCTTTAGCTAACTTCACCCAACTCTGGCCTGGGCTGAGTACTGTACACTCACGAACTGCACCTGCAGCTTGGGAGGCTCCTTGTTTTACAATGGAAAACAAATTTTGTTGAATGAGCTGAACTGTTTTGAAACTTCTGCCCCTGATGTGACCTAATTGTGGGTTTGGCTTTACAAACCCTACCCTGCCTGTGTTGGGGCTGAGGTTCTTTGTGATGGCCTCTTCCGATTGCAGGCTTGATGTATAACAAGGAAGGAGGCGCTGATAGGCTGTCGTCTGCGATTCTGCTTACAGGAAATCTTCAGATGAGGCAGACAGGCTAGAAAGTAGACCAGGTCAGGGAGGGGGAATGGGATGCAATGACTGCCGGGCAGTGTTTCTTTGGAGGAAAATGAAATTTGTGCTACGTGGTGACTAGATTAAACACAAATCTCTCACATACTGTCAAAAAATTGGTAGTGGCACACACGTGGGAGGCTGAGGCAGGCAGATCTCTGAGTTCGAGGCCAGCCTGGTCTACA
>NC_022009.1:9232693-9257996 GCF_000317375.1 Microtus ochrogaster | reverse complement strand
ATATATATGTAGTTCTTCATAGTTGATGGCATCTAGCAGGGGTTGGGGGTTGGGGGTTGGGGAAGGAATCATTTTTCTTTAAGGGTTTGGTCACTGGAGTCTGACCATGCTCCAGTGAGGATATGGGCAACCCAAACTGGACTTGTGATGTGGGATACCTCTCTGTATGCTGTGAATAAGTTCTATTACTGTTGGTTAATAAAGAAACTTATTTGACCAATAGCCGGGCAGAATAGAGCCCAGTGGGAAATCCAAGCAAAGATACAGGGAGAAGGGCAGAGTCAGATGCCAGCAGCCACCGGGAAGCAAGATGTAAAGTAAGTAAACCCAGGAGAAGGGCTCCTGGGTTTTTCAGGAGATGCCAGCAAGGAAGGAAGGGTAGATATTTGCCATTCAGCCTCTCTGAGTTAGGAGGATTTCACCTCAACCTTTGAATCCCGAGTTCTATAGAGGGGTCGAGATCTAGATAAATTTCCCTTAGTGGCTTAGGGGGAGCTGGTGAATGAGGGAACAGAATTCCTGCCCACTGTGGTCCTTGCAGCTGAACCGCTTGTAGCAGCAGAGTTGCAGTTGCTTAAGGGGCAGCCCCTGAATTGTGTGGAAAACAAGTTCGGTTGATGGGGGCTTTACAAATATCAACCTGATAAACCAAGTTAATATTGTAGTCTATTAAAACCTTATCATGTATATATGAATGTTAATTGTTTCTTATTTCCTTTATCATATATTTTCCTATTTTTAGTATAAATGTCCTTTGTGTAGGAGGTATTCACATTTCTTTTTAATAGTCTTTTGAGCCACATGATTTTTAAATGGAAAAGCCTGATTACATATTAGTGGCTCATATTCTTGGTTACAAGCATACAACAGGCACAGGGTTTAAACCCAATCCTCTTCTCTCTCCTTCCCTTAGTTATCCCAATTCTATATTCAGGTCAACATTTTTTTTTAATCCTTAGTAGTAGGCTTCTCTGCTAACGCAGTATGCCAAATCGACCAGGATTAAAAAGTCATCTGGGCAGTGGTGGTGCACACCTTTAATTACAGCACCTAGGAGGCAGAGACAGGCACGTCTCCGTGAGTTCAAGGCCAGTCTGGTCTATAGAGTGAGTTCCAGGATAGCTAGGATTGTTACACAGAGAAATCCTGTCTTAAAAACCAAAAAAAAAAAAAAAAAACCCAAACCAAACCAAAAACAACCAAACAACAACAAAAAGTTAAGGACCAGGTTTAATCTGAGCAAAGCACTCTGGGATGACTCTTGGAAAAGGGAGCAGGAGAGAAATCACATGGCTGTCCTAAAGGGAGTGGTTTAAATGCCCTGTAGGAGTGCGGGGTGATGATGTGTCCCAAGGTGGGCTCGTGCTATGGTAAGCTTTGGGGCAGGGTCTTCTTGTGCCACTGCCACGAGAGAACTGGGCAATTTCTCTGAGAGGGCAGGGTTTGGGGAAGCAGGAAAGGGGCTTTCTCAGCTGGGGCAACCTGTTCCAGGAGAAGACATGCCATACTCATTTTCCTGTGTCTGACTTAGTCCGGTCTTAGTCACCGTGACTGCTGCAGCAAATGTGGTCATCACAGATGAATCTCCTGGCTCTGTTGGTTTCGTTCTCATCGGACGGATGCTCAGCGCTAGTGTCCTTGCCCTCTATGCTGCATCTGAGTGTGGAGTTTTAGAGACTTACACAATGAGTTCTCCACAATGGCTGCGCTAATCTGCTTTCCCACCACCAGGACGTAACTGCTTCTGCTCCGCTTCCTCCCCAGCCTTCACTTATTTTTAACAGGCACTCTAACTAGCATGAGATGATTACAACCTGAGAAGAGAATGTTCTTTCCAATGGTTGCCTAATTCCTTAAGGCAGGAAACTATTTTTCTTGCAACAGAACTCATTCAGACAAGCTAACCTTGTTAGATATTTCTCTCACACCCACACAATGTTTCTTCTCCCTGAATTGTCCCATGGCTGGGCATGCTGCAGTAGAGATCACCTTTGTCCACAGCCCTCTAGAATATTTTTGAATAGCTAGTTCTAAGCCATTCACTCTGTCCTGCTTACCCCTCCCTGCAGAAACTCAAGAAAAAATGTGGTCAATGCTTTTTCTTTGTTGGTTCTGCCTCTTGTTCAAAATCTTAATGCTTTTCCTATGGCCCTATGTGACAAGGTGTGTTCCTTTCCTTGGGACACGTAAGTAATAGAATTCTTCTTCTAATGACACTGATCTCTGTTATTAGCTAGTCACCTCTATACATTTAACTCTGACTCACAAATGCAGCTCGCATCTCAGTGTTTCTGAGACCACTCGTGTGATTAGAACATTTTCTGGTCAACCCTGTCTGTTATGCATTGAGTTTGAAATGTCTCCCAGAGGCTCACACTTCGGATACTTGGTTCCTGGATGATGTAAAGGATGAAGCTGTGGAGATCTTAGGAGGTGAGGCCAGGTGGGCAGAATTGAAACAATAGGGGCAGGCGGATAAAGGTTACTCTGCTTCTAGTGTTGGCATGTTCTCTCTGAGTGCCAGTCTGGCTGCCATGAGAAAATCTCCCCCACGGGTTGTACCTGCCCTGCTATGCCATGATGGACTGTAGCATCTGAAACCTTGAGCTAAAACCAACCACTGTCCTTAGTTGCTCTGCCAAGTATCTGCCACAGTGAAAAGTATCAAACACACTATAAACTAGATTCGGTTGCAGAGCTTAGAAAAAGACCTTTATCAGATTCATTCTTGATCTTTTTTCAAATCATTGAGTTTTAATATTTATAAGAAAAAGTTCAATGTGACAATTCTTATGCTGAAAGTTTTGGGGTGATGTATTCCATGTCTGGGTTCTGGGCAGGACTACTCAGTGCTAGGTTTATGGTTCACACTGATATTGGCGGCTTTTTCTCTCACCTACCACCTCGAACATTCCTTTCATTAACTTCAGGCTGAGGGTCGGTATTGGTAAACATTTTCCCTTGTCTCTTTGGTACATCGAAGAGCAACACTGCCTTCTATTTCCTTCTATTTCCTGCCCATTCTTCTAGCCATGGATGAGTTAGATATTTTCTTTGAAAGTCATCATTGACCATTTTGATAGAATGAAGCAGCAACTAGAATATCTAAATGGATGGTTATTGCACAAATTTGCATTATACACTGGTTTAAACATTTTCAATAAATCTTCATAGAAGGGAGAGATTGCTTTCCAAGCTGTGTCTCACTGTATAAAGTCATAGAAAAGTCTCTTTTGCTGAGCATGTGTTAGTGAACAAAGACCAGAAACCAGATTGAAAATAAAGATCTCATTAAACATTAACAGCACAGTGGTAAAGTTTTGCAAACACTTGCAATTTTGCAGACTTCCCCTGAGAGATCTAAGGAGGAACTTGTATTTTTTTTAAGTACCAGTCTTAAAGTTTGGGGAACTACCTAAGCAGCAGTGATCCCCCCCCCCCACACACACCCAGAGGCAACATGAACCCACAAAAGCAACCTCACGATTTAAGGCACAAAACTTGAGGTTGTGTGTTTGTGTTAGGTAAAAAAGTGAAAAGGCAAGAATGGAGGATTACTGCAGAAGTGCTATGGGCAAACTCACTCTGGAACTCAGCCGCACACAACTCCATGAGCTCAAAAGGAACAGAAGCAGCATGACTGTGTTTGCCTCCTGAAGATGAGTATCTCAGTCGCAGTTTTCAGGAGGTAGAGTGATCAAGAAGTTTCATGAAAAAGAAAAGTATCCCTTCTTTCGAGATCATGGGAATAGCAAGTCCCAGCTCATTTTGAGTGAGTCGAAGATGCTTATAATCGTGGTTAAGTCTTGAAAGTAAAAGACAGTGACCTGATGCTATTCAGTAAAACTCACATATTAGCCCTGAAATCAAAAACACTCTGACACATCTTTGGATCAATCTTCTTCAACTACAGGCTCATTGCCTCTGCAGGGTACGTTTCACCTGCCTAAAGAGGACAGCTATGTGTTGACATAAGCTAACTTGGTCTTCTACACTAGTGTGTTTCTCTCAAGGATAGGGACATTCAAGTGTAATAAGTAATTTGTAGTAACTTTTTGCAGGTGTTTTCTGAGTCATTTCAGAATGGGTTTAATAAGAAATGGCTTCCTTGAAATGCTTTTGAAGCAACTCTTATTAAAATGCTGATGAATTTGGAAAGCTTATACATACATGATATTCCTTTAAGGACTTTCTCTTCTAAGCTACCTCACAAACCTAGAGGCAGAATCCTTACTGACCCACTGATCCATCACTCCATCTCCTCACATTTTAAGCAGATGCAGCATCTACAGAAAGACTCGCTATTCTGGTCCATGTACAAGGACCAGAAAGGCTTACTCAGGGAGGAGAAAGGGTTGCTAGCTGAGGTTTTAGAAGGCATTTGCCTTACAAACATATGACAAAGCCACACTTCTGAAAGGGAAAGGAGAAAATGCCAAGATTCAAAGCCTTCTTCTTTTCAGTTTCACTGTATTTGTGGATGAGGATCCTTCTTGCTTCCTCGTTTAACTTCAATTAAAGATCAGGCATCAGGAGCCTGTACGGTGAGTCTCCCTCAGTTCTAGCCTTAAAACTGCCGGATCACTGGGGGTGATGATTATTTGTAACTCAAACATAAATGGAAGATCAGAGAAAGCATTCCACATGTGTAACACCATCGGCTGAACATGGCCGGTAACATACCAAGTCACAGACACTGGCTTAAGTTGGTCACGCAGATTTACTTCACAAGGAAGGCATAGTCATACTCCCATGTCACCGTGGGAGAAACTGAGGCTTGGGCTGGGTAACTTGACTCATTTCCTTCATTTCCTAAATCCCCCTTGATAGAGGCAGATTTCAGATCTGAGTTTGTCTGCTTCAGAGCTCCTCCTATTGTTCCAGACATGGCTAACCGTCACCCTCTGTGTCATGGAGGCCAGGGCCCAGACAACAAGGGTCTGCAGTCTTGAACCTGGGAAGGAATCTTGCGCGCTGTGCTTCTGACATCTGATTCCTGAGTTTCCCTCTTTAGAAAGAGACATGATGCAACTACACCCTATCACCACAGGGATGACAAAGCGATCTCCAGAAGCCTAAATGTTGGGAGTCTCTCAAGTCTGCCTTCATTCTCTCCCGGGTTTTGTAATCTGGTAAATGCAGCCAGCAACTACTTACCAACTTCACTGTTTACACAACCTCATCTCCTCTGACCCTCTCTAGGCTCATCAGGAGGAAACAGGAGGTGTCACCATACATATGTAAACAGGCCAGATTTTTAAATGTAAATTTACCAGAGGTTGAGTGGCAGCCAGGAAAGCTTTAAATTTCCATAGCTCAAGCCAGGGCAAGGGCCCAATTACAACAGTTAAGTTCCAAAGTGAGGAACTGGCAAGACAGCTGAGTCAGTAAACTATGGGAACCATAACTGGATCCCCAGAACCCACAAATAAGAAGCCAGGCATGGTACTTGTTAATCCCAGAGCAGGAGAGCAGGACACAGGCAGACCTCGGGGCCTTGCTGTTTGGCCAGCCTAGTCTATTGAGTGAACTCTAGACCAGTGAGAGACTAATTAAAAAAAAATGTGTTGCATCTAAAGAACAACTGAGCTTGTCACCTGGCCTCCACGTATGCACAGGTGCATGCACACCTGCATACGAGCACATGTGTGAGCATCTGAAGAACAACTGAGATTATCACTTGATCTCCATATATGACAAGCACATGCACACCTGCATGCCAGCACGTGCATGAACGTCTGAAGAACAACTGAGATTGTCACCTGGCCTCCATATATGCACAAGTGCATGTATACCTGCATACTAGCACATGCACGAACACTCACATGCATGCAAAAATACACACACAGTTCTAAGGGGAAGTATTGTATGTTGTTGCTTTATATCACCCACATGAACACACCATGTGGAAAATAAATTTACAATTAATATTCAAGGAAAGTGTTGGCTCTCTTAAATTATGTATTTTATTAGCTAAGATGTTTACTATGTCCATTATTAATTGAGTGAATAAATAATTCATTAAACAAATAATACAGACCATTTCTTTTTGTCAGAACTTTTTTTGCTTAACCAGGAAGCTCAAAATAAAATTTAACTTTGAGAGTAGTATAGAATTAAAATTAGAGAGTATAATACAACTGGGCCCCCTCTTCTTTTATGATTTGGTGTCCTCTCTCTTTTTTTAATTTTCACTTTTTAAATTGTAACCTCTATTGAGAAACTTGTAGCTGTAAGAAACAACACAAAGATACCCTTTGCAGATTTTGCATTGTTTCTTCCAGCCAGTGCTGACATTTTGCAAAATTGTCAGCTACCTTTGTCTTAGTAGGACTAAATGCCTCAGAAAAGTTTCTGGCATAATTGATTGAATCCACACACTTGAGCTGAACACCATGCAGTGGGAGATGGGGCAGTGGGAGATGGGGCAGTGGGAGATGGGACAGGGGGAGATGGGACAGGGGGAGATGGGACAGGGGGAGATGGGGCAGGGGGAGATGGGGCAGAGGAAGATGGGGCAGTGGACAGCTATTTGCATCATGGCAGACCAGGAAGCAAAGTGCCAGGAAATAGTTAGGGAGAGGATTCTGCCTGGAACACACCCTCAGAGACCTACTCCCTTCAGGTAGACCTCACCTTTCAAGGTCTCCAGAAATTCCAAAAATAGCACCAAAATGGGGTACAAGTATTCCAAACATGAGCCCGTGTGAGAAAACTTCAGATTCAGATTCAAGCCATAATAGTACAATACTCTCACAACCAGGGCACGGGTACTGAGTCAATTTCCAGTATTGCTTAAGTTTTCCTAGCCTTTTACTCACAGTGTGTGTGTGTGTGTGTGTGTGTGTGTGTGTGTATTAAGTTCTACAGAGCTATGACCTGTACTGGTCCCACCGTGTAAGCGAAGATCGTGAATAGTTCCAACACCACAAATCGCTGCCTCTATGGAACCACACCTACCACACCTATTTTGTTTCCATCCTCCCACACAAGACTATTTCACAGGCCATATTTTCTACACATGTTGGAGTTCACAAGAGATTAACATAATACATGGATGTTTTAGAGATACACTTAAAATGTCATCACATTTTCTGGCCATGTCAGTTAACCAGTCCAGAGAACTGCCTGCAGGAGGCTTTCCAAGCAGCAGAAAGCAGATTTGCACTCTACATGCTTCCAAGTTTTAGTAGAACCAGGAGATGTCGTGTGCCTCACATTCTTGTCATGGGCTAGGTTCAGAAGACACGGAGATGCAGAAAGACAGGTGCTCAACGATTGGGAGACAGAAATGCAAAGGAGCGATTGGCATACATCAGTTTATTTCAAAAGTTTGGATTCTAGTTGATATTAAAGGACACAGCTGGAAGAGGGCTTTAAAGGTAGTGAAAAGTATCCAGTCTCTAAAATGCCTTGAGCAAAGGCCTTTAGCTGAAGCCAGGTGGAGCTATATCAAAATGGATACCAAGGAAAACCAAACCAAACAAGCACAGAAACAAGATAACACCAAGAAAAACAAACATAAAAACATAAAGGTTCCCCCCCCTCCTAAATGCTCAGTTAGATGTTCAGAGAGCCCATTAAAAAGAAGGTACTATACATGGCATGAGTGCTTGTGCATTGACAGGTGTAGGGGCTGGGGTGTAACTGGGGGATAGAACCCATGCCCAATATGTGTGAGACCATAGCTTCAGTTTCCAGTATCTCTCCCCTACACCCAGACACAGAGACAGAGATAGAGATGGAGAGCAGAGAGAGAGGGAGAGGTAGATGACAGAAGAGAGAGATATACAGTCAGACAGACACACACACACACAGGACACCAACATACTGTGGGAAGAACTGGGGAAGGCTTCTTGGGAAAGGTAGTATCTATGCTGAGTTATAGCAGACAGTAAGCTAAGCCACACAAATGGTGTCAAGTAGTGGGTAGGAAAGAGAAGTGGGGAGAATTTGGCCCTGTGTGGAAAGCCTTTGAGGCCAGTTTGGAGACGAGAGTCAGTGTGAGTTCATCGGGGAGACAGGAGACTATTTGGAGGTAAGGACCTTAAGGTGAAATGTGATCTTTTGAGAACTACCAGAGGAAGAGGCTGTAATGTTTGTTATATTTCAGAGAGTAAACTAGATGTTGTCTGCTTTTCCATTAATTTTTAACAACAATCTTGTGATTTAAACATTATAACTGTGTTTCACAGACGAGGAGCCCACAATTTGGAGACGCAAGATAACTTCCCAAAGCCATGCCGTATATAAGTGATGGGGCCTGGATTTAAACTTGGAGGACTCCCATTCTTACATGTAAGGACCATGAATAATCACATCACTTATGCTTCTCTTTCCTTTGTGTGTGTGCAGTGTGCATACAGACATGTGTGTGTGTGCGCGCGTGTGCGTGTGCGCGTGCGTGCGCACTTGTGTGTGCCTGTTGAGGCCCAAGGTTGATGCCCGGAATCTTTTTTGATCTTTCGTCTACCGTCTTTCTTAACTTTGTGTATGTATAGACATGCTTTTGCATGTATGTAGGTGCATATGTATGTATGCGCATGCATGTGTCTGTGCACTTGGAGGTCCGGATTGTCAGGAATCACCTTCCATTGTCCTTTCTCTTCATTCATTGAGGCAGGGTCTCTAGCGAAACCTAGAGTTGCATGTGGCTACTCATGTTAGCCAGCTTGCTTTAGGGATCCCTTGTCTCCACCACCCAAGGCCAAAATTGGAGGCAGTAACACCACATGTACTCAGTGTTTTCTTAGATTCCTGGAAATCCAAATGGCAACACCATCATGCTTGCCCTTGTATAGCAATCATTTAGTAGGCAACCCATCTCTAGGCTCCGCCTTATTCTTTTGAGATAGGGTCTGTCAGTCAAACTCACGGCTCTCTTATGGAGCTAATCTTGAGAGTCAGACTGCTCCCAGGTTCCTCTGTGTCTCCCTTCCCTGGTTTAAATTACAGGCAGGTGGCCAGATACACACATCATTTACAGGGTGCTAAGGATCTGAACTCTGGCCCTTTTACTTGCTAGCAAGTGCTCAACTATCTCTTGAGCCCATTGGACTACTTTATATTCTGATTTTATAATTAAGATGCAAATCACAAGAAAGGAAAATCTGATGGTGGCTGGAATTTTGTTTTCTTATAAAATAGCAGTGGGGATTGAAGTCAGAATCTCGCACAGCCTAGGTTCTCTGTACATAGCCAATGCTACTATTTATTTCCTGTGGTATATAAGTGAGAATATTGCTTTCCTATTTGTAACTGAAGCTCCAGCATTTAAGGAACAAGTTCAATTATTTATCAGGAAGTAGCCTGTGTCCCGAGTTTAAAGCAGACAAGCAGACAGACCAGAAGAGAACCTCAAGAGAGGAACCAAAGTATGGCAGTTATGACACTAAGCCTTAGAAACGCTTTTCAAGTCAAAGAACACATGCAAAGTGTGACAGCTATGAAACTGAGCCTTAGAAACAAGTCCAAGAGCACGTGCAAAGATGTGGTGCTGTTGGAGAATGTCGAAGGGGAAGCAGGCCATGGGAAAAGCACCCGTAAATGGAAGCCCTCAGTCTGGAGCAATGTAGCTCCTCACCGTCTGCCTCCAGACCACTCAGTGAAAAAGGAGAACTGCTGACCCCATCATATTTGCTGGCACTAAACCTTGGAATCTACATGATAATGATCTCCTTGGGTTATTCTAACATCATCATCATCATCATCATCAACAACAACAACAACAACAACAACAACAACAACAACAGTGAATTGCTAGCTTTTAAACCCGCAAGGGCGCACATTGCTCTGAAATGCCTTTACTGGGTTAAAAATGGTACCCAGAGAGGATGGAGGAGGTGACCTTCACAGTATGGCCTTTGCTGGGAGGAAACAGCTAAGCATACTTGTGCGTGAGTCTTTGCTTCTTGTTCTGCCCCAGCCCCCTCTGCCTAAGTGAGGCAGCCTAGGTGTCACCTAAGAGCTGTCTGTGGGGTTTGCTGTTCCTGCTGTCAGCACCCCAGCGCCCGAGTATTTCTCTGTCCTCAGGAGCTGATGCTTCAGCTACTTTGATTCTGTACCTTCGCAGTTGCTGCATCTTTGAATTTACAAAGCAACATCAGTTTGATTTTTCTTGGATTTGGAGTTTGTCCCAGCAGGGGGTGACTGTGTTTGGCTTTTGTTGTAGGTGCCTTAGGTCATTCATGACAACTCCAGACAGTGACTATCCTTTGGAGATAAAGCAACAAATAAAGACACACGAAACAGTCAAGTTTATTTCCCAGGAGACATGAGAGAGATTTAAGAGTTGAAAGTGTAGCACAAGAAGACAAGTAGTGCATTAAGTAGATAAGAGTAAGCAGTGAAAAGAAACAAAAGAAAATAAAAGAAAAAGATCAATAATACTTTTTTATTGGGAGGAGGGGAAGAGTCTGCTGTATCCAGGCTGGCCTTGAACTCACAATCGAATAACCAAAGATAATCTTGATCCTCCTCTGTCTGTTTCCTAAATGCTGAAATTATGTACACACTGTTATGCCCAGCTTATGTGGTCCTGGAGAGCAATCCCAGAATGTTATGAATGTTGGGTAAGTACTCTTCCAACTGCGCTGCATCTCCAGCCTAATACCAGAGATTGCTAATCATGAAACAAGGCCAATAAACAAACAGAAACCTGATTCCAAGGAGGAAGACAGTAGAAGGACCAGGCACAGTTACTGTGGGAAGCTGTGGCCCTGGGTGTTAAGGAACAATGGAGGCTGGGGAGGGAAACTTATTTTGTCTTTCTCTTGAGTCAGCTAAACACCTGCCCATAGCTCACCTACCCCCTGGCTTCAGGACATGACTGAAGTTCAGAAAGCATGACCTCATTCGAGAAGAAAGGGGAAATGGCCAATGATGGGACTTGGAAAGGCAGGAGCATTGGTTTTTAGCTGTGGCTCGGAAATTTCCTAGCCAAACATAATGGCCCATTTCTGTCTCTTGGTGTTCAGTGTCCCCTAAAATAGTATTTCTTACAAAAATAACACTCTTTCCCCACTCCAAGTATCTTGGCATCTAAATGCTATTCTAAGCATTTTGGAAGGAAAAATTAGTCAATGCTATTTACGACAATGACTGCCATGCTGTGGGCCGTGATAGCTTCCTTTGGATTGCCAAGAAGAGAACAAGGGTGCCGTACAAATGCTGGAAAGCCAGCCGAGGGGGCAAGTCCAGCCTGGGAAGATGTGGAAGGCAGCCAATGCCTAGCAGTGGAGGGGAGTGTAAGGGAAGTGTAAAAGGGGGTCTTTTCTTTTCCTGAAGTTTTATTTAAAGATTAAATGCTACTGATAAAGCCTCTTGGTGTGATTATTTTAGCGACTCCTTCCTGACCTTCACATAGCAAATACAGAGCCCAAACTTTCCCTTGTTGTAAGAGCTTGGGGCTGATCTCTGTTCAATGTATGTCTTAGTTCCACACATACGGAAAAAGAAAAGATTTAAGCACTGGGATCGTTACAGATAACACACACTGCCTCAGAGGCTGACTCATTCAAGGGACTTCTGTACCCCTCTATAGGACTTGTTCCTCCATCCCCCATGAATGCTGAAGTCTTGTTTCTTTTCCCATGCTAAGGTCTCAGAGAGGAAGGCCCTGGGCTGGTCAACCAGGCATAGAGGCAGGAGTCCCATTGTCTCCACTATGTTTGGGACTCCAGGCGTGGGAAAGGCTAGGGTACTGTTCCTCTAGTTTCTAAGTCTACAGAAGCAGTGGAGGACCTTGTTAAAATGACTGAATTACTGGCAGCTTACTGAGTCAGAAGCAGGGACTGGGAATCTGCCACTCACAGGCTCCTGGGTCCTCCTTTGCACATATAACTTGAAAAATCACACACAGAAGCGCAAGGATTCTGCATCTAAATCTCTCCCAGTCCTTGTGTCCAACAGTGAATTCTAAGAAGCATCAGAATTATGTTGGCTCCTGGACTTTGGAAAGGCAGAGGTCTGATTGCAAGGCAGAACAGTGTTTGGAAAAGATGGAGCAGAGACAAAAAGCTAACAGGAGCGGTATCTTGATGTTTTGTGGAGAGCACTGTCATTTAGTGAAATTGTCGGGTGGCTTGAGCAATGCTTGGAGAAGTCTGCTAGATTATTCATGTGAGCATGACGCGTGTTGAAGCCTCTTTCTGTCACTGTTGTCCATCTCAGAGCCACAGATGAGAATCGCAGACCTTCTGATTTGGGCTTTATCTTTGCTACTGTGTCTGTGTTCAAAAATGTTGGAAGTTGGACTCCAACTGCTACCTTGTAAACCTCAGCACATCCTCCGAGATTATGAGGTCTCAGTTTCTGCTCTATAACTCCAGATTCTTTATTGAAAAACATGCTTATAAAACACCAGCCTTATGTAACTTTTAGGGATAAATGAAAAATAGGGCCCAAGGTAAGCATTAATTTGGCAAAAATTAACATTGGCCTAAGCAATGAGGCCTGAACTGCCTAGGTCATATGGGTCTTGCCTAGGTATTTGAGTTATTCACACTGTATTATCAATCACCAAAGACACCTGGAAATTCTAGGTATCCTGAATATGATACAGTTTCCTGTAGATTCCATACAGATCTTTGTAACTTTTTCTCATTTTTATCTTGGGTCTATTATGTCAGGAGTGTTTTGTTTGTTTGTTGCATACGTGTAATAAGGAAGGAAGGAGAAAAAAAGAGCTGGTGGGTGAAGGCCATTGCCACCTAGTCTGACAACCTGAGTTCAAGCCCTGGAACTCATATGGTAAAAAGGAAAATTACTCCTCCAAGCTACAAGCTGTCCTCTGACTGCCACAGGAATGCTGTAGCTCATGCATGCAGATACTGCCACCCCAATAAACAAGTAAATATTTAAACAAGCCCTAGATCCACGGAGTCTAAAATAAGGCTTGCATATTGTACAGTCTTTCCAATGTAGCAACGGTGAAGCTCTCCCGCAACTGCTGCATACCCCAAATCGTCTGACAAAGCATGACTGTCTCCATGGTACCCGTTGCCATGGAAACTGAGAGCGCTCCTGATGAGACAATCAAATCACCAAGAAAGCGCTTGGCTATGCCTCCTAGCAGCTTGGCTCTTGGATGAATGAAATGCTTTCTGTTCTTTGTCTTTGGAAGAAGTCATAAAAGTCTTCTAAAGATGACCGCTGCTAAATATTGCTTAACTGATATTGTGGAAAATCTAAATAACGAATCCCTTTTTAATACCAATTAATGAAGTCTTAATACAGATAATGCGTGTGCACGTGTGTGTGCGCATGCACACGTGCGTATAAATGTGTATGTGAATGGAGTGGATGTGTGAGTACAGGAGTGTGCCTTCCATTAAGTATATTATATGGAGGTCTGAGAACAATTTCGTAAAGTCATTTCTCTCCTCCTACCTTTATGTGGGTTCCAGGAATCAAACTTACATAGCCAGACTTTCACGGCAAGTGTTATCTGACTGGCTCTCTCGCTTCCTTTCAGAGGAAGAATTCCGCAGTAACTCATATAATCCCAGTTTTAAGGTTCTTCACACAATGGTTAAATATGGACAGCGACAGTAGTTACCATTTATAGGAAGGCTACTCTCAGATTTAAAATGACCAGTATACTCTTTACACAATGCAATACAGGGTTAGTTCCAATCCTCAATGACCCCCAAAACAGGGTTTAGAATATGCATCATATTTAGTGTTAAAAGTAGAGGCAGAAACAGTACTGGGTGTGAATTGTTGGTGATGTTTGCCCCAAGTGACTGCATTGTAGATGACAATTATTCTGTCTATTTCTGCATGCATGGTATGTGTGTCTAATAATACCTTTTCATTTCCTCTGCCTCTATTTTTATTCTAAGCACCCATAACTAAAGGTAAAGTCAGTGTTAATCTCTGTACCTCTGCTTATAATCTAGACCTTTACATGCAGACAGACATCATATCAGACTTTAGGACAAGTTTTAACTTGGACCTATGAATAGATATGTTCTCTAACAAGAGATCAAGTAGTTAGCTTTTCATTTTTTCCCACCTCCCTTCTTTTATTGTTTTGTTGTTTTGCAACAGGATCTTTGTAACCTAGGCAGGCTTGAACTCCTGTTCCCTCTGCCTCTTTCTCCCAAGTGCTGGAATTAGAGGCATGTGTCACCATGCCTGGCTCTCACTGCTTGCTTTTTAAATGTCTTTTGTTTTCCTTTGTGATTTATTCTCCCTCAAGATTGAGGAATTTGATTTGTCATGAGAGAAGAAAGCAGTAGTTTGTTTCTATGGAACAATGTTCTCCTAGAACCCATAAGTCAGCAGTTTTCATAAAAGATATACTTCCTGCTTGGTATTAAAAATACAGACAGGGGAGAACAGGGTGAAGAGATGGCTAAGTGGTTGAGAGCACTGGCTGCTCTTGCAGAGGACCTGGGTCCAGGTCCCAGAACCCGCATGGTGGCTCACATAATCTACAACTCCAGTGCCAGGAGATCCAATGCCCTCTTCTAGCCTCCTGGAACCCTGAATCCATGTTGTGCATGGACATACATGCAGGCAAAACACCCATACACATAAAATAATAAACAAAAATAGACAAAAGTACTGAAAATATGTTGAAATGGGGGGGGGGTCGTCTGGATAGTGTCTCAGTTCCCTGAGGGTCCTGAGGTTAAAGTGGTAGAACACAGGGGCTATGATAGCCCATTCCATCAGCAATCCCCACTGCACCTTTTACCTAATAGAAACTGTCATTGTGGGGCTATTCAGCGTTTAGGGATACAGGCTAAGGAGAGAAGGAGCAGGACAATGAGACTTTGGTTCAAAGTCTGGTAGGCTTTGTTTTTGTAAATAACACAAAAATTCCAGTGACATAAAATATGTGTAATGCATGTTGATTGAAATATAAACCGGCTAATAGGCACTCCCTTCTCAAGGCATCCCTCGGTTTACACTGAGGTGTCTTCCAAATTCAATCTCCCACTTTTTCAGTGGGCAATTGCTACTTGGTATTGATCTCTCTCTTTTTGTCACTGAATAAATAGATTTATCTCTTTAAATATGTACAAAGGTGGCATGAATTTTCATAAGTTAACTGCCACAGCTTTTTATTTTTGCCCTATTTGTTCCCAACTCAACCTTAGATAAGGGACGGAAATGGTACATTTGTAGTCTAAGTGACATGGAAAATATAGATTGCAGATTTGAAATGATAAAGTCACCATAAATGTCGGTTTATTAAGCATTCAGAACTAGAATTTATTTTTCTCTTTTGACTTTTTTTTTTACTTTAAAATGTATATATATTTAAAAGGTATTTATTTAGGATATGTTTTCTGGCCAGTCCTAAAACACTCTATGGTACACTTTCCTAAGATCCATCTGCTGTGGGATTAAATGCTACAATGATAGTTTTTCACCACAACTGCTGAAAACGTTCTTTGTTCCCAAGCTAGGTGAGGCCAGTTACAGATCTGTTTGTTCAGGCCCACTTCCTGCCAGGTTAGGTGCCCAGCACTGTGACTGCCTATCTGAAGGGCTCCTTTCTTCTCTTATTCCCTGACCTCCCTGGTTTTGGGTAGTGGCTCTTATTAAAAGTACTTTTGGCTTTTTGTCAGCAGTTAAGGAGAGTGATACCTATCTAGTTTCCTCTTCTTGGGTTTTCTGTTCCTGTCTTTAGGAAGACTATCCCTGTGTTTTGGTAGTCTCTGTGCAGTTTTTATTATCAGGATTGTCTTGAGTTAGTTGTTAATATTTTGGGTAGCTGACTTTCTGAGTGCTCTTTTTAAACCTCTTCATCTCAAGCTTTATGGGAACAAGCAAAATATACAATGCACATCAGCTTTGTAAAGGTATAGTCATGCATCAGAGGAAGAGAGCGTGAGTCTGGATTAGAATAAGGCAAGCCATCATCATCAACATCATTGCTATCATGGAGATCGCCATCATTGCCATCATCACCATCCTCCTCATCATCACCATCATTACCATCATCATCATCGCCATCATCATGATCACCACCATCATCATTGTCATCACCACCATCATCACCATCATCATTGCCATCATCACCATCATCATTGTCATCATCACCACCATCATTGTCATCATCATCACTGTCACCATTACCATCACCACCATCATCATCATCACCATCATCATCATTGTCACCATTACCATCATCATCACCACCATCATCATTGTCATTATCACCATCATCACCATCATCATCATTGCCATCATCCCCACACCATCATCATCATCATCACCATCATTGCCATCATCATCACTGTCACCATTACCATCATCACCATCATCATCATCACCATTCATCATCACTATCACCACCACGAGCACCATGATCACCATCACCATCATCACCATCATTACCATCATCACCATCACCACCATCATCATTACCATCATCATCATCATCATCATCATCATCATCACTATCACTGCCATCATCACCATCATCATCATCACCATCATCATCATTGCCATCATCATCCCCACACCATCATCGTCATCATCACCATCATTGTCATCATCATCATCACCATCACCACCATCATCATCACTGTCACCATTACTATCATCATCGCATGGCCTCCCCCCATCCCCATTTGCTTTCTGTTCTTCACTTCTGGTTGTATTTAGTATTCATTTAAGTGATTTGCTACACAGCTATCTCCAGATTTGTTAACTTTGGATAGTGCACGTTACATAAAAAGTGTAAAACTAAGGCATGAACTTGAGAGAGTGGGAGGGGACAACAGAAGAGTTGGAAAGAAGACAGGGAGGGATAGAAGCGATGTGAGCACAGTACTCCTGTATGAAATTTTCAAAAAAATAAAAAGTTCTAATAAAAAGATCAAAGTTTAAGCTTTGAAGTTCGGTTGCTGCTAAGTGTTTCTGCAGCTCTGCTAAGCCAAGCAACTGTCACCTGAGCTGTAAGTCACCAACATCTGTAAAATAAACTTAAAAATAGTAAAGCACTTTCACCATCACTCATCTTCCTTCTAGGTACTGGTTTTATATATTATACATTATTTTTAGTGGTCCAGAGTCATAAAATTTACATTATTTTCAGGAGCCACAATTAATACTTTTCTCTTTTATCTGAGTGATTCTTAAGTTTATGATACTTATAGGAGTATAGAAAATCTAAATAATATCTTGAGGAGTTATATAATCTATATAACATTGCATGACAAATAAGATTCAATAACAGTATATAATAAATACCGTCTATCTAGTATAGGATGAAATAGTATAGTATAGTACATTATAGTTTTATAGCCCCTTAGATGGTTTTGCAAAGTCAATATGTTTAGACTCATGGAAAAGAAGAACCTTGGCTTGCTACAGCTGAGAAAACCTTTAGCACTTGCTGAGCATAGAGCTTGCTCTTTTGGTTAGTCTGGCTAGTCCTGGCTAGTCGTCTTGCTCTGGGATCCCCTGGCTTCACCTCCTGGAGGTTGAGATTATACTTGGGCAGCCACACCCATGCTTTAGGTAGGTGTTGGGGATCCAAACTCCAGTCTTTGTGTGGCAAGTACCCTACCCAGTGAACCATTTCCCCAGGCCCAAAATTCAGTTATTACTTCTCTTTATATTTTGTTCTATCGATTTCCTTGATTTTTTTTAACAAGATAGTTTCCTTCAGAATTTATTTTTATCTGAGGTATGGGTGAGTGAAAACCTCAAACCGTATTTCATACAATATTTTGATTTTGCCCTTTTATATAAACATTGGTTTGGGAAGGTATAGAAGTCTAAGTTTGAGAACCTTTCTCTGTGCAAATCTGGGATCGGCTGCACAGTCTTACTGAGATGAGGGATGTTATGCTCCTTGCTTGGGACTCCTAGCAGAGCTCTCTCTTGACAGACTGAAATATCACCAGTACCTCTCTGGGTCCTGTTGGGATGAATTGTCATGACAGCTGTGGCCCTGGACCAGCCGCCACCTCTGGTCTGCTACCCCACCTTACCTGCTACCTGCTGCTCAGGTATTCGCCTGACTTTCTTGTCCACGGAGTTCACTAGTTCTTATTTCCAGTGTCGACAGCAATTATCTAAAACTTATTTCTATCACCTCAGTGGGAAGACAGAAGGAGCAGTGCATGAATTTCCTGCTTTGCTACCTTGAGTCAAGATCCCCACAATTAATTTGTAGGCAAGCAGAAGCAGATATGTATTAATAAAACTACACAGAGATCTTAATACATATCTGCTCCCGTTTGCCTACAAATTAACTGTAATGTCAGCCAAGCCTTTTTAACATCTTTGTGTTAACTTTAATTTTTGAAGCAAAAAATGTTAGTGGAATTTTTGAACCACTATTTAAGGATTCTACCACTCTCTTTAGTGTTATAAGATTCCATCCTTATCTGGAAATAGGGGTTCTGCATAAAATGCCCAAATATCTCCTTACTACAGAAAAGCAGCATCAGCATGCATCACCCAAACAAAAGCCTAAAGACTCTCTGTCTTTTTGCCTAAGCATGGGAAGGTGTACACCACAACAGGTTTGTTTGTTATTTTTGTTTTTCCAAGACAGGTTTTCTCCGTGAAGCAGCCCTTGCTGTCCTAGAACCAGCTCTATAGACCAGGCTGACCTTGAACTCAGAGATCTGCCTGCCTCTGCCTCCTGAGTGCTGGGATTAAAGAGGTGCACCACCACTGCCCAGCCACAGAGTCATACTTATCAATAAGCAGCACCCCCACCCCAACTGTAAGTGAGGCAAAGGCCTGGTAGCAAAAGTCAGCCAATAAACACAGTCAAATTGTTTTAGAGAAACACTGAGAGACACTAACATCCAGGCAATAATCCCAGTGAACCGGTGACAACACTGGATTTAGTGGTCCCACAGTCTTCTGTTAGATGACGTACAATCTGAGAATAAGATAACAAGCCAAAGTCATGAAAAGATGGAAGCAGGGTGGTGACATAGCTTAGCTGAGCACTTGCCTGGCTCAGGCACAGGATGTAGTTCTAGCACTCGGGATGTGAAGGCAGGAGGATGGAGGAGTGGGCGAGGCAGGAACGAAGAGGAAAGAGCAGAAGCTGTTAAAAATGGACAGCCTTCCCCCTACCCCCACTGCTCTCAGTGTGAATAGTGCCCCCCAGGAATAACAGTGTACTAGAGACCCCTAGGGCCAGAGCAGGTGAAGGTGGTAGAGATGAGGTAAACTGAGGCATCACTCAGTAAGGAGCTTTGATTCTGCTCCTACATCGCTGGGAGGACAACAAAGGGTTTCCGACAGGCTGCTGTGGTCTGAAGGCCACTCCTACAGAGGACAGGTAGGGACCATTCAGCAGGGAACATGGGGGAAGCAGCGAGGCCACTAAGAGATAGTGAGTGACCTGTAAGAAGGAGGTGTTGGCTACTGAATGGGGGTTTATGCCCCCTATTTTGTATGCTGAAGTCCTAATGTCTGATATGATGATATTAAAAGGGGAAGCCTTGGCATAGAATTGGGTCCTAAGGGTACAGGACTATGGGCTCAGTGCTTTTATAAACAGAATGTGAGGGCTTCCTCTGCTCTAACATGTGAAGATGTACAAGACGGCCTTGCAAACTGATAAGCAATGCTCACATGCACCAATTCTGCTGCCCCTTGCATTTGACCTTCCTAGCCTCGAGATCCGTGAGAAACAAATCACTGTGGCTCAAGGCACTCAGCCATGTACTTCATCACTGGGGTCTGATATGACAAAGAAGGTATTGTTGAAAGAAAAAGTAAGTGCTTGCACAACCCACCTTTTCAGCATCTGCTGCAATGAACACAAGCAGTTCTGGGTTCACTTAATTGATTTGATCCCTGGCTTTCACTTCTTAGTGTAAAGCAGTGACTCTGGACTCCAGGCTCTATTCAGTACGAGTGCTGCAATCCAAAGCTGATATTCCCTGTGACCTATGTTCTCCTAAGATGCCCCAGACAATGTGACCACAGAAAACTGTACACAATGAAAGACATCCTGAGCGTCTACAGGAGGCTGTCTACAGCACAGTAGGTAAGTAAGGTCAACCAAACAGGAAGTGTGATATACCACGACAATGTAGCCAGCAATGTCTTTGTTCCATTGGAATCTGCTCAGGGACAGGCTGACTTTTTCAGTTCCCTTTCAGATTGTGCACATTGTGATTTGATTTACAGAGGATGTGTCTGAAAGAAAACGGTCCACTGGAGTCCTAACACTTTGATTTTTTTTTAAATTGGGAATTTTTTCTTCCTTAACTCCTACCAGATCCTCCCTACTCATGCAACTCTATACAGGCAAATGAAAAAAGCAAACAGGCAATAATAATAATAATAATAATAATAATAATAATAATAATAATAATAATAATAATAGCAAAAATAGCAAAGAGAAAGCACAGGAAACACTCTCAAAAACAAAATCCATAAAAATCACAAAATGAGAAACCATAATATATAAGCAAAAGACCAGTAGGACTAGACATTTATTCTAAATATCATTTCTCAGTGTGGCATCCCTACTGTCCTCTGCCTCCTTAGCCAGGCACTCTATGACTCGGCTCTCCTTCCTCAGTTAGATATTCACCATTTTCTTTTAAAAAATAAATATATTTTTGCTTTGTTTTGTTTTTTATTATAGTAAGCTCTTAGTGAAAGCAATTCTAGCAGGCCGGTCACAAACAGGCGCTTAGGGGCCGAGGAGATGGCTCATCCAGTAAAAAGCTTGCTGTATAAGCACTGGGAGCTGCGTTTCATTCCCAGAGCCTACGTTAAAGAAAAAGCCAGGCGACTGGGCATGGCAGTGCCCACTTGGCAATCCTAGAGCTGGGAGTGGGGAAGAAGAAAGGTGAACATTTAGGGCTTACTGGCCTTGGCAAGTTCCAGGTCATTCAAATACTCTGTCTCTGGGGTGGGAGTTGTGGGGGTGGGGGTGGTGGAGCACACCTTTAATCCCAGCAGAAATGAATCTCTGAATTTAAAACACAACCTGATCTACTTAGCCAGTTCTAGGCCAGCTAAGGCTACAAAGTAAGACCCTGTCTTAAAAAAAAATGAATGTTGGATAGCCACTGAGGAATGACACCCAAGGTTGTCCTCTGGCTTCTACACATACGTGTGCACACACTCCCTGACAGGTGTGCACCTATACACATATGAACACACACACCCCTCCACACACACACAGCAGGAGGTGCTTATCTGGAAACAATATCGTTCATTGTTCATAACAGGTGGCAGGAAAGGGCAAATTATTGCCATAGGTGTAAAAGATTAGAAATCACCATAGGAATGGGAAGAAGAAACAGCCAGAATGTGTTTATACACACAATGCTCCTTGTTTGAAAGTCAGGCTCTCATCACAATGTACTTCGCACAACAAAGGGCAATTAAATATCTTTTCAAGAAACACTAATTGCAGGCTTCTGAGAATATTTCTGGAGATTTGCACAATGCAAAGACATTAAAATGCGTCAATTAAAACCTAAGAAAATGTCATATGGTGTCTTAATAACCTCAAAGCTTCATGTTGAAAATAAAATACCTGTGGTTGGCTTAAAACTTCTCTTAAGTTTTAAGTTTTCCATCTTAGTTGATTGCTAAGCTTCCGAAGTGATGGATCAATTTATATATAGGTTGTACAAATTACTGGTTACTTAGCTCAACGGAGCTTAACAACACAGTAAACTTATACCAGCTGCTAGCCCCCCCCCCCCCAAAGCAACCCGGGGGATGCCTCTGAAAAGCAAAGGAGGCTGAGCAATCTCAGAAACTCATCTGTAACCTGGGGAAGCCTTCAGGAGAGTGGGTGGAGTCCAGTGTGGACTGCAAACTTCGGTCTAGAACTGAGGGATGGAGGAAGGACTGCCATACAACTCTCTTCCCCCACCCCCACCCCGCCGTAGCCTCCTTATTCCCTGGGAGGGCATGGCAGAGCCAGAAAAAGATCAGCATGACTCTCCCAGGGCAACACCAGAGCACTTCCTCTTTGTCCAAGGAAGACACAGAGAAGTTCTCAGAGAGACAGACACACTCAGTGGAACACGGGATAGCAGTGAGGGTGAAGGGTGTGAGGTCACATGAAGGTTGGAAGGTCAAGTTTAGCCCCATAACACCGGAAACTTCCCTTTGGGGAAAACATTTTTTCATACATTCAGTAGGTTTGCCACGTGGGGATGCAAGTTAGACTTTCAAAATTGATAAGGAACCAACTGATAAAAAAAAAAAAAACTATGGGAGGAAAAGGATCAATCAGAAATTGAGATGGGGACCTTGGGGGAGGACTGAAGGGGAGGGGAGAGGCAGGGAGGGCAGCAGAGAAAAATATAGAACTCAATAAAAATCAATAAGATAAAAGATATATAAAAAAAGAAATTGAGATTGGAAAGTTAAACAAAGCCTAAAGCCTACATTGAAACTCACAGATCAAGCACAGAAAATTGCTGAAGATATGTACAATTTAAATATCACAATGTATTCAAAGTAATGAAGAACTTTATAACCAATAGAAAACAAACCCTTTATTTTCTTCAAGTATGCGTGAGACATCCCCCCAAGTCAATATTGCTAGAGCACAATTAAAACTTAATACATCCCACTGTGAACCAACACTGCTCAACTCATCAGAGAGTAATGAAATTAAAGCTCAGGGGGAAACAATCAACACTTGAGTCTGAATGATGGTGAAAACACATGTCAAATGTTTTGAGTTTTAAGCACATCTGTGATAAAATAGGAAAACGCAATAAACTCAAGTGCTCCAAGGTCAGCAGTGATGCCAGTTCAAGGAGAAACTAATGCCATAGAGTGGACAGCAACAGAAAATAGGAAAACTGGAAACTAAGCTGTTTTCTGTTGCTTAGGTTAAAGTATTTGGTCAAGAAAAGGGAAAAGAAGCAAAGAAACAAATTCAGCATGGAAACAAGAAAAGAGTTGTGTATACAATAAAGACCACAAGTCATATTATAAGCAACTATACGCTGGCACTTGCCAGTGGAATCATGGGGATAGATGTTTGAGAGTTGATAAAGGTGTCAGCACAGTTCAGTGTGGAAGTGCTGGGCTGTCCAATAAATGCTCCTGAGAAAACCCATTCAGCATGTAAAGAAAAGAAGGTAGAATTTACCTCCTGATGTGCTCAAATGTTAAACTGCACAGGCATCTCCAAAGTCTAGACGGTGAGAGGAGTCGTAAAAAGAAATGAAAATAAGTGTGGGGTTTGACATTTTCTCTAAAGCACAAACCAATAAGAACAAAGCATAGAGTGAATTAAGAGTTCTGGTCAGCAAATGGCTTAACTGAGTTAATGAGCAGCTGTCAAACTAGAAGGGTTATACTACTACTACTACTACTACTACTACTACTACTACTACTACTACTACTAATAATAATAATAATAATAATAATAATAATAAACCAACGCTGAAAATTAGCAGGAACCTGGGGCTGACAGGAAAGGAAATAGGAAAACCTAAGTGTAATCAAGCTACTAATATGTAAAAGAACCCAGGGAATGAGCAAATCTGTGATGCTAAAGATGTTCATCCTCTTTAGCAGTTAAGGAGGCAGGGGAAGGGAGAAAGGAGGAAGAGGTACTAGAGAGGGAGAAGTACTGTTGCTTCTGTTAGACCAACAGAAATCTGAAATTCAAATACCAAGTGCTGCCAAGGATGTTGGCCTCCCTGGTGGGGATGTCAATGGGTTCTGACAATTTGATGAGGCCAATCTGTCAGGTTTGGGGGAAATTATGTATACAAGGCTCTGGTGAGGTAGCAATTCATCATGTGTGGCGTGGCTCACAATAATTCTTCTGCAGGTTTCTATGGAGTTTGTGTAAGATAGTTTCAAATTTTGTTTTTTATTAGAAAATTTTAAGTAATATATTTTGGTCATATTCTTTCCCCTCCTTCAACTCTTCCTAGGTCCCAACTTCATGCTTTTTCTTTCTTTAAAGCAAAAGAAAAAAAAAACCCAAATCAAAAATAAACAAGCTATAATAAACCAACCAAACAAAAACAATAAAAACTTTAAAAAAAACCTAAAAAGTGCACACATAGAAAAATGATGGAGTCCTGGAAAAGGAGCCTGCCCTGAAATTTTCTAGATATACCTAGTATTCACTGGAGAAAACTGATTTTCCCTTTCCTTGCAGGTATAATTACAAACGGCTTCTTGGTTAGGGGTGGGACTTGGTGTCCATTTCCGTCTCTCAGAGCTGGGATTTTGTCTGGTTTGTGTTGGATATTTATAACCCTGTTGTGTGGGTGGCACTGAGCAGCTGGAAGCCACCTGGGACTCTGTGGTAAAATCCAATGGATGCACACAGAGATCTCATGCAGTGACAAGAAGCAATGCGTTCCATGCACATGCGCGCTGTCTCAGTAACACTTGAGTGGAAGATACAGAAGAAGGAACGGGAATTAAAACACAGTGTCATCTTTAAAAACTAAAGGCACATCAGACATGGGTCTTACAGACGTATCCAAGGGCATAGGAATCCTGTTAGAGTGGGCCCCTGAGGGAGGGAGGGATGAGCATGAGAAAGAATAAAATAAAACCAGGAGAAGCCTTGCCCTGGCTGATGACGGCGCACACAATTCTCACCACAAGGACAACTAGCTGGCTTTGTGGGGGACTTCCTTCTATACACCACACAGCAAACGAATAAAAACAAGAGAGCAAATAACTATGGTGAAGCAAGTGCTTATATATTCAAGCGAAAAGGGAGGGTTCTAGATTAAAATATTTATCTTCTTTATAATCAAAGATGTAACCTATTGCCTCTCTACTTCCATTTGCTGAAGCAGGATCTTATCACGTAACCGGCTGAACTTGAACTTCCAATCTTTCATCCAGCCCCCAAGTGGATTACAGGCCTGTGCCATCACATCAGGCATCCAAATCCATTTCTTAAAAAATAGTCTTCCGGCCGGGCAGTGGTGGCACATGCCTTTAATCCCAGCACTCGGGAAGCAGAGGTAGGCGGATCTCTGTGAGTTCGAGGCCAGCCTGGTCTACAAGTGATGGAGGAAGGTCATTGGTTGATTTAATAAAGAAGCTGCTTGACCTGATAGGTTAGAACGTAGGTGGGAGGAGCAGAATGCTGGGCGGAAGAGGAAGTGAGCTCACAGACTCCTGATAGGTTAGAACGTAGGTGGGAGGAGCAGAATGCTGGGCGGAAGAGGAAGTGAGCTCAGAGACTCGACAGCTCTCCTCTCAGGAGCAGACGCCTTAGAGAGACACATGATGCTCCACTCTTGCGGGCAGAGGCGAGAGCTCTGCTCTCTGAGGCACACGCGATGAAGCTCCGACCCAGGATGGACGTAGGCTAGAATCTTCCCGGTAAGCGCAC
>NC_022009.1:9182912-9230141 GCF_000317375.1 Microtus ochrogaster | reverse complement strand
GGCTAGATAGAAATGGCCAAGCAGTGATTAAATGAATACAGTGTCCGTGTAATTATTTCGGGGCATAAGCTAGCCAGGCAGCCAGGGTGCGGCCAGGGGGCTGGGGACTCAGCCCCGCCACTTCAATTACTACATACAAGGGCTAGTTCCAGGACAGGAACCAAAAACTATGGAGAAACCCTGTCTTGAAAATCCAAAAAATAAAAAAAAAATAGTCTTCTGTATATTTATAGGTGTTGTGGTGGTTTGAATAAAAATGGGCCCTGTAGGCTTGTAGGGAAGGGCACTATTAGGAGGTGTGGCCTTGTTGGAGTAGGTGTGGTCATGTTGGAGAAAGTGTGTCACTGGGGGTGAGCTTTGAGGTTTCAAATCCTCAAGTCAGGCCCAGTGTCACTCTCTCTTCCTGCTACCTGAGGGTCTGGGTATGGAATTCTCAGTTACTTCTCAAGCACCACATCTACCTGCATGTTTCCATGCTTTCTGCCATGATAACAATGGACTAAACCTCTGAACTGTAAGCCAGTCCCAATTAAAACGCTTTATAAGAGATTCTGTGGTCATGGTGTCTTTTCCCAGCAATTAAACCCTAAGTAAGACAGGTGCAAACAAGCTTTATCATCTCAATCAGCAAGTGTCTGTAGTGTAGAGAATTGAGCAGATTAGCCTTCAACTAATCATGCCTGATGTAGCCATGCCATACTATAAATGTCTCAGTAGTATGGAACACTGAAGATTTAGACAGAGTTAGCAAGTGGCTTTATGAATGTTAGAACAAACTACTTGACTAAGTTTCTAACAACTCAGCTAAGTTTTAAACTTTTCTACTGCCAACAGTAGTTTGATGTCTGCCTTTATCAATCAACTGGTAGACAAAGCCATGTATCTTCATGCAGGGCACCACTACAGAGTCATGGCTAAATGTCATAAATGCTCCCAACTGAATGAATGACTTATTTTGTAGCAGAATCACCTTTGTGTCTTCAGATGGCTTTCTGCCCAAGTCACTCACTCACCTTTAAGTTAAGGTACCATATTAAAGATTAGTATTATGACTTAATAAATGAATACATGTTTGTGTGTTCTCAGAAAATTTCCTGGGAGAGGAGAAAGACTTAATTTTTTTTCATTTTCTAGAGGATTAAAATCTCTTGAGGAATTGACTGCTTGTGTAGAAACACAAAATGGAGAATGCCATTCGCTACAGCTATGTGAGTTGACTTCTGAGGACAGACCTGGAAGGCCCAGTTACAAAACCAAAAGTTGTCACTTTTTAGTTACGGGATCTCTAGCTGTGAAGACCACGGTTATTGCCAGGTTCCACTATTAGTTTAAGAAGCTAGGAGTCTCTGTAACCCAGATGCTGAAGGGTCAAATCTAGACAGGAGTTCTTCCTCTTAAACAAAAGACTTTCTCATAAAACAATAAAGGAAGGTTACCAAGAAAGAGGTTTCCAGAATTTTCTTTTTTTGATTCTTAAACCTAAGGAACTCTGTTGGGAGAGTCCTGGTCATTCCTGCAGAGAGAACATGAAAACATATGACTCTATGCCTTCTAAATGGAATAAATTTAAATGGGGGCTGGACATAGCTCAGTGGGTAGAACCCTTGCATACTGTACACAAAGTCCTGGGTTTGACCCCCAGTATCATACAAAATCCAACTGTGCTTTGATGAAGCACACCTCGGCCCCTGCATTCGGGAGAAGTCAGCAACAAGATTAGAAGTTCAGGGTCATCCTCATCTTTGTAGTAAGTTGAGGCCAGCCAGGAAACTCATGTCTCAAACAAACAAACAAAAAAAAAAGGAAAAGAAAATGAAAGGAAAAAGTAAAAATTAATAAATTATCTATTGCCTTGAAAGGAGATTATTATTATGTTGTAACTAAGCCAAGTACAAGTTTGATAGTCTGAACATGACTTATAATGGTAGAGTCTTGAGTTTTTGGTTCATTGTTTTTTAAGAGGCAAACTACTGGGAAAATAGCACCTTGCTATCCCAGGAATTACGCTGGTTATTGATTAGCAGTCGTCATTATCTTCCACTCTTCTTAAACATAGCTTCTCTTCTTTCAAGAGTCAACTCACGTTCATCTCAGCTGTTTTACATCACTGAGAGAGGTAATTGCTCACCTCTCTGTGTTCCCTCTCCATACCTATGCTATTATACTTATACCATTCAATGGGCATCTTGCATCCTTTGTAGAGTGATGATGTACCACTCTATCTTGTTCCTCATTGAATCCCAACTCTGAGTGTTGTCCATCACAGTATGTGCTGAATACATTTACAGAATTGGTTTTAAATTTGGGGAGAAGTTTCTAATAGCAATAGTGGGATGTCAGTTTTATTTTATGTGTATGTGATGTGCTCATGTGTGTATGAATACGCATGTATATGTGGGTGTGTGTGTATAGTGTGCATGCTTGTAGTGAGCAAAGAACAATCTGAAAGGGAGTTCTTCAGATGCTCCTGTCTTTTGAGGTAGAGTCTCTCACAGGCCTAGAACTCACCAAGTAGGCTACGCTGGCTGTCCAGTGACCTTCCATAAACCATCTATCTCTGTTTCCACAGTGCTGGGATTGCAAGCATGGGTCTGCCATCTGCTTTATTGTTTTCTTCATTAAAAAACAGAACAAAAACAAAAGATGGGTTCTGAAGATTGAACTAGGCAAGAACTTTACCAGCTGAGGCATGTTCCCAGCCTGGATTTGAGTTCATAGATTTTTCATCTATGATATGTAAAACGTTTATAGAGGTAGAAGGACAGCAAATGTATTGAGCAAGCTATAATCTCAACTCAATATTTTTTTTTTGTCTGACAGAGGCTCACTAAGTTGACAGGCTGGCCTTGAACTTGCAATCTTACCTAAACTTTCCAAGTAGCTGTGATTGCAGACATGCACCACCAGGTCTAGCTCACCCAAAATGCTAACCATAATAATATGAGATAGAAGAAATGTACCTTATTATAACACGTGCAAATATAGGCTAGCAGGTACTAAATGGTGCAAGCATGGCATAAGCTTAACACATATCACTGGTGTGATGTTGATGACAAACAGGTGGCATGTCTACATGCCCATAGTAGAGTCTTGAATGACCTAGTTCAACTATTTCTTATAAATATTTTCTGATAAGCTGATTATCAATTCCACATAAAATATAAGGGATTCTGTTGGGGGAATTCATTCCACCAATAGCTTTGGAGGTACCAGCCTTAAGGCGTGTTTTTTTGCCTATGGATGTGATTTCTTTTTTTTGTTTTGTTTTGTTTTGTTTTGTTTTGTTTTGTTTTTCGAGACAGGGTTTCTCTGTGGTTTTGGAGCCTGTCCTGGAACTAGCTCTGTAGACCAGGCTGGTCTCGAACTTACAGAGATCCACCTGCCTCTGCCTCCCAAGTGCTGGGATTAAAGGTGTGCGCCACCACTGCCCGGCGATCGATGTGATTTCTTAAAAGGGTAGAGAGAAGTCATGCACCCTCTTTTGGGTTGTGAAGACTAGAGTCAGGTGGCATGAAGCAGCATGTGGCCAGTTCCCAGCTCCCTCAATCCCATGAGTCTGTTCTCCCTAGCACCCCTCAATACATACATACATACATACATACATACATACATACATACATATACATACATATATATATATATACATACATACATACATATATATCTTTGTGGGTTTTGCTGTATCTGGCACCCAAGTGGGGCCCAAACCCACAACCATGTGAGTCTCATGCTCTATTGACTGAGCTAGCTGGGCATACTTAAACATGCATGGCTTTATCTTTGAGACAAGCATATGCTAGTGACAGGATATCCTGTCAATAGGACTCAGAGAATCCAAGACAATGTTGAGACCCACACTTTCAAAATGCTAGTAAAATAATTGAGACAATATGGCACTAAGCACAGGCATATATATGGACAGAGTGGACCAAGAGCCTGACACCCTTACACATATGGTCGATTGAGACAACTCATTGCTGAAAGATTGGTTTTGTCATATTTAAGAAATGGTGCTGGGACAACTGGCAATCTACACACAAAAGAACAATATTGACCTCCCAGTTCACACTCTATACAAAATTATCTCAAATTGAATTAAAAACCGACTGCCAGAAATAAAATTATAAAACCTTCAGAAGACAAAAAAGGAATAAATCTTTGTTATCTTGGATTAGGTAATAATTTCTTAGCTTTAACTTCAAAAATAAGCAACAAATGGACAACAGATCAACTGAAGGTCATAAAAATTAAGAACATTTGTTTACCAAGAAACCATGGTTCACAGAGTAAGAGAAAAACAGTGGCAAGGCATGAATATGATAAAGAAATTGGCCCAGATTATATAAAGAGTTCATATAGCTCGACAGCAAGAAGAAATCAACTGGTTTAACATGGACAAAGACCTGGATGAATTCCACAGAAAAGAAACACAAGCAGTTGAAAAGCACATGAGAAAATATTCAGACACCATTAGTCATGAGCAAAATGCACATCAAAATCTCTTCAATAAGCAATAAAAAATAAATAAAAAAGAAACCTGTCTGTGAGTCTGCAGAGAAACTAGAATCCTGACACACTGTAAAATAGCGTAACTCCTTTTGTATCCTTCCAAATTTCATTTCCTGAAAAGCTGCAATAAATGATATTAAGTAAGGCCAGACATATAAATCAAAAGAACAAAACCAAACAGTAAAAGCCTTACATCTATGTTTTGTTTAATAGAGTTTCCTCACGACCCTGCAGGTCCAGTCCGAGGTAAAGCTCACGAAAACATGTATCCTCACAAAATCTTCACACCAAGAAGAGTCACGGTTCAGAGTTATTCAAAATAGTAGAAAAGTGGAGCCAACCCATTCAAATGATGATAGGGCAAATAAAAGGTGCTGTCTCCGCATAAAGGGTATTAGTCAGCCGTAAGAGTGACATATTGATACCTGCTACATAACGATGGTCATGGAAATCTTATGCTAAGAGAAAAATATCAAACACACATGACCACACATTGCTTGACTCAATTTATCGGAAATACACGATAATAGGCAACTCTGAAGAAGCAGAAAATAGATTGGTAGTTGGCAGGGTCTAAGAGAGAGGAGGAAGGAGAAGTGTGAGCTAAAAGCCAGACAATTCATTTCAAAACTTGTTTAGGTAAGAGTACTACTGAATTTTACAACATTGTAATGGACCCCCAGACCTCAGCACAGCTGACGCCATGATGGAAATGCCATCCAGACTTGAGAAGCCAGCACGCAGGCTGTCAAGATGAAAAAAGGCCTAATCCATCAAAGTCCATTGTTCTGGAAAAGTCTCCAAACGTACTAACCTTGCTTTGGGTTTCTGTAGTTCCGCTTCTGGCTAACTGTTCTTGCTAACTGAAGTGTGTCAGGATGGGGTTTTCGTGCTTAATAATCCCTGAGAAAGGAACTACACTGGGATCCCAAGCATCCAGTGTGGTCACTGGACGGCCAGTAAAGACTTTCTGTTTGGCTTGACCTCTTGTCCAGGTAGTCTTCTCTGGTGACTACCTCACAATGAAACAATCAGTCATGGAAGTTATCAATAATTCTTTTGGAAAGATATTTATGAATAAATGAGAAAGCTGGAACCTTCCTTCTCCTGGGCACTGCACTGCCCCAGAAAGCCTGTGCTAGAGAAGAGACCCCATGTCAGGAAGTCTTACTGAAATGAGGTTGTTTTTTCTTTAAAGTTACTCAGTTATCTCTATTTATTGTAGATAATGTTCTCTTGAGTGTCTGAGGTTTAATTATTTAACTCAAACTTGTAAAGCCCAGTTCAACACATTTTATTCTCCAAAAGTCTTTGGCCCTACTTCTTGTGGTGACTTTATTCAGTCTCAGAGTTTTAGATAACATTTTCTGAGACTGTTCAAGAGAAAATACCAAGGAGTCATTACTTGCTCTTTCCCACCATCAAGAAGTGTTACCAATTCTACTTTTATCACATTTCCAAGATTAACTGTTTTTCCCCTTCTCTACTGCTGCATGCTGACCCACCGTTATCCACCATCCCCGAGTGAGAGGTCCTTCTGGGCATGTGTTGCTTTTATTGGTTGATGAATAAACCTGTTTCTGCTAATGACTTAGCAGAGTAAAATCAGGTGGGAAATCTGAACAGAGATATAGAGAGAGTAGGCAGAGTCAAAGAGACACCACGTAGCTGCTGAAGGAGAAAGACACCAGAAAACCTTACTGGTAGGTCACAGCCTCTTGGCAATATATAGATTAATAGAAATGGGTTAATTTAAGATATGAAGAGTTAGCCAGGTAAATGCCTAAGCTATTGGTCAAGCAGTGTTGTAATTAATACAGTTTCTGGGTGATTACTTGGGTTTGAGTGTTTGGGAACAAAAGAGCAGTCTCTGATTACACATCCCCTCCCACAGCTGCCACCGACCCACCAGTCCCTCCCACCGACCTAGCAGCTCCTCCCACTGCTGCCACTGACCCACCATTCCCTCCCTCCCACAAGGGTTTTGGGAAGAACCTATTGAGCATCTCCCTGGTTCCACCAATAACCCTTCATAGTCTGCTTGCTGCACAATGCCCAGAGTGCCCAGAAAAATGATCCCACAAAATCCATAGCTACAAGTCCTTCAGAGATGTGTGGTCCCACTATAAGAACATAAATTTTCACTTTAGAGATCTCTGCCCCCAAATAATGATCAGACTTCTACCAGGTAGAAAAGACCCACTGAAAAACTGTGCAAAAAATCCCATGCAATGTGTTACAATGTTCAGTGCAGACAAACTCCTCCTCTGTCTTTGAGAGGGTGAAATGAATGAACACGGGACACATAGGGTCTGTCATCAGGAGGAGAAGCAGAAATGTTCAGAGTTTGAAACTTGCCAACACCAAAAGGGATAAGTTCCCAAGGCTTTAGAAGCCCAGAGTTACTAGAACCTGAACATCATCAACCACCATCAACCATCCCCAATTAACAGACTGTGTCTATACAGTGAACTATAAGTTGGCTTCCAGCTTTCAATTCTGTGTTGCCTGAGCAGACAGTAGAGAAGTGATGGATAGTGGAGATATAATCCGTTAGCCACTGAGAGAAGAGAGAACTCGTGGGTATGCCACGAAAGATACAGCATTGACCCTGGAGTCCACTGCTGATTTTCCCTAACACCATGGTCAGTAAGAAAATCTACCTCTCTGGAAGGCTGTGCCTCTGAACAAGCACAACATTTGATGCCAACCCTGCACACTGGGCTGGGGGCAGAGAGAGGTGGGCAATCAGAAAACTCAGCCTGTATTTTAAGTGCTCAGTGAGGTGCAGTTTTTGCAGCTTTTATTAGCTAAACAAATATTTTTCTTTTTCTAAAAAGTAGTATATACCTGGCTGAAAACGCTCTGTGCAGTTTAAATCTTCCCTTTGTAAACAAAGTTATCTTATTAAAAACACTTCTAAGAGCAGAAGGTGATAAACAGAACATTTGACATCTTTCCCCAATTCCCAGACTCATTAACCTTTGCATCCATGCAGGCTACCACAGCTTCCCAGGTTCAGGGCTGGGGAGTCTGTGCAAATCAGTGAGAAGGCAGAGCTTCCTGCATTCCCCGCCCTCTTCTCTGATCCCGCTTGGCACCTGTCCTGTTATGGGCTCTCTGGAGGGAAGCATTTAAATCCAACTGTACAAAGGTCTATTGAGCGATGCAGTAACTCCAAATGTACCACACAGCAGAGAAAAACCAGAGAGAAAACACATTTCCTTTCCTCCCAATGGTGCGTTATCATTACAGCATCTGAAACTGCTACTCAAGCTGTTAAAGCAATGATTCCTTCTGTATTTGCCTCCCCACTGCCCCCAGCCAGTAAGCCAAACAAAAACTGGTGTTACTTCAAGACAAAGAAAGGGAAGAAGGATGGAATCGTTATTCTGCTAATAGTCCTTCCTGCCCCAGAATTTTTGGAAGACGTTGCTAAGTAGGTACAGAAAGATGATGATATTCATATGTCAGTAACACAGACAGGGCCAGGGTAAGTGTGGCCTTCACTGTGCCAGTGATACTTTGTTACATCATTCTTTAGCTGCATGTCTCTGTCAATGTCTTGTTGCAAGGACCATGCCTTGCTCATTTTAGCTTCCTCAGCTCCCACCCAGTAATTCAGATATACTTGATTCTTGAATCCATGAACATGCACACTTACAGGCAGAAACATACAGACACATAAATGCAAATGGCCCTTCATGGCTTGCTTATGATTCTGATTTCCTGATTCTAGAACCTCCTGCCATACCTCACTGTAGAGATATTAGTATTTCCATGATGTTCAGTATTCAACTCAAACTTGCTACCAAAACGATTAGGCCAAGGGGAATGAACTGGAGAACTTATACTTATTTCTGAAATCCAATCACCATTAAGACTGAAGACACTTGTAATAAGAATCAATCATGACTGGGTGTTGTGGGGGACACCTTTAATCCCAGCACTAGGGAGGGAGGCAGAGGTAGGTGGTGTTAGTTCAAGGCCAGCCTGGTTTACAGAGCAGGTCCAGGACAGCTGGGGCTGCTACACAGAGACACCCTCTCTTGAAACCCGCCTCCCCCACAAAGAATCAATCACAATGGCATGTGACATAATTATATGAATGTCCTGGGATGGGCTGAGGGTTAGTGAAATATTCCATTAACACAATTCCTGCGGAACAGGTTCTTAGTGCTCCAGAGTGGATGCAGCAAAGGGTTAGACAGACTTGTGTTCTCACTGTGTGTAATGCTGAGAGAAGCTCATTCTACCCACTTTCAACAGAAACTTAAGGATTTTAATGATAAGGCTTGTTTCCTATCTGTGTGGTATTCCTGGATGATGCCAAAATATAGTTACATAGCTCACAATGAGATGTGTCTATATCTACCAAGAACCTTGAGATGGACCCGTTGTACAATGTGTCTGTTGTCCTTATAAACAATTTTTACACATTGGAGATACATATTCTAATTTTAATTTTAGGATCTATTGGATTTTCTTAAACTCTATCCTATTTTAAACAGTTTTCTTTGGCCTATTCACTTACTTTTTTTAAAAAGCAGAGTCCCACTATGTCGTTGAAACTGGCCTCAAGCGTGTGCCTCTCCTGTCTCATCCTGCATTTGTTGGGGCTACAGGCAATGGACCACACCATGCATGAATTTATTCTAATTCACACCACACAGTGCTACCTTGAAGTGAGCTGTATGGGTTCATTTGTATGGAGTTATCTCCTTCATTGATGAAATATCAGGGCCTCTGTGAGTCTGTCTGCTCTCCACTCCCTCCATCCCAATGTCTAGTATAAAAGCCTGGCATGTACTTGGTTCTTAATAATCTCTTATTCAGTAACATTACTGAACTGGCAACTGTTCACTCACTGGGAGTTAGGCTGTTATCTCATATAAAGCAAAGCTTCTTAGGAATGAACTGACTGCTTAGTTAAATCACACACACACACACACACACACACACACACACACACACACACACCCTTCAATTGAAGCAGAAGTCTTCAGGAAATGTACACCGAGAGCCAAGAGAACATACTCCTTGGATAACAGCCCCATGCGATGATCAGCAGGAAAAAACAGCACCATCAGAATGAAAGTTTGGAAAGACATGTGCTGCATTCTGCTAAGATTAAAAAAAGAAAAGGGAATTGCTGCAAAGAAGCCAGATGGGCTTGAATGCCATAAAACGTACAGCAGATGGCACTCGGATATTAAGCTAACGTTTGCTTATGCTCCAAGTTGAGCTGTGTGAAGGCTGGATACACGATGTCTATTTAGAAACACGCGGATAAGAAAAATGAATCCAGTACTGCTAAAGATTTCTGCTAAAAACAAACCTAAGCGTTATCACCCGTGTGCTTCCCTACAATGGAAATGTTATTATGCAGGCTAGATTAAGTCTAATAAAACCACCCAGAACATGGCAGGAGGAGCCCACTCTCTCCAGAATCTGTTCAAAAACAGGCTCGGTCTGACGAAACCATGAAAAACTGCTCCCATGAATCCCATAGCAACAGCTGCAGTTCTCAGACAAACCCTTGACAAATCAGATTTGTTTTTCTCCCGTCTAAATACCTTTGCATGGTATTGTTGGATAATGTTGAAATACAACCGACATTGTGTAAGATGTAAACACACTGCCTGTTCCAAATGGTTCAGTTTTTTAGATAGATAGATAATAGATAGATGATAATAGATAGATAATAGATAGATGATAGATAGAAAGATAGAAAGAAAAAAGGTAGATAGATAGATAGATAGATAGATAGATAGATAGATAGATAGATAATTTGTCATTTTCTCTCTTAACCCAATGATGACTTGTGGGTAATTTCAAAGCACCTAACTCTGTAACTTTTTCTGAGGGATATCCCAGAAACTGTTGTCAGCTGAAAGTTAAACTCAATAATATTTATAAGCTGCAGTTAGAGGGGAAGAAACTCTCAAGATATATAAACAGAAGCAAAGTCATTAGCATATTGGCCATCTATTCTCTGCATATGCTATTTAAGACTTCTTATCCCCCAAAGGAGTCATAGAATGTTCTTTTAGTTTCTCATTAAATCAGAAGTGTAGAGACTATAAAATCTTAGTCACTAGGAAGTCAAGAAGAGAACTACCAAGAAAGCCAGCAATCATGTAAGCAACCAAGAAACCTGGACCAACCATTTTGTATGTGTGAAAACTTCCCCTATAAAACATTTATCATGAATAAAGAAAACCCGTCTAATAATCAAGTAACAAAGCAGAGTGGTGTCCTGCTTTCTGTTATTATAGGTAACAGAGCAGAAAACAGAAATTAAGAGACATTTGCTTTCAGGCTAATTAAAATAGATTGCTGAAAGGGGAAAACTGGAAGAATCTTAGAGAAATATGACTTTTATTCAATGTATAAGTAGTCCTGAATTTATGCAAGTAAAGTTCTGTTTTGGCTATGCAAATTGAAACATTTGGAGGTGGAATATCTTGATGACAATAACTTCATTTTAAAGTACTTCCACCAAAACCGAAAGAATCAACATGACAGAATTCTATTGTTAAATTTTGCTGACCTATGAATGGAAATTCATTCTCCTGTTCTAATCTGTGAATGAAATTTTGCTTAACAATCTATTTCAAGTATCTCAACATATAGATCATGGAGACTCAATTCAAGTCATAAGTTAGAGTCAAGTATTTGAAGGGTCAGTCTTTTCCTGTTGTCAAATTATATATTGTGTATGTCAGTTCCTTGGTAGTGCTTCTGAAGTCCTGTCGTGGATTTTCAAGAGGTGTGAAGTGGGTAGAGAAGAAGCCTCAAATGAGCAAGTTCTTACAACAGCCACACCGCCCCTCCCCCCTCATGGAATGGTAGTTCTCTGTGAAGCCTACTTCTATCTGATGCATGGTATCTTCCAAAAAATGCCCTGAATTGGAGGTGCAGAAGAAGTTCATTTTCTATTTAAGATAACTGAAAGGGTTTCATTATGAAAAATTTTTTAATGAATGGAATGACATTTTATGTGGCCAACTCTCAAACCTTTGCTTCTCTAATCTAAAGGGATAATTCCATATTTATTATTATGAGAACGGTAAACCCTGCCACAATATTCTTATTTTTAGGGTTTATTTATTTATCATGTATTCGGTGTTCTGCCTCCATGTATCCCTGCAGGCCAGAAGAGGGCATCAGACCTCATTACAGATGGTTGTGAGCCACCATGTGGTTGCTGGGAATTGAACTCAGGCCCCTCTGGAAAAGCTGTCAGTGCTCTTAACCTCTAAGCCATCTCTCCAGCCCCACAATATTTTTTTAAATGTCTCTGAAGAACCTCTTTACCTGAAAATCTCACTTTTCAGCATTTCTGAAAAATGATTCTGACAAACCTTTGTGTGTGAAGCTGCTTATTTGAGGGTGAGGAGGGGAGCCAGGCAATCTGCCCCATATCACGATTGATTCAATTAAGTCCCAATAGTGTCCTTTCTCTTACGTTTCTAGTGCCTTCTAGCTGGCACTAGAGAATTTTATCCTGCTGGCCTGCTGCTGACTGGCAGCTGTGGGAATAGCTACAAAGGTAGTGTTCCACGGGTCTATTATCCTGCAGCCTTAGGAACACCCAGCCAGAGGGCTCGTCTACCAAGGACAGCACCCTGGCAGCCTTATAGTCTTCTGCGTCCTAACCCCACTGTTGACTGTGACCTAGCGGAACATTTTAGAGCTACTACAGAAAACACAGCCCGATTTTAAAATGTGAGTTTAATTGCTGTGGTTTATGATGTTCCCGTTCTATCAATCAGACTACTTCAAAAGCATCACTTAATTTAAATATCATTACGATTTCAGAAGGGACAGACTAATTGTCTTCTTTTATGTATAGATAAGGCTTGGGAAGTTTTGGGTCAGCAAGTGGTAGATGTGAATTCAAACTCAAATTCTTCTTATTCTGGAGTCACTACATCATACACCCAAACTCCCTAATCACCTCAGTAATAAGCTTGGCTTTTAATAGGGTTCTTCTGTATTCGGAATGACAAAAAAAAATCATTTAGAACATTTCCCGTTATATAGCGGTTATAAAATTTCAGTAGATTGGCCTTGTGGGTTCAGTGCAGCAAAGAAGAGGTTAAATGTTGGCCCACAGTGATGCCATCTTATGCCTTGCTAACTCAAGCCTATTACTGACAGCATCGGTTGACCTTAGAAAGCATCTTTCCCTGCTGACTGCCCTTTCCAGAGCTGATCACCCCAGGGAGGATAGCCAAGAGGCAAAGTTCTTCACGAGTAACAGCAGGCAACCCACACATGATGATAATTGGTCCATTATTCTTTAACCTTTTACTCGATGCAATACTGTTTAAATGGGCTTTGTGGGAAGAGCATAAGCTACAAAACACACTGACATTCAATAAAAGACTACAGTAGAATATATCAGCAACTGCACCTACCTGGAGTCATGATTTGAGATTGATTTGTTTGTCAAATGTTTACCGAGTGGCCGCTTAAGGCATCATTAAAGACATTCAAGACATCACAGTGAACAAAAAGCAGATCTCAAGAGCTTAAAGACATAAGCAACAAGTAGACACACAAGTTATTGGAAGAAAACTGTTGGGGAAAGCTCAAGCAAGAGACCAGCCAAAAGGCTGCTTTCCAGTGTGCGCCCATGTGTCATGACAGGAGGGCTGTTATTGCTTCTGGCCAGCAGACGATGCTCTAGTTCCGTTTCTGTTGCTGTGACCAAATATCCTAGCAACCAGAAACTCGGGGGAGGGAAGCTCTGCTTGGGTTACAGTTCTAGGTTCCGGCCCATTGTTCATGGGCATCGTGGTAGGAACCCAATCAGAGAAAAGGGGAGAAGCATTATGTGGTCCAGGACCCAGCCTATGAAATGGTGTTGACCACAAGGAGCAGGGTCTTTCTGCATCAAGGTGAGGAGCAAAAAACTGAAGATAACAAGAACCCTCACAGGATAGATGAGATTAATATAGTAGTTGGGAGCTCCAACTAGACAGATACTGATCTGTAGAATGTATGTCCAATATTTGGGAATATTTAGAGCACACTAAAAACAAAGCTCAACAGAGCATGATAAATTGAGTCACTTGGCTTTAGGACACCTCCCCAAGGTGACCTGCTGCACTTTATGGGAAGAGGTTATTAGTGAAAGCAATCCAACTTCCTGTAAATCACCGGAAGTCAGCCAATAAAACTGTAAGAAATAAAGGAAACCTATCAACTTCTTATTTGAAATTTTATGAATTAAAAAAAAAAACCTTTGTGACAGAAACTGCATTAAATGAGTAACTGGACTAGATTCTCCCACAGTCTCAATTTATTGTATAATTACAGATAACATGAATATTTGAAGAGCAGCAAAATGAGATAGTAAACACATAATCTAAATTATCTCAATTAATCCTTACAAGATGCAAACAATGTAGGCACTATTTCCCTTTCAACAGATGAAAAAATGCAGGCGGGCTTCCTGGTCCAAACTCACAGAACTGGTAATCAGTGGGTAAAGGAAGCGCTAAGTCCAGGTGACCAGTGGGATGAACAACTGCATGGTTAGAGTCTACAAGGGGATTCGACAAAGCCCATGGTTCCAGCTCAGGGGGCAGTTTTTCCACTTTCACCCGTGGAACCCATACTTTTGAGAACAGACCCATTAAAGGCCACCAAAGAATGACAGAAATTTTCCCTGAGAACAATTTCCTGATCAGCAGGCAACAGTGGGCTCATTCCCCCACTGAGATAGAGGCTGCTGCTCCATCTCCAGTACAAACCTGTATCTGGGCATTTGGGGTCAGACCACATTGAGTGTCAGGACACTCGCGGCAGGAGGTGTAAGGGTGAAGGCACACTAGGGACAGCGGCCGGTCAGCCTCAATCCCAGGTGATTCACTCCTCAGAAGCCTTCTGGAGATCCAAGTACTTGGATACACCAGCAACCGAGGCAAAAAAAAAAAAAAAACAAAACTGGTTACTGGTTTATCAAGTGCAACCTGCAGAGTGCCCAGCGAAAAATGGAGCTCACGAAAGGCTCCAAGGGAAACAGCATATGTGGAATGTGGTATTTGGAAGGGAAACAGGCACAGCTTAGGGATATTATACTCCAGGTTGTGGGCTCTGAGCAGCTGAGGGACAGGGTGAAGGCTAGGGATACTAAATTGGTGGGTGGCATGGACCTCAAGAAACTGTGTGCAAAAAAAAATTCTAATCTTTCTGGGGACTAGCTTTAGACAGGGGGACTTTCCAGTCCTCCTGAGGTCTCTCTCGGAAGCTTTTTGTGTTTCTGCTCTCCAGAAAGAACTAGCTTCTCACCTGTGATTATTATTCACCTAAAGACGAGTCAACTATCAGGAAATTATCTTAGTTAGAAAAGGGAACCGAATGGCAATTGAGAGGTTGTATTTTTGAATCTGGGGTTTTCTAGTGTTACAGTGTCACCAGAATACTGACTTGAACCTCAGCTTTTGCCTTGAACCTGATATAAGAGCCTTAGTTCAAAACCTCTAATCAGTAGGAAGTCAGGTTCAGAAAACACACAGAGCAATATGTGGTTTGGATAGAAGCCACAATGGTGCAGCTTAAAATTAATTCTGCTGGAAAGCTAAACTGCTCACTTAGAAATACTCTGGAAACTCTGTCCTTGTGTGGATTCCAAGAAGTACACGAATTGAGTGACCAGCCACCTCATAAACAGCCCTGCCATGTGGACATTGTAAATGGATGGAGAATTGGGTGACCAATCACCGTATACACAGCCCTGCTACACTGACATTGCAAAATCCATTCAAAGACCTCCTCTTACCTCACAAGCCAAGAGAATGAACTACAAAGTTCAAGTCATGGAAGGTTTTGATCAGGTTAAAGTGAGATGCTGGATATTTCCATTGCAACCACTGGATGGCAACAGACATTAGCAATCCACTAACCAATACAGAAACACTTCTGCTTGACCCGATTTCCTCTGGAATTTTCGATGAAGAGCCAAATCTAGAGCTGCCAGGGGAAGGTAAATAACAGTGGGTTTGAATGTCAACGAATTTGGTTTTGAAACATATATTTTGTTTTTTTCAAATGTTTTGTATTCGAGGAAGTCCTGTAGGATTTCAGAACTCACTCAAGAGCTGTAAAAACCTGAAGTGCTTACCGGAAGGGAAGCATTAAGCCAGAAAGCTGTGTTTACTAGAATATCAGTTCAGAACTGAATTATTTATCAGTGGTAGTGCAATCTTTGCTTGATAATAAAATCATCTCTTCTACTGACCATTTAGGCCCTCAGCAGAACCCTACCCTCAAGCATTTGCTGTGATTAAGAAGAGACCAGCATTATAGGGGCAAAATCTTCTGGAAATACTTCCTTGAGGTCAGCACACGCTAACTGCGGTGCAGAGGGAGTCAAGGCTGTGCCTCATGCTGACAGCTGAAGGTGGCAATATACGAGTCTCTGAGGTGGTTTTGAGGTTTGAAAAATCATGGAAGGGCCATGGAGAGCAGCTGAGGATTAGCACCATGAGAAGTCAGGAGAGGTTATTTGGTGTGTGTACTGCCTAAACGGAAGTAAAAGTTCCAGGACTGAAAGGGTCATGGAGCGAAATCAAGGCTTGGTACCATGTAGGGGACGAGTCCCTGAAGAGAGCCGGAGAGAGGCTACTGATGACAGTGCTGCTCAGCTGCACCAGAGACCCCAGCAGCTTGGAGAAGCCAGGACCACAGGAAGATCACCAAAGGCAACCTCACTATGGGGTGGAGCTGGCCTGAGCCTGTGGCACAGGCTGTGTTTTGTGGCAAACCTTTTGGAGCCTAGACAATGGTGAAGCCCAGAAATTTGACACATTGTTGGACTTCTGTTTTCTTTGATTTTTATATAACTAGGCCCCAACTGGTCCTTCTTGGAGAAAGAAAGTGTTTAACTTATTTTTGATTTTACAGGAGCCCACAATCCAGATGTTTTTGAACTTGGAGACCTAGAAGTTTAGAGTTATAGGCTATGGCTATTGTAGAGGCTTTAACTTTGAAAAAGGTTTTGGATGTTCTAGAGAGACTAAACTTTTAAAGTGTGTTTGAATTTCTAAAGACTACAGGGCTTTTAAAAATTGGAGTGTTTTGATTGAAATACTGATATTAATATGAGATCTTGTGATTTAACAAGAAAGAAAAAAATTATAGATTAATAAGTGATGTGTTTGTGAATCAAGTTGACAAGGGGTCCATTGTGCAACTTGACACAAACCTAGGCATATCTAGGAAGAGGGCATCTTTACCGAGGAATGTCACTCTAAGATTGGCCTATGGGCAAGTCTGTGGGGGAGGGGATTTTCTTGATTAATGATGTGTAGGAGGGCCCAGTGCATTGAGGGCAGTGCCAACCCTGGGCAGGTTGTCCTGAGTGGTATAAGACAGCAGGCTGACCAAGCCATGAAGAGCAAGTCCATGAGCAGCATTTCCCCACGGCCTGTGCCTCAGGTTTCTGTCCTGAGTTCCTGCCTGGCACTTCTCTCAACAACGAAGTATTACCTGAGAGTTGTGAGCTGAAACAAACCCCTTCCTCTACAAGTTGCCTTGGTCCTGGTGTTTTATCACAGCAGTAGACACTGTGAGACACTGTTAGTATGATTTTTATCTATATCTTAACTGTTTTGTAGATATTCTGGAGTCTTGTAATTTCCTGGCCCTACCCAAGCCTTTATACGACTTTATTTAAAGAGATGACTTGGCAGTCTATAATTCTTTTCTCCTTCATGATGTGCCACATTTAAAGCCCAAAGGGCTAAATCTGACCCTTATTCTAGCTCCAGTGTCAGTCACCTAACATTTTGGTCACCTAAATGCAATAATCCCCTAGATCTTTGCCATTAAAGATGTTAGTAACACCCATAGGTAGTTTTCCAATAACAAACACACGCGCACGTGCGCGCGCGCGCACACACACACACACACACACACACATGCATGCATGCCTGTGTGCATGCACACACACACAATGAGACAAGGGGGTCTAATGGTTAAAGTAGTACCATCTAACTTTATTTGCATTTCCTTTCCCATATAAATACGCTTGCATCTGTTTGTAATTACCATGCTAGCAAACACTGAAATAACATTTAGAAGGCCATGAGAACAAATATCTCTGTTTGATGCAGAGTAAGTTCAATACATCAACCTCCCAAATAACTCCAGTCCACCCATTGCTCTCTTCCTTCCTGCCACCTCACCATCTCACTCCTGCGGTCCCTTCCCAACTATCTTCTGTCTTCCCACTTGTCTCTCCCTTGACCTTCCTCCCTATATCACCAGGATGTAAAATGTAAAGAAAGCAGCGTCTTTTCCTGATTTGAAGCTCTCTCATGTCTGCTCAGAATGCTTGGGAAAGACCTAACTCAGCCCATGGTGTGAGGAATAAGGGGCATCGCCAGCCCACCAACCCTTTTCTGGACCCTGCCTTGGCCATCATTTCTTCTCCATCACTAGAATATGCCTAGGACTTGCCTGCCTCTTGGCATTTGCCTTTTCTGCTACCTAGAACTTTCTTTAATCAGCTCTTGCCATAACCGCCTCCTGTCCTTTACAAGAGTTTCTCTGACTTTCCTATCTGTCAATAAATGCCACCCTGGCCAAGTACTCTCTCACATCTTTCTCAAGGTTTCCTTTTCAAAGTCAGCCCTTCTTCTCAGACCCCGCTTCAACTCCCAAAGAGGATGAATTCATATCTGCCATGGTTATAACTACAATGTTTGTATTACACATGTGTGCCATATTGGTTGAATCAAAGATGAAGGTCTTGCTTCAGAATGGCTGGATATCTTGGAGGGAAACTTACGCTGCCTGAATTTTAAGAGTGTTTGTGTGATCACAAAGAAAAACTCTAGAAGTGTAGACAGCTGTCTATGGTATCTCAACATTAGTGGAAAGGGGGGGGTGAACCTTCCAAAGGGGAAGGGAATCCTCTGGAGCCTCTGACTCTGAAAATTAGAAGTGTGTGTGTGTGTGTGTGTGTGTGTGTGTGTGTGTGTGTGTGTGTGTGTGTGTGTGTGTGACATGTCCTCTAAGCTCTGTATGGGAAGATAGTTTCTGTGAGGGACAAAAAGCCTGGATAGAGTCATTTTTTTAGAAGACCAAAATCTTAGCTCTCTGTGAACACTCTCTATGGACAAGTTCCAGACTTACTTGTATCTGTCTGTCTTAGTAGCTAATCCTCATCCCTCCCACGTCCAGGCCAAATTTACTAATGAGTTGGGGCTTATTATATTCAAGATTTGACAGTGAAATATTGCAACAGTACAAGAATCTTGCCCTGAAGAAGAAGTTTCAAGACTATCCAATAAATAATACATGTTAGAGGCTACCACAATTTGGGGCAATTTTATCCATGACTTTGAAGAACATCTCCTCCAGTCCCCCAAAGCCAGTGTTTTAAAAGTATTGATCCACATGCAATTTAAGCAATGTTAACCTTGTGTATGCTTCATAAGGGAAAGCCAACAAATGGAAGACAGTATATGGAACTGACTGCTGGCAATCTCATTCCAGAGATGCTCAGAGGAGAGCATCTTCTGTCACTAAGAAAAGCCTCATGAAATTAACTTAGGTGCTCAGAATTATCTTTGCTGGGAAACTTGATGTCTCTAAGTATCTGGATGGCTGTGATGGGCATCATGACTGTCAACTTGACTAGATCTGGAATAAACAAGAGACACTCCTCTGGGTGGGTCTGTGAAGACATTCCCGGGAAACATGAACTGAGTTAGGACGACCCTCTATCAGAGAAAGCATCCTCCAGTGGAAGTCTAGTTATGAAGAAGTCCAAGGAAAAGCAGGACTCCTTGCTTGCCTGCTTGTTTCTTGTTGTTTGGTGTGTCTATCCTGTTGACACTGCTAGCATCAGGACCCAGCGTCTCCAGCCTTCCCATGTAGACTGAGGACTAGCAGCACCATCCCTACCTTCATGCCAGATCAGGACTGCTGAGGCATGCAAGCTCTTGACCTGAGCAGCTTCAGGTCTCAGCCTCCTCAGCGTGCCGACAGCCCTTACTAGACAGCTCAGTGCCAAGGGTATAAGCCTCTCTCCTAAGTCCCCTTGTGTAATACATACTCAGTTCTTCCTCTCTGGAGCACCCTGACTGATATGGTGGCCCACACTGACACAAGAGCAGACTGCATCAGGGAATTACTGGTCCATCTTGAAAAAAACTGAAGCGGAGCGGCTGCTGATGTGGATGAGCGTCAGGCCTCTGGTTGACGATGCTGACATTTCTACCGTGAGAGGAAAAGACTTCCCAAGACTCTTTAGGGCCTGATTTATTAATACAATCTCACAGGAGCAGACACATGTAATGACTGTTAGCTTTAGAATTAGAAGAAGAAAAATAAGTGGATGCTACCGCTTTTGGTTCTCCATCAGATACTGTGGGACAGAAACAATCTGCCGTGCTGAAGAGTAGCAGCAAAAGCCCCATCAGCATCCGGCAGGTGAAAATCTAGTCTGTGTGTCAAGACCTCCATCTGTAGCCTTCCTGGAAACATTACCCTAAGGAAGAGACAAACATTTTCTGACACAGTTTCCTCTCAAACTCCGGCTGTGCAGCTGGTCCCATGGTGAGAGGGGCTGGATCAAAGGGTATTGGGATTTAAGACCGCAGTAGCTTTTATCAGAATATCCTCCTAAAATCTTATGAGTGTTTGACAAGCTCTCTAGCACACTGTGCTACAGCCCCAGCCCCAAGCATGTTTCGAGCATGAGAGCTATAATCATGGAGAATGAATGAAACAGAAATAGCATCACTTCATTTGCTTTGTAAAGGAAAGAAGACAGGAAGGAAAGATTCTGATGGATAGCACGGATGTACTGAATTCACGAAGTCTGTGAGTTGCCCAACGGCAGTGAGGAAATGAACCTGGAGCTCAAAAGTGAGGAGGTCTCCAAAGCAAGAGACTGGGCAGTTAGCACAGAAAACCCATTAGCTGAAAGGCCATGGGGGGGGGGGTTAGCCCTGGGATTGAGGACCTGAAGGAGAGAACAAGGCAAGGACTCTGACACCTCAGCAATAGTAAAAGGGCAGCAAAAGGTTGGAAAAGAGGCTGACAAGTAAGGTGAGAACCAGGAAGGAGAAACTTCAGAGGAAGAAGAGAAGTAGAGCTCTGAGAGGAAGTGAAGGGCCTCCAGATGAGCTGGTAGTGTCCCTTTGGCTTCCTGCTCCAGAAAATGCTAGAAAATTGGGCCTAGGAGGGCAGAACTGTACTCTCAGAGGTTTGGGAGCAGAGGCAGGAGGATTGCAAGATCAAAGTCTGCCTGGATTGCAGAGTCAGATTAAGCCCAGCTTAGGCAACTTGTGACACCTTGCCTCAGAAAAAAATAATTATATAAACTTAACAAAACAATATGCACAATCTTACATCATTCATATAATAAAAATTCATATAAAATTACTCATTACCTTTTTAACCAATATTTTGCTTTTTATAACTTTATTTTTTTAATTACATGTACATATGTGGACATGCGCATGTGGTTACAATGCCTTTGGAGGCCAGAAGAGAGGGTTAGGACCCCTGGAGCGGGAGTTAGAGGAGCTTGTATGTCATCTCACCTAGGTGCTGGGAACTGAACGATTAGTGCTCGTAACTGCCCAGAAATCTTCCTATAACCAGCTTTTATTTTGTTTTGTTTCTGATTTATTTCCTTCTTCTAATTGAAAATAGTTTTTTTGTTGTTGTCCGTACAATATTTTAAAGATTGATCAGGACGACACCATTAAATTACCAGAGAGGACAAGAAAAATTCAACAGAAAGGAGGCTATACGTTTGGCAAGAAGGGAGTCACTATTTTCAGAACAGCCTTAGGTGGGACTGTGACAGCCAACTGCCATAGCCCAGAACTCACCTATCCTGATGAGTCACTCTGGGTGCTAAATATTTTATTGAGGATTTTTAAAATTAGTCTTTCATTTGCACATTCCCGAGATTTGAGGTAACCTGGCCTCCTCCCCCTTTAGTCTGATGGCACTAAGAGTCTGTTCTTGAGGTGTGGAGGGGAGAACACAGAGCACCGGAGGGCAGGCCTGCACAGGATGGAAAATAAGACATAAAGAATAATATCTCTAGCTCTGCAGCTGTAGAGGGCTCTGAAAGGCGAGGCAATTCCAAAGCACAGGCCTGGGACTACTACGCCTGGTACCCCTGGATCACTCACCATGACTCCATCAGATAGCTGAGTCTTGTTCTAAATGTTTCCAAGCCCTGAAATGTAGAGTAGCATCAGTCGGAAGACTCTAAAGTTGGAGGACGAGGAAGCCTATCTGCGAGGCACAAACCCAAATACTTATGCTACCAATGTTTCACTGGACTTGAGCAGGAAACCACAAAGCTGGTGACCCCACAGTTCAGGGCAGTCATGATTGGCTTAAGCGCCAACCTCCTGGGCTAGCAGCAGTGATTAAGAACAGCCTGGGGGAAGCTTGGCAGCATCTCTGTTTTCTTGCCTGCTGAAATGGAGCTGCTAAGACCAGAGGGAACCTCAAAGCCCAAATCACCTTCTGGTGGTGCTGACTCATCCTCCCAGGCCTCCAGGGCTTGGCCTCTCCAGAGTGGCCTTTTCATATAGTGCAGCTGAGCAGTGGATTTTCAGTGGGAGACTAGATTTCAAAAGACTCCTCGGTGCAGAAGAGAGCAGAGGTTTTCCACCCTGGTCCCCCTTGATCTTTTGAAAAGACTGCCACTCTCTTCTCTTTAGTGTCTAAACTCAGCAGCAGAAGGTCTGAGCTGTATGGAAAGCTTGCACGGAGATCTGAATGACCCTGGATTGGTCACAAAAGGGCACTGAAACCTTGCAACCAGAACTGCAGCTTTACAGGTCTTCAGCAGATATCTGGGAAGGCAGCCCTGATCTGGGATTCTCTTCTGTATGCTGTGATTACCACTAATGAAAAAAAAAAAAACTGGCTTGGCCTGATAGGATAGAACAGAGGTAGGTGGGGAAAACTAAACTAAATGCTGGGAGAATGGAGGCAGAGCCAGGGAGAAGCCATGTAGCCCCTCTGGAGACAGACGCCAGAACTTTACCCAGTAAGCCACAGCCATGTGGAGATACACAGATTAATGGAGATGGGTTAAATTAAGGCATAAGAGTTAACAATAAGAAGCCAGAGCTAATGGGCCAAGCAGCGTTTTAAATAACATGGTTTCTGTGTGGTTATTTTGGGGTTGAGCAACCAGGAAACAAACAAGCAGCCCCCTTCCATAACAAATTGGCACCCATGTGGCCAACTGAAATCCACTTAAACCTGAGAGAGAGTAATTCTAGACACAAAAATACAGAGTTTAACTTCTTGCTGTTTGCTGGCAGCGTGCTGCAGCAGTTTCTTTAAGAGAAGTTTTCCTGGCTCAGTGGTAGCAGAAAAAAAAGCCACGTGGTTTTAAAATGCTGGCTTTCTGGACTATGCTGCCAGCACAACCTCTGGCTCTTTCAGGAGGCCAAGCATTTAAGTGGGGTTTGTAAGCAGCCTGTTACAAACTGCTTAATGGCTTAACATAGATCCGCTGCATACTTGGAACTGGGGCAATGTGCATGGCTTGCACAGGCCATGAACGGACTTCCACCATGTTGGACTATGCAGAGCAGTCAGGAAGTGCCATATATACCCTAGTAATGCTGCAGCTTAAGTGTTTAAGATGAGCTTAGCATTTTAAGAAGCCGTTCTGGTCAGAAAAGGTTTACAGGTTCACAATAGGACAGATTGAGACATAAAAGACCTCTAAATGGGTCACAGTGTGTTTTAAAAATGTACATAGGCTTGGGAGAGAGAAGAAAAAGAGTAAAGAGACAGTAAATGTAATATAAAAGAGACAGACAGTCATAGATTAAAGGAATAAAGATAATAAAATAAATATTAAAAAGTAATAGAGTAAAAACCAGCCATGTAAAGATGAAATACACACAGAAAGTCTGGATTATGTATATTATTGTGTTTTCTTTGAATTTTTTGACTGCGAAGGAGCTAAGTACAGAGAGACATTGGATAATAGAAAAGTCTTCTGAATTAAATCAGCCGGTGTATCTCAAGGATATGTTGACCTCACAGTGGAAGCCAGGAGATGTGCTACGTTGGGGAAGGGGTTTTGCTCTTGTTTCAGCAGGAAAAGAAAAGTTATGGATACCATCAAAATCAATAAAGATTTGGTTTGAAAAAGACAAATCTCTTGAGAAAGAGAAATGACAGCTCATCCACAAAGGTGACAACCAGTCAGGTGGTAAGGAAACCTTATAAGAGTCGGGGCAGGATTCTGTTCTTGTCTTTGCAGGAAAATACTCATCTTCAAAAAGTCAAGAGATCCTGGACATCTAGATTCCGAAAGAGGAAAAGATAATTATCCAGATAGGATCACCAAGCAAAGAGAATTATCACATGTGAGGACATGTCATCTGAAGGTAAGAATCTCTGAATACTACATAAAATAATAATCATGACTCACTTAAAAAATCAAAGTTGACTTTTGAGTTGGACACTCTGTCCTTCTCTAAATCCAAGTCTGTCGTTAAAAATAAAAATTCGGAGTTTCTGTCTCATGTCAGGAGCCATGGTATGGGATAGAAAGAAGAAAGAATTTAGAAAATATTTTACTTTTCTTCATACCTATGTTTGTCTCTATCATACCTTTCATTGAATATATGTCTGTATAAGTAATGTTTAAGTTTTCCACAATAAACAATGAATTTTCCCACAGTAATCTTTGAAGTTTCCAGGAAGAAGATGGGGCCCCACCACAACAACTCCACCTGGTTGATATGACCTCACGATGCTGATAGCGCTACTATAAGACCTGTTTTGGGAACCAACAAGCGCCTCCTTGCAACATAGCCCCAGCTGTTGGGCTTGTCTCTCAGATTTCCCAGGGAAAGAAGTGGGCCTGCAAATTTCACCTTTCTCTTCAGTCCTCAGACTCACTTATTCTTGGAGATAAACGTGTTGGAATAGCATTGCCTACATAGGGACTGTTTCAGGAACCATGGGGACTAAAGTGGAACCATGCCTGTTTCGTGTTACATGACATGAGCACAGGCCTATGACTCTAGCACAAGACCCAGGAGATTGAAGTGCTGTTGCCCACAGCTCCTGTAAGCCACGGAGCTCTTCCTTTTCCCAGTCAGAATGGTGGCAAAATACTTTAAACTAGTATCAACAGTCACCAGACAAATGCACATTCTTACTTACATTTGACTTCAAATATCCTCCTATTGCACACAATAATATACATAAATTCTGGTGATAGTTATTTGGATAGTCAGCAGGCTGGGATTATTACTCAGTGGCCCTGGGTTGATTCCCAAAACTGCAACAATAATAACAAAAATCATTTATCTTGGCCTCTGCAATCATATAATAAAGTTATCCTTTTATTTCATCCCTCCAGATCCTCCCATCCTAATGTGATATTTTTGTTTCATGTGTTGGCTTCCAGTCTATACTGAGAAAGATTTTATCCTCTGTTTTTATATGTAACACTTTAGGTTAGCAAAGGCATGGCCAAGGGGTATACCTTTCAAATCATTTGTCTTCAGAGGGCAAGAAACTTGTAAAGAAGCAAAAAGCAGAGAAGATAAGAGTGGCCCTGGAGTGAAGGTGTCCCTTGAGAGTAAACAGTGCCTCATCTATTCGTCTGGTTCTTTTAGCTCTGAAATGCCTGATGAATCTCAATCAGGTTCGGTGGGTAACTTCAGACGGCGGAGGAATCTCCTTTATACCCTCGGAGTCAGGATGATAAAATACTGACTTATTTCATTTGAAGACTTTCTCGGAGGGAGACCCTAATGACTAGAGTAATAGAATTCTAAACTATAAGCAGCTTTAAAAATTATTGAGTACTGTTAGGCGCTGCTAGGGGACAGAGAAACGGTGGAAGCAATTTTGGTTCCTGTCTTTTCTGATTATCTAGAACTCAGAAAACAAACCTTTCACTGCTTAGGTATAAGAAAGAACAGAGCTGAGCTCCTCACGGCCCATTTAGGCAAAACTGAGCAAAAGGCAGGTTTCGGAGTGAAGAGTCATGCCCTGTCTTTAAATAGACAGAAATAGGAGACAAGCCTGGAAGATTCCAAGCAAAACTTTACTTTTCCACAGAGGAAGCCCAGCCTGGAAGAGTGGGGTCACCAATTCAGGTCCCAGGAGTACACAAAACACTTGGTGATTGGGCCTTGTGGTCCAGTGCCACTGCCATCTGTCCCCCTTGTGAGTCAAGCCACGTTTTCCCTCCCATGCCCACTATTCTGCCATCTGTGTCCCCACCATGGTGACAGTTTCAGCGTCCCTGCGGATACCTCAGTGCACCCCAGGATGACTCTGGAGGGACAACCCTGGTTGGAAAAAGCTGCCCCTTTACCTTTTTCCTTGTTGAAGAAGGGCAGAGGGGGCACGAGGCTGGGACCAAGCGGTTCGCGACCCTCGGTTGCCGTGGGGCTTTGGCTGGAACTCTCAACTTCCTCCTTCGACTTTGGCTGCTGTGAAGTGGGTGGCTCGGGGGCCGGGGCTCCATCGCCCGAAGAAGGCTCCGGGCGGGATTGGAGGGCCGCAGGAGTGAAGCTGAGCACCGGGCTGGGTTCCGCAGGGCCCTGGAGGCTGGGCGCCCGCTCTTCTGCGGCCCGAGTGCTAGTCTCCTCGCGGATGGCATCCAAGGCGCCCGGCTTCATCGGGGGCGAGTCCTGCTCGCGCTTGGGGCTCTCCTCTGAGGCCGAGGAGGCATCACAGGACTCGATGATGAGCTCGCTGTCCAGTTCGGCCTCGCGCTCCTCCCGCAGGATGCTGTACTGGATGGATGGCGAAGCCGGAGAGGGAGGCGGGCCCGACACGTGGCCGAAGCTTGCATAGCCTGAGGGCAGCGCATCCTCCGAGACCATGGGGTCCTCTGATACCAGCTCAATTTCCGAGTCTCCAGACTCCGCACTGCTGGCCTCGTGGTCCAGAGGGTTGGGGATGGTGGGCAGCCCGGACCTGGCCTTGGCTTTGGGTCTGTCGGTCACCTGGCCTACTGGCCTTGAACTCTCGGTGGTCTCGTACGACAACCCCTTTGCTTCTTTAATGGCAGCGATCAACTCATCCTCAGAGACACTGCCTTTCCCCTGGGACTCTGCAGCAGATGGTTCTGTCGTCCCACAGAGTGAAGAAGAGCCAGAGAAGCACACACACAGACAGACAGATGGACAGAGAGAAAAGAAATAAAACAAAATTCCATTAGGGGGGATGTTTTGTCGTTGCTTGAGAAACACACATCTCATTAGTACAGAAATAGTCTGTTTCCAGGGCTTTGCTGGAGAGACAGGCCACCTAAACTACAGCTAATTATTGTTGTGGCCCAATTAATCAGTGTTTTACATACCTATCCATCATAATCAGCTGCTTTATAAAATAACCCTGCCATTTCTTAGCAACAGAGTCTTGGCTCTTTTGTCGGTTTGAATACACCAAAGATTCTAGAAGTTTTAATTTCTGATCCTCCCTCCCCCGAGGGGGGGAGTTTCTCAGTTCCACACATTTGATCAGATAATCAAATGGACACATATCCCTAACTGATTCTACAACATAAAGAGATAAGAAAGTTCCCTCTGTGCCCCTGGCTACTCATGCCTTCTCTGTTAATAAGACAGGCTTGAATAGACTTCTGAGATTTACATTTTCATAAGAGTGTTTTTACTTTTAAAGCATAAAATTCAAAGGTTTTGCCATTTTTCCCCCCCAGCGGAACATGAGGTTTATCAACTCTACCATCCCACAGGGCTGACAATTGTGGCAGTCCACTGCCATGTTTCCCCCGCCACCTCTTGAGAAGACAGCAACTTAGAGTCACCCCAGTCCCTGGGGCTAGAGTCACCCCAGTCCCTGGGGCAAGAGTCTGCTTTCTGCCTGAAGCTCCCCACAGATGGCCCGGAGGCCACACTGGCAACCCTGCTGAGCTTGGCTGCTGGGACCACCATGACAACCGTGTTCAGGAGCTGGCTACTGTCTTGCTATGGCAAGGGCCTCTCTTCCGGGTATCTTAGAATGGCTATCTCCGGACCCTACCTGGTGGCAAAAACTAACTGTCCAAATCATTGGGGTCACTGTGGGGTTCTAGGGAGGCAAGAGAAGCACATTAGTTATAACTGTATGATCTGTGGCTCTAGGGTTCTGTGAGAATGTGATAAAATATTTTAGAGTTTTCAGTAAAGCAGCATTAACTTTACCTTAGGCATCATCAATCTGTTAAGCAGGGACTTTTGCCCTGCTTACAACCGAAAGGTAAGGGATTGTGACTCACAAACAGTATGCATAAAACTCAGTGAAGTGCATAGCATGCTAGATGGTAGCAAGTGCTATGAAGGAAATGCAGAGCTAGGTAAGGGAGTCAGACATTCTCGAGACATTCTGGACAGCCTGGGATGAGGGTTCAGCTTTAAATAGGGAGATCAGATGAGGTCTCTGGGAGAGGCAGACCCAGATCTAACACTTAATTTCCAAAGGAAAAGTGTGCCAAACAATGCAAAGGCCTGGAGGTGGGAGCTGCAACGATCTCCAGATACCATGATGTCCGGAAGGACTCGGAAATAACGGGAGTGTGGTAGAAGAGGTGGAGACAGGGATGTGTCAGAGTTCATGAGATTTTTAACCTGAGTAGAGAGAGCAATCGTCAGAGTAGAGAAATGATGTACTCTGTGCTTTAAGTGTCTTAAAACAACTGCTTTCTCCCGAAAGCATGCAACTAACATTATATGGTCTGAATAGGTTATACTTAGGAATATATACGGGTAGACGTATACGCCTGCGATAAGAATTCATTATAAAGGTCGTGAATTTGAAGGAGAGTGGGAAGGGTATATGGGAGAGTTTGGAGGAAGGAGAAAGGAGAAATATAATTATATTATGCCATTGGCCATGCCAGAGGACCAGCGGCTGACAACTGAAATTCCATGTGTCAGCCCACCAGACCTCTGGGCCAATCTTGCTTAGGCAAGACCACAGGACTGCAGACCCCAGAGTGTCTCTTGCTTCTGCTGTGCCTTTACATGTTTGCTGCAGCTCTCTTTCTCTGGTATCTGGCACGGTGTGAATGGATGTGGGGAGATCTCCACTGCCTGTAATATAGTGTGTTTATCTCTTAGAAACATCCTACTCTACTGGGCATTTTTACCTGTAGATTGTCAAGAAGATGACCCCTCCATAAACTGTATTGTCTAATTTATAACAATAATGATTGCCTATTCAAAGTTTTGATGAATAAAAATAAACAAAAGGATATGTCCCATAGCTAAGGCCTATGAATTCCATGTTGGGAGCTGCTCAGTGATTAAAAGGAAAGCACCTGAGTCCAGGAGCCAGGCTGGTTCTAATTCTCTTAATGCTGAAAAGAGGCAGTCACGTACTATTAGCTAAAACAAAGCTTCAAAATAGCATCAGGTTATACCAGATGCCTTGTTTATAGTTTGAAGATAAATAACCCCAGAAAAGAAGCTGAAGTTCACAAGGACACACAGCCGAGCTGTCTGACTCTTTAGGCTAGGCTTGAAACTACAAAATGGCCTGATCGTTGCTAGCTCTCCTTGCTAGGTTTGGTTGATGACCAAAGGGGGTGGTGATTAATTCCATACCCATTTCTGCCCTCAATTTCCTGATATAAAAACTATTGAAGAGTGGGTATGTACCCTCAAGATTTAAAGTAGAGCTGACTGGTTCTTTTTCATATATAAAAGTTTAGGTTTGTGATTCCTTTAAGACTCCTTATAAGATTCCCTTTCAAGATAAGTAACAAAGTAATGGGCCCTTTCTTTGTAACTGCAAACTGCAGCCTGCCAGGAAGAACACCTTGCTTGTCCACACGGTTAATCTATGACAAATTGCCTGGGTATGAATGTATGTGGGTTCTTGGGATAATTTGGTTTTTTTTTTCACCTATAGTATATAATCTTGAAAATGAAATTTAAAAGAAGAACAACTGACTCATTCTCTCAAGTTTTCTTGACAGCTCTTCTTGTATTATCTCAGACTACTTTCATAATGGCTACCTCTCTTTAGTAAGCATATGATTAGTTCTTTTATATCATTTCAAACAAAATGACAGTATGAAAGTTGCACTGAGTTACTGCTTCATGGTGGGCTAAGAATGATAAGGCAGGAGGGGAGAATCAAGGGTGTCAATGAAGACATGGTCTATGCCTTCAGAGCACAGTGGTGATCAGCACAGCTCCACCTGCGAGCATGGGCTGGGTGACAGGCACTTTGCACATCTTGGGAGCTTACAACCTTGTGGCAATCGCGTAAACAGCTGTCTAACATTGCTACACCCGTGTGTGTCTCTCTACCTGCTTTAGTCTAGGCCTACCACCTGTACACTGTGCGGGATTCCTCCCATGCTGGTTTCTGGTTATTTCAGCCAATAGAAAAGGCGAAGAAAGGGATGGATATGTTGCAGTGTTCCGAACTCACTGTGTCTTCTGAAGCTCTAGTTCTTAGTGGGTTTCTAGAACCCTCTCTTCCTGCTCTGCTAGGTCCAGGGATAGTAAGGGCCCCTAGCATTAAAGTTTCACCATTGTCTATTGGTTCTCTTAACATCTCTACACCCATGTAAACATCACTGTCTCTCTCTTCAGGTACAACCTCTGAGTGTGTTACGGGTATCCTGGCAGAAACGACTTGGCTTGAATCTAAACTTGTGTCTCTCTGTTTCAAATCTTTATTCCATGTTCCCCCATGATATCCCTGTTTCCAAAGGAAGCAGAGTCTGAGATGGGAGCCGTCACAGTTTGGAAATCAGGCGAGGAAAGGTGGTTAGATAGTCACGTGCAAAAGGATGTGATTGTCACAGGCAGCAAGATCCCTGCCTCGTTCTATGTGAAAACTTTATTTCAGATGGAACAGCCTAAGTAAGAGGTAGTTACAACCCAATATTCCTCAGCTAATTAGCGAATAACTTAAATGTGATATGCCCTTTCAGCGGGATATTCTTTGGCCTTAAAAAGGGTGGGAATACAGGTGCATCATAAAAACAAACATTGTTAGTGTGCCAAATGAAATAAGTCACAATGAACTGCATTATTATAGTATTCCATTGAAATACAATGTTTAGAATAAGCAAATCCATAGGAAAAGAATGTATGTTGGTGGTTTCAGGGAATGGGAAAATCCAAAGGTAACCAAACAAGGTCCAGGATTTCTTTGGGGTTAATGAAAATAACTCTAAAATGAGGTGATGGACCACGACCCTGAGTACATACAAAAAAATATTGAAATGCATGGTCTTCATGGCTGAGGAATAATGTTATTTTTTTAGATCAAGATGAGATGTAAGGAGGCTTGAACTTGATCTCCCCTAATGGAACTACCCCAAGTCACAATGGACTAGACCATGAAGAAAGTAAGTCTAATCATAGCAAAGATATGCATATCTAGCAGGAAGTGCTTGCATCAAAACTTCAGTTGAAGTACTGCAGGGAAAGATCTGGGGGATGTGTCTGGAAAGGTAGGCAGGTCTCTGGCCCCAGAAAGCTATTAGAGCCGTTATCTTATTGGTATTGTGGATACTGGAGTAAGACCAAGAGTGAAAGCCAAATGAGCTGCTAAGAGGGCAGACAGTACAGTAACTAAGGGTGAACATGACTTGAGTTTAGGGACCACAGCATAGAAAAATTTCAAGGAACACTGAGGTGTTGTGGGATATTTGCACACTGCATAAAGATGTATTTGCTGTGATTGGTGTAATAAAAAGCTGAACAGCCAATAGCAGGAGGTATAGGTGGGATTTTAAGGGAGAGAGATGAATCTAGGAACTTGAGAGATGCCAGGAGACACAGAAGAAGCAGGGTGAGCAATATGTGACAGAATGTAGATTAATAGACATGGGTTAATTTAAGTTATACTAGCTAGTTAAAAGCAAGCCTCAGCTAAAGGCCAAGCTTCTACAGCTAATAATAAGTCTCTGTATCACTGTTTGGGAGCTGGCTGGCAGGACACAGGACTTGCTACACTGAGGAGAGAGGAACAAGGAGTCACAGGGTCTAATTTATGTGAGTGAGGGAAAGATGTTAACAGCCACTCAGAAGGGTTGGGGCTGGCAGAGCACATGGGCAAGGATTCCACAGCACAGAAGCATGGCAGTCAGACAATGAGCTAATCCAAGGGACGATGGAGGGGGTGACCTTACATGGGATGTGTCTTCCCTGTGACACACCTCGCTCTGCTCTCTTCTGGTGAAAGCTCCTGATCACTTGAGCTAGTGGGCCTGGCTCAGTTCTTGTCTGGCATTCCTAGGAGCCCAGACTGTGCCAGCTGGCCTGCTCCTGCATCCGGCAGGAGATGGGTGGGTGTCGGCTCATTCTGCAGAGCTGCAGCCTAGGGGATGGTGTGGTGAGTCTATGTCGTCATTATCCTCCATCTCACTCTCAGTGATCACAGACTTCAGTGTCACAGAAAGAAAGGACAGCCAGGGAATACAGACTCACTGTCGCTACCCTGGCAACTTTTTCAGTGCCTGGTACACAGGAGGTTGAAAGAACAGTCACAAGAGAGCTACTTCAAAATGTCAGGACAATGGTGCATCTTCATCATCATCATTGTTTTATGTTCATACATGTTAGCATGTGTGTGTATACAGAGGTCAGAGATTGATGTTGGTCACCAGCCTCTATGTATGATGATGCAGGGTTTCTCACTGGAAACCAGAGTTTGCCAATTCATCTAGTCTAGATAGTATATTCTGGTAATTTCCTCTCTCCATTCTCTAAGCACTGTGCCGTAGTGACACACATCTTGGAGGTAACCAAAAGCTCTCCAGTTGAACTTAAGGCCTGCTGAATAGGAGGGAATATATACCTGTAGCCCCAGCTAACTGCTTGTGGCTAGAAAAGTCCTAGACCCTAGAGGCCAAGCCTTTCTTTCTTGAATAAATCCTACTTAGAAGTCTGCCACTGACACCTTCTTATATTAATACAGTTTCTAACTGTATCTTAAATACTTATGCTGGTACCCATGTTTAAGTGTCGCTCTCACCCCTCACCAAAGAAGCCGGTGGAGGCTTGTACAGAGAGAGCGCCACAACTGGTCCAAAATACAGAGGATAAATTGCCATGGAAGTCCAAGTCCCAGTTAGTATGTCTGCAATTCAACCCCTATACATCAGGGAACATCATGGACGATTCAGTAGAAATATTGGAACCAGCAGAAGACCAGGATGCCTACTGTTAGACACTATCTTCTAGATGTGACAGGGAAGCTGTACCCATGAAACTTAGCTATGTGGGTACCTAAACAAGACCTGTGGAATGGCAACACCAGTCTACATGCCAACAAGGATAGAGGGCATTCAAAAGGTTCTACCCCTAGATGAAGAGCTACAAACAGCTAGCACAGTTTGGTTTTCTAGGAACGCTAGACAAGCAAGAGCTGGGCCAGATCCATTAGCTAAGCTCTCTCTGTCTTCCTCTCTTTTCTTCCCTCCCTCCATTCCTCCCTCCCTCCCTCCCTCCCTCCTTCCCTCCTTCCCTCTTCCCCTCCCCCTCTGTGTATGTGTGTGTGTGTGTGTCTGTGTGTGTGTGTACAGGTTTTGTAAGACTGCGTATGTGTGCAGTGTGTAGAGGCCAAGGGACAACCTTAGATGTTCCTCAGAAGCTATCCATCCACCTTGTTGTTTTTTTTTTTAATTTTTTTCCTGAGATAAGCTTCTCTCTAAGACCTTGGGCTCCCAGTTCAGTAGGGCTGGCTGAGCAGAAGCTCCAGCAATCCTCCTGTCTCCGCTTCTCTAGTGCTAGAGTTCCAAGTACGTGCCATCACACCTATCTCTATCTCCCTGTGTGCTAGGGATTGGGTTCCGGTCCTCACACCAATATTCAGGTATCTTTACTTACTAAACTCTCTTCCCAGACTCTAGAAATTCCTGTTTTAATCAAAACACTTTTTTTTCAGTCTCAAATATGCAATCGCAGGTAGGCTTCCACAGAATGAAAGAGAGTAAAGCCACAGTGCCGGGATTGAAGGGAGCAGGGAGGATTGTCCCTCTCGAGATTTCCCTTTCCAGCCTGTACCACCCCTAAAGGAACCTAAGCCCCTCCGACACCAACCTTTTCTGTATCACAGATGCAGAGGCTGTATCAGGCTTGTTGCATATCCTGCACAAGGTCACCCAGACACCATCCTTTCCCCATAATGCCTCCAAGAGCCGCAGTGGATCGTGGGAGAAAAGCTAACCTCCAAGCAGTGGCACTTCCATGCTCTGAGCTTCAGGACCATGGGACACTGCTGATGTTTCTATTATGTCGTCCTTACCCCTTTCCCCATCAAATAATGACAGAAACACTTTACAAAGAAAACGCAACAAGACTTTAAGGGGAACCCCAGTCTGAAACTTATATACAATGGGTGCAGACTTGAAAAGGCTGCCCGCCTGTTAATTAAGTCAGTTAAGAAAATGTGACTTAAAGGGACCACAAAAGCAAGTATTTTGGATGTAAGTCTTTGTTCCTTCATATCTGAGATTTCAACTCCCCATAGCCTGGGGTTTCCCAAAGTGAAGAATTACCAATGTCTTTACCTGTTCCAGAAGATGGAGGAGTGACAGATCCCGGACTGTCATCTTCGGGCTCTGAGACAGTGACAGTGGGGACTGTATCAGGACTTGGCTTCAGACACAGGTCTTGCTTCTCAGGGGTTGTCTCCTGGGTGGAAGTCATGCCAGAAGGTTCGATCTCCGTCAGGGTAATCTTGACAGGGGCAGAGACCAGAGGTACTCTGTGCTGCTCATCAGAGAGATCATCTATGTAAGGAGCAAAGGTAGATTCTTCAAATAAGTGGTCCGTGATGATCTTCCCCTCCACAGGAACTGGTTGGTCAAGTGGACTAACCCCTTCCAGTTTTGCAGAGATTTCGGTGCCCTTGTCTTTTAAGTCCAAGTCTTTATCTTCTAGCCCCAGGTGAGGCTGCTCCTGGCCTTTTGTCTCCTGCGGCCTGGTTATGTCAATGTATTTATAGGCTTCTGCTTTCATCTGGTCCAGGGGGTCAGCTAGGGTCTTGTCCACTTCGGTGGACTCAGCAGGAGTCATCTCTATTCCTGAATCAGAACTCAGTAAGCCGTGTGACTCCACTCCAGGCACTTCTGATAAGGAGGGTCCGGGGGTCCCCAGTTCCTCAGGGCTCTCTGAAGTGGTGATGTGGCCATTTTCCTTCTGAAGAATTCCGGTAAAGTATGCAGGGTCCTCCTGAGCTGGATAACGGATGTCAGAAATCAGCGATGTGTAACATGCCCCTTCCCCATCTTTTAGGGCTGAGGAGGAGGAGTGGTCCAGGGCATCGGGAACAGCTGCCACACCTGTCAATCAAAATAACAGCGGATCATGAGTAGTCTGTATGGCTGGAGGTTTCTCTCCTGCCTAATCTACCAGCTGGCCCTCACTGAGGAAGTACAGCATCCTTTCTCAAGACCTTGGAGCCTCAGCATACTAATCTTCCTTGTCTACCTGATAGTATACAACTCTGCTGTTTTCCAGGCAATAGACCCCAGCAGCTCACTGACTTCAGCATCTACTAACTACCTTAATAAACTCTGATCATTGACTCAGTTTGTTAGAAAAGAAACTCTCACCACATTCTATATTCTTAATAACAGCCCTTGAAGTAGGGTGGGAATGGAAGAGACTACAGTTTGTGAGCGGTTCATCGCATAGACAGCTGGGAAGGGCTTGCTCCTGGAGGCTCACAGATCTGTGCTTCAAAGGACTCTAGAGCCTGGCCTTCTCCTCCAGGGCTCCTGCTGCTTTCAGATTAAGCCCATCATCCATTGTCTATGGGAAAACGCACACCTAGTTTGGAGTCTCATCCCAAAGTGTCATTAGCTCAGTAGTATGTTTCTATAATTCTTCAGTTCACCCTTGCTGCTCCTCTGCATGTTTGCTTCCATTGAACTCATTTGCTTTCCAAATTGCAAGCCCTTGACTCCTCTGGCTGCTACAATCTTTCCTCCACAACCTTCTGCAGAATTTCCTGGGGCTTAACTTAATGTTTGGCTGTGGGTCTCTGCAGTGGTTTCCATCGGCGGCTGGGTGAAACTTCTCTGATGATAATTCTGCTAAGCTCCACTCTATGAGTATAGCAGAACATTATTAGGAATCATTTCATTGACTTTTTTTTCCAGTCATGTTTGTTCAAACCCAGGTCTCTGAGTCACCTTTACCCCTGCACATTTTATAGGCAGGACAAATGGCAGGCCAAATGTTATATGCTTGGATTGGTTTCTGCCTGGTCACAGGAGGTGGCCAGTTCAGGCTAAATAACCCCTCTTGCTAAGAGTCTTAGCTGGGGTCACCCTTGTAGATTCCTGGGAGTTTCCATTGCACTGGGCTCCTACCTCACCCCAAATACCCCCTTTTCCAGTCATCTCTTCCAGTTCTCCTCCTCCATTCCCCTCTCCCAACGTGACCCCTCCTGTTCCCATTCTCTCCAGCCCGCAGTCCACCAGTGGAATCCATTCTGTTTCCCCTTCCCAGGCAGATCCAAGTGTGCTGCCTTTGATCAGACCCACTCTTACCCACACAGGTAAATAATCTATTCCAGCTAGAGTCACCCTGTTACTCTCTCTTGTCCTCATCCTGCCTCGTACAGATTTCCTTCCTCTTCCCAGCAAACCTGATCTCTATTTTCATATTTTTAACATCCCAATGAGTTTTATTAGAGTTCCTTATGGGATCATGGGTAAGAAGTTGTTTACAAGAGCATGGGCACGTTGCCAGTGGCATGTGCCTGAAACCCCAGTGTGGTGGAAAGGGGGAATAGATGGATCCCAAGGGGGCTCTTGGGCCACTAGCCTAGACTAGTGAGGGGTACTGACCCTCATGACCTAGTCCTCTTCAAATACTGTCTGTCACATTGGTTATAGATGCAACATATAAATGTGTAGGGGTATGACATTCAGACCACAGCTCTGATGGTGCCTGCAAAACCACACCCTCTTGTTCTCGTCCTCATTCTTATAGCATGGAGTGGACAGTAATCACCCACTGTATGGCTTATCCTTACACAGGTCCATGGTACCTTGTGATAACTTCTCAGCTCTTGGAGTTTAAGGCTCATGACTGGCACATTATACTGTATAGTAGGCATCCTATACAGATGAATGAATGGATGGATGGATGGATGGATGGGTAGGTCAATCAATCAATCAGTGACTAGACTCGTGGAATGAAGCTACTAAGACCAAAGTAAAATGAACAGAAAGCTACAAAGAGCACATTTTAGCCTTGCACTTGGGAAACAGTGAACAAATGTGTGTTATCTGGCAATGGAGCACGTGTGACTGCTTTAGATAGTCTGACAAAGAGCGGAACCTCTACTTTGTGAAAGGCTGGGTGGCACAAACATAGGAAGCCACTCTGATTTTTGAATTGAACGACAGTCACAGATCACTGTGCTCTGACACCCAATGTCCTTCCTTCATCCTTTCCTGTAAAATAGAATCAATCATCCTGGAGGCAATGCCTCAGATATTGGAGGCTCCCAGATCCACCCTGAAAGAAGGGACAGAGTCCAGATGACATTAGTAGTGTTTGAGAGTGCCTATAAATAGAACCAACAATGGAGAGGACTCTCTGCCCTGAAATCCTGACCCAGCCTGCTTGGTCTTACTCAAAGGCTCTTCATTTCAATTAGAAGGATTGCTACCCCACTGCGAATCCTGCCAGCCAGCGGGAGCCAGAAGTGGAATAGTCAGTGTGAGAACCCCAGCACTCACAACAGTTATGGAAGGTTATAGTTCCAAATACCAACAATCCAACAGTTTAATATTCCTCCAAACAAAACTCCTAAATGTCTGAAATTTAAAAAAAGAAAGGAAAAATATCCAGAATCAGTCCTAAAGAGTTACAAAGCCAAATGCTGAAACCTAAACAAATTCCCTAAGTCAGAATTCCCACTGAGCAGAACTGGTTCTACATGAGGGTTGAGAGCTGACGGCTGGGGAAGAAGCAGAGAGTTTTCAGTCGTACACAGGATGCCTGAGTGCATGACTATTTGCTAATACATTTTATTTTTTACTTGGAGGGAATTTCCAGGAAAGCCCACGTGGGTGTCTCAGTGGACTAGCTCTACCCCACAGAAAATAAGAGTGAACATCTTCTCTGTGGAGAGGCATGCGCCCCACAAGAAATCCAACAATAAAGATTCATTGTGATGCAAGGTATCAACATATTGTTAAAGATTGTTATGTAAGCCTGCTGAAGAGATTACTACTGTGTAATAGCCTATAATCAATCTCTGTAATATACTTCTTCATGTGTTGAATTTTGTGATTTTTCTGTTATTTCAAATTGTCAGCATGCATGTTATAATTTGTTATACCACATATTTCGACTTCACATCAATTCCAGAATTACTCATATAAATAATGTATTGTGAGCTCCTTTTTTATTTTCTAGTGTTTGAGAATTTCATATGTGACACCTGTGCTTCCCCCCCCACTCCTTCTGTGTCCTCCCACTGCCTCTCAAATTCATGACCTCTTCTTCTTTATCATTATAAATATATGTGTATGTTATATAAAATGTGTTATATAACATATCATGTATTATATAACACACACATATATATGCCTATACAAACATACACACACACACACACACACACACACACACACACACACATATATACATATACACATACATCTCTATATCCTGCTGAGCCCATTCAAGTGTTGCTCATACATGTACGTAGGTAGGGATGACTGTTTGGGATTACCTATAATGCGGCTTGTTGCTGGAGAAATTGATTCTCTCTCATCAGCATGTAGATGCTTATTTAGGGGTGGAGCCCTGTGAGATTTACCCCAGCCATATTAACATGTCAGTTGGCCTTGTCATTGTGTGGGTCCTGCTTAGGCAACAACACGGCTAAGATTTCACGGGTGTAGGTTGCCATTAATACATAGAAGCCACTATCTCAGGGCAGGCATCCTGGTCCCCTATTCTGACAGTCTTTCTGCCCCCCTCTTCCATGCTAGTCCCTGAGCCTCATCTGTAGGGGTCGTGGGTGGGTGTGTCAATTGGAGCTGGACACTCCACGGTCAGTTATTCTCTGTATTTTGGAGGTTGTGGATTTCTGTTACAGTTTCCATCTGCTACAGAAAGGATCGTCTTTGGTTCAGGGTGAGAACTACACTTATCCGTGGCTATAAAGGTAAGTATTTAGAATGCAGGTGGGAATTATTCTAGTTCAGTCTTCCTTAGGATCCATGACTTTTCCAGCCAGGAGTAATTGGCTGCGTTTACAGTACCAGACGTGAGCTCTTTCCTGTTGAGCAAGTCTCAAGTCCAATTAGATGGCTGTTGGCTACCTACCCACCCCCGTGATGTAAATAGCACTATTGCACCCATGGGAATATCTTTTTATTCCAGTCATTATTACAGTTGTAGGCTTTACAGCTAGGGAGAACTATTGATTGTTTTTTTCCTCTGAGGCAGCTTGCATAGAAGCTGAAGGAACTAGGGGAGCTAGTCCTCAGGGGGGGGAGGCTTTCAGGTCCATTCCAGTTTGATTTCTCCAGGCCTGTGTCCAAAGTGTATGCTGTCTTCAGCCTTAGGGTCCAACTCTTCAAGTTCTGGGAAGCAATTAAGCAATAGCCTATACTATTTCGGGCCTCTTCCTCTGTATTGTCCCAGCAAAAATTTCCCCAGCGCTTTCCTGTGTCCCCTTCATAGCTCCTGTGCCCCACCATTACCTTCTCTAGGGACTCCCAACCCTATGATCCTTTTTGACTTTCCTTGTTTCTGCCACCACCCCAGGGTCTATACTCAAGACCTAAAGATTCCTAGCTAAGAATCACAAATAAGAGAGAACATCCAGTGTTAGTCCTTTAGTGGTAGTATATTGTTTTCTCGAGCAGGCATGTTTGAGAGAGTGTGGAATTTCCTGCAGGACACTACTCCTAACTTTGCTCATCAAGAATTTGTCAAGCAAGTTTGTTTCCAGACTGTATTTCTCACCTAGGTCATTTTATCTGCAGCAATGAACTTAGTTGCACTCTGAAGGCAATGACTAGCCCAAGAATGAGATGAAGTGCTATAGAAAGATCTAGAACTGATTTCCTGATACCTAACATGACATCATGGTGATCAGACAACTGACAAAAGGCAGGCAGATCTCTGTGAGTTCAAGGTCAGCCTGGTCTACAAGAGTGAGTTCCAGGACAGCTAGGTCTGTTACACAGAAAAATCCTGTCTCAAAAAGAAAAAAAAAAGGCTAGAGACAGCTAGTGACTACTGGAAGAAAGGAGGAGGAGGAGGAGGAGGAGGAGGAGGAGGAGGAGGAGAAGAGAAGGAGAAGAAGCCTTTTTCAGGGATAAGCCTCCTTGGTTGACAATACAGAGTTATCAGCCCTGAAACTACATATACCCCAACAATATAAAAACATACCTAACATGGTGTATTCATATAGTTTTCTGTGTGTGCATGTATGTGTACAACAATAATAATTTTTTATGAAAGAGGTTATCAACTTAAGAGTAGGTGAGGATGTGGGAGAGGTCCTATTTCAATTTAAAAAACATTAAAAATGTAAATGTCTGCCAGCATGAGATGGTCAACACAGAATGAACTCAATGGTATTTTTGCAGGGGTTTGTCTCAATGTTTTTGAGGGGGCAGTTATTTTTGCCATATAGGGCTTTTGCTTATCTATTATGGTTTCCAATGCTATGTTTTTATGGAATTTCTATGTGTCTCTGCATTTGTGTTTCTCTGGTTTTTTCTTAGACTCTTCTGTTTGTTTTAGTTGTCTGTTTTTCTTTATTTTATTGATTTTATTGGGCTATATATTTTTTCCCTGCTCCCCTCCCTTCCTCTACCCTCTCCCATGGTCCCCATGAGAAAGAGTGTGGATATCGATGGGTGGAAAGGTGGGAAAGGTCTGGAAGGAGCTGGAAGAAGAGAAACCATAATCAGAATATTTTGCATGAAAAAATCTATTTCAATAAAAAAGTAAAATTATAAATAAAAAGTTCTCTGTTTTGGTAAAGGAAAAGAATAGATTGTAATAATATTTTTCTATGTGAAATGTAATTTGATATAATTCTTTTTTGGATAATTTGTAAAAAATTTTAAAATATATAATTCTAGTGCAGTTAAGTGAATATACTATATAATTAGCAGGATCTAATGTGTTTAGCTTTGCAAGTGTGATATGAGTGAGAAGAAGAAAGAGAATTACAAAAGTAAATTTTGTTTGAAAATGTACCTCTCCCCCAAAAGCCTAACAAATCACCTCTAGGTCTGTAAGCAAATTTTTGTAAATCTAATAAACTAAAACAACCATCAATATAAATCTATTGTATCTCATATACAAATAAACTTCTTCATATTTCAAATTTAAAAAGTTGTCTAGATACTCAAAAAAAAATTAAATTACATTTTTAGAATTATATCTAGAAGATTTTAACTTTCAGTGTTTAATTTTTCAAGGTTGTTTTTTTATTCAACACTCTGGATCACGGCATTTAGAACTATTATTTAGAAATATTGACCAAACTTGTGTAAATCACAGCTTATTCTTTCAGTTTTCTCATGCATTTCACAAGGGACCAGGTTAGAGTCACGAGAACACTGAATGACCTAGTGCTTCGGATGTAGCCACATCCCCTTTCCTTTGAGTGACACGCCCTGAAAATTTCCCAAGATCCTTGAGTTTGAGGTGTTCCAAGCCTAATGAGTGCCTATTAGGTGGGAGTCTTGCAAACAGAAAGCCCTCTGGACAGTAAATTATGAGACAGCCGAGCCCTGCGGGGATTGTTGGAAGCGAGCAGCAGAACTGAACCTTGGGGCTCGGGAAAGCCAATTAATTCTTGTCAGCTCTTCCTGCAGAGCCGGCAGATGTGGGCACTGAGGTATCCACTCAAGAAGCTGCTTAGGTAGAACCTGTCCTGTAACATTGTTCAACAAAAGCGCCTTTCTTGTCTAGCCTACTACATATGCACGTCTTGTCGCTACGTGTGCATGCATCACTATTATATGTGCACGTGTACACACATATTCTAAAGGAGCTTCCAGGAGAGCCTCAGAGGACCAGATGGGGAAGATCTAGCTACGGAAATGAATGTAAATATATTGTGTGGGGGTACCTACACACTGATGGCGCATGGGGGGTCGGGCTGTGGCTCTGAGAAGCAAGATGTCACAATACGTAGTGGCTGCCATGTGAGCCTGCCTGTATCTATCCTGTAACCCACTTTTTTTCTGTGTTGAATTTTCTTCTGCTCTTTGAGGCTTTTGTATTACAATTACAAATTTGCTTGCCTCTTAATGATTCTTTTGTCCTTGCTCCCCACCCCCAAATTCTGAATAATCCCCTTAATTCTTTGTCCTTTTAAAGATTGAAGTTTTTCAGAGTGTACAGAGATCCCTCCAAAAACATCTGAGTTCAGCAGTTCCTTTGCAGAACTTAGAAGCCTGGTTTATGCAGAGGCCACTTCACACCAGGAATGAGCCTGTGACTCCACAGATGCCCCGCACGTGGGAGCCAGGCAGGGAGGGCAGACGGAATTCTGTGACCTGAAGGCTTTTGAAATGATGTTTCCAAACTTTCATTCTATAAGAAAATTTTAGGAAAGTGCTTATAACAAACACGGAAGGATCCAAGGGTCACAATTTAGTCAAAGAACGAAAACAGTGCCATCAAGTCACACACACACACACATACACACACACGCACACATGCCCATGCACGCACACACACATGCACGCACACCCATGTGCACACACATATACATGCACACATGCAGCTGAAGGCCATAGAAGTGTGCATACAAGCAAGTGCAAAGGGCAGATATTTGATTTTTACACTACTTTGTTTTTAATGCTCTGGCTGCAGAGGAATGTGAGGACAAAGAACATTTCCTGAAAAGTTACTGCCTTTTTCCTAAGAAAGGTTTGGGTCCTAAATCCCCTAGCTCCACACTAACTCCTGCTCATAGGATGGAGTTCATTCCAAGGGGCAGCCTGCTGTTGCTGCTTCAGCAGTTTGGATTCTAGCTCTGCTAGAATGCCAGCAGTTGTGAGACTCGGGGCAACTTAACGTCTTAGAGCTTCAATTATTCAATCTTTAGAACGGGGAGAGCAGTAACAGCGCCCACCATTCTGAGCTACTATGAGAATTAAATGAGATATGATTCAGCTCTTTCTGACCCATAGTATCACTCAGTAAATCAGAACTTTTGATTTGATTATCTCAGTTTTTGGGAAAGGACATAGCTACCACCCTTTGGATGGTTTCTTTATCTCTACTAACATGCTATAGGGGTAGTTTGTATCAGAAGGTACATGTAGATGATCCCCGCTTTGTTGCTCTCTGGGATCTGCCTTAGATGCTGACGTCCCCAGGACAAAGTCACACTGTTCTACATGACTCCTTGAGTTAGTAATGACAGGGATAATGGTCCTGTTACCAACATACAGTTGACTATGTTGAACATGAAAACTAGAAATTTGCCAAAACTTTGTACAGGAAAGAGGTGTGGGTATTTTAAACCTACGGGTGAGCTTTCTCGTCTGTGGACAGAATCCATTCTACCCATAGGAGCTGAGATGTGGGCCTGTGGCTTATGATGATATGATAACTCTATACAGCCCTATCTTACTGTTCTGAAATCGAGACGTGGAAAACGCTATCAAAAAAAGACTGATGATAACAAAATTTTTTTTTTAATCACAAAACTTGGCGTGTCCTATAGAAACATTTGTTTTACCTCTCTCCCCAAAGTTACAAAAATAAACAACCAAAACCACCAAGAAATGTTTGAATGGAACCACTATGAACAGGCACAAACTAACAAACAGTAAGGAGAGTGGACAGAGAAGTTAAAACTTACAATGGACACAGGGTCAGAATGTGTGATTGGGATGAGCGTGCATGCATTCTCCAGACTCAGCTTCTTAGGCTGCCAAGGGATGGATGTGTGTGGCCTTCACAGGGAGCGGGGGTCAGGCAAAGACCCTGGACATGAACACTCGCTCATCTTTCCTAGGTGCTACCCAGTCAGCAGGCTGGGGCTAAGGATGCTGAGATGCCGATGTCAGCAGAGCCCTCTGTGAAGGATGGGTCCGCCAGAGAAGCCCAGGAGCCTTTATGTCTTCTAGACAACATTCCCCCGGAATTAAGTATCTTGTACTTTAACCTGACAAGCAGGTGCTGGGATAACCAGGCACGCTCTTTCTTTGCCAGCTGTGCCCACAAGACAAGGATTTTTACCACGCCTGCCTAAGACCCTAAGCCAAGGCTGACAACATTCCCTGTAGTTTAAGCATGAGCACCTATTCTTTAGCCCACAGCTCACGGCTTTATTTAAAGCTTATCTGTTAGAGTCATAGGTTTAGCTCTGGGAATTGGAGAATTCATGTTTAATAAAAACTGCCTTGAAAGATCTCTCTTTATTTCCGCCAAGTGCCAGGGTTTGCTTTGCTGAGGAGTTTTCAATTAAGCAAACTAATTCTGTCTGAGGAAACACCCAACCCACAGTCAGACCACGCTGCACATCTCAGGGTTCTCAGCAATGTTAAAGAAGCAGAAGGCTGGGCGGAGGGTCTGGACAGGTAAGGCATTTGTTTATTTTAGGGCTTCTCTTTGTTCGTTCTTTTTTGCCTGCTGTCTCAACATGGAAGTGTGATCCTGTGACTTTCTATAGAAGACGATCATTTTGGAGGTGGTGGTCGAAGTCAATATATATGATTTATTTAGCTCTTAAAAAAATTCCCTGAAACTCCCCATAGACCTTCAGTTGATCTTTGTAAAGCATCATGGTGTAATGCAATGTTCACAGCACACGTCCACTCATTCACAGCATGCAGTTTAGCAGTTTTATGTGTTTAGGGTTATGCAACCATTCTACTGCCTTCTAATTTGCCCGCTGTCACAGATGCATCCTGCTCTCTGTGTTTTGATGTAGGGTAAGTACTAAGATCTCTCTACCATAAAGAACTATCTATCTATCTATCTATCTATCTATCTATCTATCTATCTATCTATCTATCTATCTATCTATCTATCTAATCTATCTATCACCTTTGGGGCCATTAACAGCCATCTAAATGGACTTAAGATTCAACAGGAGGAAAATCATGCCTGATGCTGGAGACCTACCCAGCTCCCCAGGGCTAGTGAGGTCATGGATCTTAGAAAAGAATCCACTAGCCTTACTTTTCCAGCGCAGCACAATTCCTTGCTATATTCTAAATCTGACCGTAAGACCCCAGCTAAGTGTACCCACCAGCCCTCATCAGAGAAGCCTCTCTTCACGGCAAATGGAGACCATCGCAGAAACCACAACTGGACACAATGAAGAGATCAACAGATCGTGGGGGAGGCTAGCCTCAGGGGACACACCTACATCACAGCTCCTGTATCCATGGCTCAGGGAACATGGCAGAAGAGGAGACAAAAAGATTGCAAGAGCCAGAATACCAGGAAGTCTACTGTGAACGTTTCTCCCAGAAGGGCTCCATAAACAGGATCAGACTAGCAGGGAGATTCTCACAGGGTCCCACTCCTAGATAAAGCAATTCACGAGCAATGAATGACTGACGGGAGAAGAAGAATTCGCCTCTCCAAGGGATGAACCCCCCTGATATTGGTTATCCAATGCACAGTGGAACCAGGCACACACAAACAATAATAGCAGATCCAGCAGGTTGTATTTTTATAGATTTGTGTACAACACATACACACACTATCAACTTGGGAGTGGGTGGGGACATTGGAGGGGTTTGAAGGAGGGTTAACGGGAGAGGCTGAAGGAAGGAATGGGAAGAAGAGACGTGATGCAATCCTATTTGAATTAAAAACATACCAATGTGACAACACAGGACATATAGTCTGATGCAACAGGGCATAGTGAGAAGTGCAGTTACATGCTTTGGTGTATTTAGAAATATTGTTCTGTTGCTGAACCGTCACGGGTGACAGAAGATTTGGTGGGAGACTGGACCTCATCAAAATACTGAACTTCGATGAGTCATTCAATCCTCATGAAAGCCCAGTTGCTCACATATAATGGAAAACTGCAATAACCCTAAGCATTGCTACGTGTTAAATGAGACCCTTTTAACATGGATTTAAATGGATTATCTCATCCCAACCCTGACAATCTGCGAAGATCACAGGCTGAGCCACCGTGCTAGGAGGATGCATTCTGAAAAAGTCGGGTCTGTTCCATTCACGAAACAACTGGAGCTTGGAGCTGTTACAGAACCCGCTTTATGAACATAAACCAATGTGCAGACCAAGAACTCAAGGCTCTAGGTCACATGACCCCAGGGCTGATGCTAACAGCATTGTTCTTGCGATTGCTGAGAGGACTGGAGGAGAGAGGATCATGGGTGGCAGGCTTCTTAAACAAAGCCAGCGGCCCTAGATTTAGAATCACATCCCAACTAATGATGACAGTAAAGTAGCAGGAATCAGTCTCTGTCAATCAATGTCCATTGCCCAAGAAGAGGGCTGTTATTCTAACAAGGAAGTGTACAGCAGGATTTATGCTTGCCCAAGAGTACATTTACATAGGCTGAACCTTTTTGAGATACCTCTGCAAAAAGGCTGCTCTTATTTTTAAAGGCAATTATCCTCAGCTCCATCACTCTGCCCTGGTACAGCGAATGCCTTCTTCCTACAGTTTTCAGACTCTAGCTCACACGCCCTGCTAGTCATGAGGTGCCTGAAATTTTAATTTGGGGCTTTGAGCATTGCTCATTTCAAACATAACCTCGTGTTGGAATGCAGGCTATAAAAATAGAAATGGGTGAATGACATCTTGGGACAAATTTGCATAAACCTGGAACTCAGGATACACACCTCTTGTTTCAGAGGCAAGCCTTTTCCTCTTAGGAACACACACTCACTCTCTCGTGCACTCTCACAGTAAAAGTAGGGTTAGGATAGGGATGCAGCTTAGTGGCCAAGTGCTTGCCTAACATATGCAAGGCTCTGGGTTCCATCACAGCATTTTTTAAAAAGAATAGATATAATATATGATATATATACTTTGGTAAATTATAGATAAATTTATTTTACAGTTGTATATAAGTAATATAAAATATAAATTTATAGCTATATAAATTATAAATTCAATTATGTAAATAAAATTGTATATAATTTTAAACTGTATTATAATTTTAAAATTATAAACATATACCATATAGTATATACACATATAATTTATTGTATTACATGTGTAGAAAACTGGCCCTAGTTTACATGAAGCTATAGTATGAAGCTTTAATTAAGGAAAGGGACGAGAAAGACTCATGCCCTCCAACAACAACATCATTCATCTTACTCCTCTGAGCTGTCTGGTACAGGCCACGGTAACCTGTGCAGCTATGACAGGACAATAACTCAGCCACTGATGTGCCAGGGTTCAGGACTATCGACCTAAGTGGCTCTCAGTACTCAGGAGACCCTCCTGCTTTTTTTTTTATCCTCATGAAGACTACAGCTGTGAATTAAAAGCACATCTCAAAACAAACATCCTTCCTCACAATGATGCAACATTCCTATTTCAATCAGCTACACGTTTTAAAGAAGTAATTAAAATACTGCCTTCTTGTGTGAGCTACTTGACAGTCAATAAAAATACAATGTGTTTTGAGGTTCTGATGGAATGGGATGAGGGCTACCCTTGTGTTGGAATGGGATGAGGGTTGGTCTTGTGATGGAATGGGATGAGGGTTGGTCTTGTGATGGAATGGGATGAGGGTTG
>NC_022009.1:9137024-9182722 GCF_000317375.1 Microtus ochrogaster | reverse complement strand
TGGTCTTGTGATGGAATGGGATGAGGGTTGGTCTTGTGATGGAATGGGATGAGGGTTGGTCTTGTGATGGAATGGGATGAGGGTTGGTCTTGTGAAGAAATTGAGATTTCTACTGAATCTTACAAAAGCTGCCTTCCCGAGTGCTTGCAGAAGGCATGTGTGTTCTTGGTGTCCAAGGATGCCAGGCATGGAAAGAATGGAAACGCCAAATACTGTGAACAGCATGAAGTTATAACTGACTCCATGATTGTCAGGGTTTAGATTTTAATTTTGTTCATCCAGGAGTATATTGAGAGGCATCAGATACCTGCATGTTAGATGCTTATATCCAACTTTCCAGGGCTGTAATAGTGAAGGAGGTAGATAGTATTTAAACCCATTCAAGCAAATAAAGACACAACTAAGCAGACAGAGCAAAAACCCCTAATTTTCCTCTCTAACATGCCTTTCTTCCAATTAGCAACAGCACTCCTTCTACCTCGTCTTCACCAGGAACTTCGAGCACATGGCTACCTGGCTCAGTATTGCAGATGTGTGACGGTTTCATTGTCAATTCGACACAACCTAGATTCAGCTGGGAAGACTCCATAAAGGGTTGTCTGGATTGGATTCTCGTGTGTGTGTGTGTGTGTGTGTGTGTGTGTGTGTGTGTTGGGGGGGCGGGTTGATTGTCATAATTAAGTTAATTGATATGGGAAGAGCCAGCATCATTCCCTAAGGAGGGGGCTCTGAACTGTATGAGAGTGAGACACTGACCTCAGCACAAGCAAACAAGCAGATGAGCATGCATGCGTTCATTTCTCTCTGCTTCCAACTTGGGTATATGATGTATCAGACTTCTGAAGCTCCTCCCTTGACGTCCCGCAATGATGAACTTTAACCTGCAGTTATGAGATGGAATAGACCCCTCTGTCCTCTGAGCTGCTTTTCCTCAGGGTGTTTTACTACAGCAACAGAAATAAAACTAGAACTGCCTCAACTGTTCCCCATGTGTGCACATGACAGATGTGCACAGCAGTGGAGCGCATTGCTTTCTAATCGAATCATTAAGGAAGAAAGTGGCGGTATTACCCACCAGCTACAGTCTAACTGCTAGACTGTGACTATGACCCTGCTGAGCTAACTCTGCAGCACAGTTAAAGGAGGTACCTCATACCGTGATGAGCAACCAGGCAGAAAGAAAACAGAGCCCTGGATAAACTCAGGCAACAAACTTAATCACAAGCATGTATGTGTGCTACACACACACACACAAACACACACACACACACACAACTCATCTCTGGACTGATTTTAGTCAATATCCTAAGGCACTTAAGAACTAATAATAATAATAATAAATTATAATAAATGTACGGAAGGAAGCAAGCCAGGAGATAAGGGAATGGCTGAGAGATTATCAGTCAGGAGGGTGGATTACATCAAATAAAAAGTCCTTGGGGCAGGTGAGACAGTGAGCACCTGTTGATCTACAGAGGATCAGGGTTTGGGTCCCACTACTCACATGCTAGCTCACAAACCCTATAACTTCAGTTATGGGGGGAATCTGACACCCTCTTGTGATCTTTCCCCATTGTCACCAGCTACATACAACACATATTCACACACAAACATGCAGACCACACATAAACATAAAATAAATAAATCTAAAAAATAAAATAAAGATGCCAGTTCCTCTCTAAGGAGGTGACATTTAAGATGAAACCCAGGGGCTAGGTGTGTGTCTTTAATCCAAGTACTTGAACTCTGAGAGTTCAAAGCTGGCTTGATCTCCATAACAAGTTACAGTCCAGCCAGGGCTACTTAGTGGCCCTTTCTCAAAAGCAAAACCCCAGTCAGACCTAAGGGACAGGAGTGGCAATGCACAGCTCACGGCAACTTTTTTGACCTCATAGTGGTAATTTAGTTCTATTCTGTGTGTTTTGATGGGTTTATTCTGAGCCTTACTATGGAATGGGGTGTAATATAGGCAACTGCATGAAATATTGGGGGACCCCCATTCATGGAACACTTCACCTCTCCCCATGACAGTGGAAAGCTACTAGCATCACTCTATCAACCAGGGATAACCCCTACTGAGCAGTTAATTGTATATGTAATAGTCATACCGTGCTAGGAATCACTTGACGTCACAGCGCTTAGCTTTCAACAACAGCGCAGAATACTTGATTGAATGACTGTGTTGACAAAGTATGATTCAGTCAATATTTTAAAAATGTCTCCCCTGGATGACTCTGTCTTACTATAGGCTTTTCTTTGGAAATACAAGGACAGGGCCCAATAGTAGTTATGTATTTTAAGGTCATTTCCCCCAAATATGGTAATGATCTTGTGACTGAAATCAAGATTTAGACCCTTTGTCCTGCCCTCCCTTGGACCCAGTGATCAAAAGTAACAGAAGAGCTCTCTGTTCCTACCATGTTGGATGTGTCATAGCTTTGGATCTTGTTTCTTGCAACCCCAGAGCTATGAGAGGGCTAGCCTGAGTTCTTTGCTACCTACCTTGTCCCCCATCAGTGATTTAGGGGCAGAAAGAAGAGGTTTTAGCTGTGTAGTAATTAGGAGAGTTTTAAGAAAACTGTGGCTCCATTTCTTTTATTTCATTCTATTTGTCTTGTTGTTAAAAACAAAAAAGTTATGGCCTGGAGACAGATGGCTCAGGCCTCACATCCTCAAGTGTTTGCCTCACAAGCATGAGGATGACCTCTCTGCCTGGTCCCAGACATATCAGTGACTGTTCTGTCGCTGGGATAAAACACAGTGACCAAGGCAACTTACAGAAGAAAACGCTTATTCGGGTTTGCCCTTCCATCGGGATAAGAGTCCATTGTGGCAGAGAATCATGGCGGCGAGCAGCAGGTAAGGCTGCGAGCTCATAAATGAACCATGGCCATGAAACAGAGAGAGCAAACTGGAATGGTGTGAGTTTTAAAGCCCTCAAAACCCTCCTTTGGTGATGTACTTCCTCCAACAAACCATACCCCCTAAACCACCACCAACTTTAGGTCAAGTGGTTGAGCCTATAGGAGACAGTCTCAGTCAAACAAGTCAAGTGTGGTGGTGTGGACTTGCAAATCCAATGTCTGGAAGTCTGGAGACATGAGAATCATTGTGAATTGCTGGCCAACCAACCAGTCTAGGCAGTGAGCTCCAAGCCAGAGAGAGATCCTGCTTTAAAGAAGAGACAGTGTTCCTGAAGATGACACTTAAATTGGCCGTGTGATTGTCCACACATTCCTATGCACACATATACATATGAACACACACATGCACAGGCATTTAAAAAATATTATCTAATAATAGTTTTGGTGTTACTAGCTTTGTTTTTCTATGTGTCAAGAACTCTTTTAATAGCCATACATGCAGTAATCCATCTATGTTCTGTGACACGTGTGTGAGCTAGAAAGTGACTTGAGTGAGGGGTTGCATGTGATGAAGGAATTCCCAGGATGTGGGATTTTCTGAGTTAAAAGTGCGAGTTTGTGGCTACTTGGGAATGAGTTATTCACCCTGTAAGCAGCTAAGTAAGAATTTGAGAGCTGTTGGGTTTTTTAAATACTTGCTCCAAGCTATTGTGTGTATAACTACATCCTGTTATATGACTTGAATTCTTTGTCCCTACACGTTTATTAGTAAAAGAAAGAAAGTCCCATCTCTTGGGTATTGATGAGCATTAAATGAAAACAGCGTCAGCCAGAAAGTCTTTTAATGCGAGGCCATGCCCACTGCGCACTGCAATCTTTGAGAGTGTTTCTCAAAACACTATCAGCAGATGCACACTGAGAAATGCTGTTTGCTGTGCTGTCTGGATGAAGCCAAGATTGATGCACAGCAAGCATTTCTGAGGCTCTAAAACACTGGCTGTATAATAGGAAGATGAATATGAAGAAATTCACTACCAAGCCTTGTTAAAAATGAAAGACTTTTTTTAAATGGATGCTAACATCAGCAATGTATTGCTTGGCTTCTGAAAACACAGAGTTGATTTAAAAAAAAAAAAACCTGCTGGATTCTCCAGGAGGCACCTCCTACCCCTTGCAGGATCCTCCCATGAGACAATGGACAAACAGAAAGTTACAATACTGACACACATTCTTGTAAGATGCCTGAAAGATTTTTTGCTTAGCATTAACAGGGTACAGAATAAAGGCGCAAGGGTCACTTTTCTTGTTCCTTTCATTATGCAAACATCTACAATGCTTGACAACATCCAAACCAGCACAGGTACTTCTCAGGCGATTCAGCGGACAAAGCTGCTTAGATTCCTTACAAGGTCACTGAGAGCCCATCTGTGGACACTGGCTAGGTAAGCACTTGTCATGACTCCACGGTGTCTAAGGCAACCAGGCAGCCCTCCCGCCTCCAAGCATGTGCAGCTCACTGGTACCAGCTGCTGTAAAAGGCAAGGAAGGGAGGCGCAGGATGGATAGGGAGGGAGTGCCTGATTGCAGAGTGGTTTCCCAGAGCTGGGACTTCAGTGTGTGCCTAGAAAGCCGGAGCAGATAAAGTCCCACCTTCCCCAGGCAGAGAGTCAGGTTTCAGCGAAGCCACAGGAAATTCGGCGTCTTAAGAAGTTTGGACAAAGTATTTGACATTACGTGAAGGAACCCCCAAATAACAAACCAAATGCCCAAGATTTATGGACGAGTCCATTTTAGAAGTTTAGGCTTTGGAAAGTTATTTTATTTGCAATAGGTTAATTGAATATTCTTTTTTTTTGTTTTGTTTTTGTTTTTGGTTTTGGTTTTTCGAGACAGGGTTTCTCTGTGGTTTTGGAGCCTGTCCTGGAACTAGCTCTTGTAGACCAGGCTGGTCTCGAACTCACAGAAATCCGCCTGCCTCTGCCTCCCGAGTGCTGGGATTAAAGGCATGCGCCACCACCGCCCGACTTAATTGAATATTCTTGATCTCTCCTATTTCCATGGTTCAGAATTTGCACATAGCATGGAGAACCTTAATATATGGTAAGCTCATATGTGAATATGTATCTCTGGGTGGCTTGCTTTGTTGAAATTAATATTGATCAGAGCAATGCAGTCAATGTAGTAGTTGCAAAGGAAATTACATTTTCCAGGCAGGTTCATTTCCTTGAGGACTTTCAAACTTTGGGTGTTTAAAAAAGTATGTAGCAATCGAACTTTTTTTCCTAGATATTATCCATCATCGGCCTGACGTGTACTTTTAATTATCTCCCTAATGGCTCTGCTGGCTGTGTGATGACCTATACACAGTCCCACCCCACAGCTGGCACTCTGGTCCTATACTCACAAACTGGTAAGAGCAGGGAGCCACCTGAGGCTGTGAACAGGTTAAAAAGAAGCCAGAGTTTCTGACAAACCCATGTCTGAACTCTGTGGAAGGAATTCACATGGCTTTGTAAGGTGCCAAGCTGGCTCCTTACCTTCTACAAAACCGAAACCCAAACGCGTCTTTGAGCACCACTTGAGACATATGAATCATAAGCATTGAGAAAATGTCATGCCTAAATTAAGTCTTATCAAGTAGTATTTATTAAACACCCACGTTCTGCATAGACATGGCAGTGTGCGAGGTGCGGGAGCAGCAGAAGACAGAGTCTTCAGCTGCAAAACTACTTCATAAGAAAATACCAAGCAGCTGCTGGAGGGCATGAAGATAGTCTTCGCTGCAAATATACCCCCCATAAATTTCCAGCAAGCCATGGCAGGGAGCAGCATCTTCCATATGGTGAGGTCTGTGCTAAAGTACTCCATGTTCAGTTGCCCGTATCGGTAAATAAAAGGCTTATAGATAATTCCGGCTATGCTTCTCCTGGATATGACAAGACATTCCCAGAAGAAGCACCCACGTGCAGATCCATGGCATTTTAGGCTGTGCTTTTGAAAATTATGAAACAGTTAGTCACTCACGGCATTAGAAATAACCTCTCCATATCCGTTATCAATGCACCGCTTCATTTTAGACTCTACCACACTATTAAATATTTATTGCTACTGCATTTTATAATTACCTGTGAGGATACGGGCACTAAAAGAATTCATAAAGGCTGAACAAATTGAACATTTGAAAACAATAGCCCCAAAATTACTTTTTATAGCTAGAGGCTGAAAGTATGCACGGGCGAGAAATAAAATTGTTCCTCCATCAACTGGTGTTTTGTCTATAGCACTGCAGAAAAATCTGTTGGGTTTAGGCTGTGCAGTTCACTTATAAAAGATTAACTGTGTGAGTCAATTTGTTTGGAAGGAAGATCCTGGGCTGTTTTTAAACGTGAATGAGTTATGTCATCTCTCCGGAATTTTGACCCTTTAGTTATTATACATACTGCTTGTCAATTCCACTGATCAGCTTATCCTCATAAACATGTAACTGCCTTTAACGTGCTTGGTGCCTCATGGAGGGATTGAGAGTGCCAGGGAGATAGTAGAAAAGTAGACGGTGTCATTTAGCATCTCCTTTCTCAGACTGGTGAGAACACATTAGCAACCTTCTCAGTCCACAAAGGACCCTGCTTTGCCATTTCAGAGGTGGAAAAATTGAAGTTCCCAAAGAAGGCAATGATGTAAGACTTATGAGACCTGGAAGCTGTGCTCCTGGGACTTCTGTGTGAACACAAGGTGAACAGAACGGCCCAAGCTGTTCGTGTAGCGCTTTTCTATAGCATTTCTTTAGACAAGGCACAAGATTTGTCCATTTTCTACAGCATCTGCCAAGGATTTTAGGGGATTTACTGTAAATTAATAAAATACGGTGGCAAAATTTTTACCTAAAGATACCATTCTTTTCCTTAAAATCATCTATAAATCAGTCCTTGGCTGTATTATCAGTTCCTCGAGTGTTTTGTTTAAAGAAGCCACCCATAGAAGCATCCAAATCTCTGAGATATGGCCAGAGTACTCTTATGAGCTCTGAACTAGGGCCATTTCTAGTTGGCTGCAGAGAAAAGCAACTTCCCATCTATTTCTTTTGTTGTGAAAACACTATCTTACCAAGACTATTAAAGGCAAAAGCTAAAGATGGTCTCATGTTATGTAGTCCCTGGTTACGGCTCCACAGCTAAGAGCAAAAGTGTTGCCTGTCTGTTGCGTGCTCTCTACTTTTAAGAGCTAGTGTCTGATAATCTATCAACCAGCACACGAAACAGAGGCTTTGTCTGAACGCCGTAGCAGCGTTTGTCTACAGATGACAAATATATAATTAGGCCTTCCACTGTCACACAAAAATAATGTTTTCCCAACAACTGGCAGATGTTGTTTTTCCATCAGTTGAGACTCCCTAGAAGACAGTAGCCCACCTGAGTGACCAGCTCCTGTTTCTGTGTCTCAGATCCAAGGAGGGCTGAGACAACAAGGCACAGAGCCTTTGCAAACACTGCTGCTTCTCGGTTATTTAAGGGCATTTTCTCCTGGCTTCTTCACTCTAGCCTGCATCCAACATCCTTAGTACTCAAGAGGAAATGGGAGAAAAGGATACAAGACAAGGGAGGAAACGTTCCGCCCACCCTCTGGCATTCATTTTCAGAAAAGTACAATGCAGCTTGATGGAGGCAGGAACGGAGTGGTCTCAGATGGTCTGGGTGCTGTGTTCAGATCTGTCTTTCTTCCTCTTCTCTGTGGCGATGAAGAGTTACTGCAACCCCCTCCCCCCACGACTGCATGATAGAGACAAACCTGCATAGTGCTTGCTACACAGCAAGCCCCATTTCCAACTCTGGGAGTAAGCAGACACACTCTGGTAAAGTTCCACTTACATAAGCAATGGATGGCATAGACAGGAAAGTTAAAACACGAAGAAACTGACAAGTTAATGGAGACAGCGATCTATTTTGCTACTTTTTTAAGTGTGTTTCTTAGTTAGCTGACTTTAAAAGCTGCTGGATTCCCCCACCTCAAAACAAAATTCTGTCTGTGTCTCCCTTTAAAGAATGTGGAATGAATTTTGAATTAAAAAAAAGTACATAAGGTGACACATGGAGTATAAAACATGTAGATTATTATAGCTGGTTCTGAAGAGCTGGTTTCTTTCAACCTCTGCAGTTTTCGCTCTTGCCCTGCTGTTTTAGCTGTGTCGACATGGGCAAAATTGAGAGTCCAAGTAATTATGAAAATAATTCAAGCCAAAAAAGTATGACCGAGAAAGAAGCCATTTGGCTTTACTCTGTACTATTAATGCCAGCTTGTAATTGCCCAATTCTTTTGTTTTCGTTGTTACTGTTTTTATTCCTCCCTAAAGGCCTCAAATCAAAACAAGTAAGACAATGAATTTTGAATCGTCTTCTACTCAGAACTTAATATGTGCGCTTTTAATGCTTTCTTCGGAATAAACCGATCAGGCTGGATAAATCTGGTCACCACAGTTCGCTATAGCCGTTTTGAGACTTGAGGAGAGCACCATGGTAATATCAGCCAAGAGCAGTTCATGAAATGTGCGCAGACATCTCCACAAGTAGACTGCATGAGTGGAAGCCGCCCCTGAAAACGTTTCTTGAAAATCCAAGCGCCATCTTTTCCTTACTTACCAAAAGGGCAAAGACGGCATTCAACTTCTACCTTGCTTAGAATGTACATCTCAAAGGTAAATTGCTACAATAGTAAGTGAAAACCCTCCCGTGAGGCAAGAGAGATGGCTGGCTGTCCACCTCCTCACACCCTTCCACATGGGAAGGCATGTCAGGATGTTGCAAGCTAACATTTCCTTGCTTCCTCAGTTTTGACAAGGTCCATAAATAAAATAAGACCACTCTGCCTCCTGGAAGACTGGGGAGCAAATTCCTTCTGCAGTCTCCTTTTCACTTACCCAGAAAAGGTGGGCCAAGTTGTTTATTAACTCAATAGCGTTAATAACTCAATAGAGTTATAGCCCCTACACCGCAGGCAGTGCGGCTGCCATTGTTGACAGGCTATGTTTAGTAAGTGAATGTTTATCATGAGGTGGCATGCCCCCCACCTAGGAAGACCTGACATGTCCACAGCATCACATAGTCTTCAGGCATGGGAGCCCCAGGAGTGGAATTCTGTGCTGTTTGCAGAAGCACATGGACTCTTGCTGGTACTAGCCTCTGAGGTCATTCACGCTATTGGAGGAGAAGGTAAGCCTTCTCCCCACTTCCTCTTTGGTTCTTGGGACTCTGCGTGGGTTTGTCTACCCAGGGCTGGTTTGCTTTTGTTGCTGCTGTTTGTAAATGCGACACAAGATGGAGGCATCTGAAAACTGGGAGCCTCGGTCTCAGAATCGCCTCCATCGACTTGGGCTATGGACAAACCTGTGGGGCCATTTTCATGACTGATAATGAGCAGTCCTGGATTGTGGAAGAAAACAGCCCCCATGAAGAGCACGCCAGTAAGCAGTGCAGTGCTCCTGCATGGGCTCTGCTTTAGCTCCTGCCTTCAAGTTCCTGTCTAGAGCTCCTGCCCCTGCCTCCCCTCATGATGGACTCTTAAACTGAAAGCTGAAAAAGAATCCTTTCTTCCGTGAGTTACTATTGATCATGATGTTTATCACTGCGATAGAAGGCAGTCTGGGACACCTGTCCTTCATTCTGATCTCAACAACCCTACAGAACTTGCCTGTTCTTGCAGTCAGAATTACTCGCCAGTGGGATGAGAAGACATTGTACTTGTTACAGCCACAACACCATGACTACACATTATTTTAGCAATATCTCCTTTGACGTTGGTGTCACCCCCTGACTTTGTTGTCTAGTTGCTACTGTGACTGGCACCGATGACTGGGTATTTCTTCACTTTAGTTTTTAACTCGGTGACACTCCTTTGAAGCCATCTCATCATGGGAAAAATGAAGTCTTAGTTCAGAGGAAGTTTGAGTGAACTGGGCTCCAGTTCCCAGGTGCTTTGCCTTCTTTTAGGCGGGATCAGAGCACTAAACAGATGTCTTTCTTTAGGGGAAGAGAGAGAATGTGTGAAGTGATTGGCACATTATTTTAAGTAAAACACCATTACTTTCCCTGTCCCTCAGCCCAATTCTTTCTTCAGAAATCAAAGCTAGTGTCAGTCAAGACAAGGAAAGTTGACACTGTGCATCTCCCCACGCAGACAGATGCCACGACTTGTCTTCAGCTTCCTCCTGCCCCTCGTTCACTGTCTGATCCCAGGAACTGGCTTTCTTTGAGGGTCTTGAGGTTCTGATAGACTTTTGTATGCCCTGTTTCCTGACGAGAAAACTATTGCTTCAAATCCTTTCACCTAAGAGCTTCCAGCCTCCCCTTCCTCCAAAGACGCACATGTGATATCTTAGAGTAAGTTAGTGTTTCTTTTTTTTTTAATTTAATTTTTCTGGTTATGGAAGTAATTATTGTCTCTTTTTATGGTTTATTTAACTTTTATTTTATGTGCATTGGTGTGAAGTGTCAGATCCTCTGGAACTGGATCTTCAGACAGTTGTGAGCTGCCATGTGGGTGCTGGGAATTGAACCCGAGTCCTCTGGAAGAGCAGTCAGTGCCCTTAACCACTGAGCCATCTCTCCAGCCCCAAAAGTATTTTATTTATTTGTATATTTTTTATGTATAAGGGCTCTATTTGCATGTACACCTGCATGCCAGAAGAGGGCTTCAGATCCCATTATAAATGGGTGCTGGGAATTGAACTCAGTGCCTCTGGGATAGCAGCCAGTGCTCTTAACCACTGAGCCATCTCTCCAGCCAAGTCAGTGTTTCTAATGAAGATTCCCTGACCCCCTTGACGCTCTGCTTTGAAGTAACCACAGCTGTCATTCTATTGTTTGGTGAGTATTTCTGCTTTCTTTAAGTAGACTGCATACTACCTGATATCAAATCATGTATGGTTGTGCCCACCATGGCATTTGTAAGCCATGTTTTGAATTCACAAATAACATTTTTTCTTTGTTTTTAAATTGATTTTATTGACTCTACATTTTTCCTCTGCTCCCTTCCCTGCCTCTCCCCTCCCTTCCAACCCTCTCCCATGGTCCCCATGCTCCCAATTTACTCAGAAGATCTTGTCTTTTTCTACTTCCCATGTAGATTAGATTCATGCATGTCTCTCTTAGTGTCCTTATTGTTGTCTAGGTTCTCTGGGATTGTGAATTATAGACTGGTTTTCTTTGCTTTATGTTTTAAAAACCACTTATGAGTGAGTACATATGATATTTGTCTTCCTGGGTCTGGGATACTTCACTCAATATGATGTTTTCTAGATCCATCCATTTGCCTGCAAATTTCAAGATGTCAGTAGTACTCCATTGTGTAAATGTACCACATTTTACTTATTCATTCTTGGGTGGACGGGCATTTAGGTTGTTTCCAGGTTCTGTCTATGACAAACAATGCTGCTATGAACATAGTTGAGCACATGTCCTGTGGCATGGTTGAACATCTTTGGATATATACCCAAAAGTGGTATTGCTGGGTCTTGAGGTAGGTTGTTTCCTAATTTTTTTGAAAAATCACCATTCTGATATCCAAAGGGGCTGTACCAGCTTGCACTCCCACCAGCAATGCAGGAGTATTCCCTTCACCCCACAACCCCTCCAGCATAAGCTGCCATCATTGTTTTTGATCTTGGCCATTCTTACAGGTGTAAGATGGAATCTCAGAGTTGTTTTGATTTGCATTTCTCTATGACTAAGGATGTTGAGCATTTCCCTAAGTGTCTTTCAGCCATTTTAGATTCCTCTGTTGAGAGTTCTCTGTTTAGGTCTGTACTCCATTTTTCTTTTTGGATTATTTGTTCTTTTGATGACAAATTTCTTGAGTTCTTTGTATATTTTGGAGATCAGACCTCTGTCTGATGTGGGGTTGGTGAAGATCTTTTCCCATTCTGTAGGCTGTCATTTTGTCTTGTTGACCATGTCCTTTGCTATATAGAAGCTTTTCAGTTTCAGGAGGTCCCACTTATTAATTGTTTCTCTCAGTGTCCGTGCTATTGGGGTTATATTTAGGAAGTGATCTTTTGTGCCAATGCATTCAAGTGTACTTCCCATTTTTTCTTCTGTGAGTTTTGTGTGGTTGGCTTTATGTTGAGGTCTTTGATCCATTTGGACTTGAGTTCTGTGCATGATGATAGATATGGGCTTTTTTTCATTTTCTACATGTTGATTTTCAGTTATGCCAGCACCATTTGTTAAATATGCCTTCTTTTTTCCATTTGATATTTTTTTGCTTCTTGGTCAAAAATCAGGTGTTTGAAGGTGTATGGATTAATATCTAGGTCTTCGATTCAGTTCCATTGGTCCTCCTGTCTGTTTTTATGCCAATATCAGGCTGTTTTCAGTACTGTCTACTGTAGTACTGTAGTACTACCTATCTGTAGTAGAGTTTGAAGTTAGGGACTGCAGTGCCTCCAGAAGTTCTTTTATTGTATAGGATTGTTGTGGCTCTCCTGAATTTTTTGTTTTTCCATATGAAGTTGAGTATTATTCTTTTGAGGTCTGTGAAGATTTTGCTGGGATTTTGCTGGACATTGCATTGAATCTGTAGTTTGCTTTTGGTAAGATTGCCATTTTTACTATTTAAATTCTACCTACCCAAGAGCATGGGAGATCTTTCCACTTTCTGGTGTCTTCTTCAATTTCTTTCTTCAAAGATTTAAAGTTCTTGTCATACAAGTCTTCCACTTGTTTGGATAGAGTTACTCCAAGATATTTTATGCTAACAAATAACATTCTTTAATTTCCAGAAAGTCCCATGGTCTAGGTTTTTGGGGTTTTTTTTAAGCTCAGTTTTTTTTAAAGATGTGGCTCTACATGTTATGGTGTGATAAATGACTTGTCTAAGCTATTTAACTGGACTAATTAACAAGAAGGGCATTAACAAAGCCCTCCTGTGGAGAAAAAAGATACAAACTGCACGTCAGCATTCCTTCCTGATGTGCTCAGATGTGAGTGAGCAGCCCCATGCTCCTGCTTCCACAGCTGGCAGGTACTTCAACTGCCATGTACCCACTCCTAGCTGTGATGGACTGGACCTCTTCCATCCATGAACCAAAACAAGCCCATCCCTCCCTTAAGTATCTCCTGTCAGGTTTTTGTCCCAAAGCAAGGAGGAAAGTAATTAAAACACATGGTAAGTGATGAGCCTGAGAGCATATGTATCCTACATTCTTTTGGTATTTATTGAGCATACAACACACTTTTATCCTATGCAAGATATGAGAATAAAACTGCACATAAATAAGGCCCATTTCCTTCAGGAACCTCCGAGTGGAGAGGTGGGCAAACGAATATGTTGAGTCGACTCTTACAGGTTAGGATGTTTGTCTAGCATTCAACAGACGTATGGAGAAGACAGCAGCCATTTCTACTGAAGGGCAGTGAATCCTGATAATAAGTACAAACTCATCAAACAGTGATTAAGGAGCCTGCAAAAGAAAGGCCCGAAGGAGGGGGAATGGGGTCCCTGAGCAGACAGCTCAGAAGCATGAGAACAGAGGTAAAGAGATGGGGAGGAAGTGAGCTGGGTCAGAGGGCAGAGGCCCTCACGTACCACATAAGAAACACAGGCATTATGGGACTCACCAAAAGGGCTTACTCAAGGTTTGTCTTGATTTCAGAACAGTTACTCTGGAACCAGAAGGCAGTGGACAGATTATGGACAGCCTACAAAGTAGACCAACAGCCAGAGCAGCAGGCACAGCAGTGGTCCCAGAAGAGCCACAATGAGAACTAGAAGGAGGGCCTCAGGGGTGGGGATGGGGGGAGTAGATACAGATGTTGCAAAAGGAAGAGAAATGAATGGAATTCGCAGCAACTGGGTGATACAGCTGCCAGCGAGCAAAGACTCTGGGTGACCTCCAAGTTCCTAACATGGCCAACTAGGAAGACAGCGATGCAGCTGACTCTCACTGAAGGGCAGAAAGAGTTTGGGGAAGACAGAAGAGACACTGCGCTGGGGATTCATAGTGTTCGGAGTGCCTGGGAATCCTAACAGTGGAGTTGCCCATTGGGCTAGTCAAGTGTCTGTGGGTGGGGCTCAAGTTGTGAATCAGGTCAAGAGGAGACACTGCAGGGGATGGAGGGATTCCCCAAGGAGCCTAACCTACATTTTAGGTAAAGCACGTGATAGACAGAGAAGCAAGAGCCCGCCAAGGAGACAGGGTTTCCCAGGATTTTTCTTCTAAGCAGTAAGGCATGGAACACAATGCCTAACCTGAAAGGAAAATCACCCCACTCCCAGTAAATTACATTTTTTGAAGATGTTCATGGCGTTTTTCACATCATAAGAAGGCAACCCAATGATTATGAGACTCCCCCTGACCTCTTATGAGAACTGACTTTGATCCCATACATAGGCATTTAAATTGTCCATAAGCTGCTATGCTCTTCCACGACTGCTCATGACTTCCCCACTGCCTTCCTTCCTCCACTTACCTCCATTTGCGGTACCGTGGGAGAACATTAAGGCACAGACACTAAATGATTTAGCAAGGATTGCATCATGAGTCAATAGCACAGCAGACTCATTAAGTTGCCGTTCTTACTCTTAAGCTCCTCTAGGACTTAAAAAACACCCAGCTATAGCTCTTTCCTAATTGGTATCTCATGTCCATTCTGGCCTTAATCCTTCATTCACTACTCCATGACAGTCACTGCGTGGGTCTGAGGATAAAAGATAGAAGACATGATCCTTGTTCTCTAGCTGGTGGGAGGCTGGACTGGCAGCCAGATAGGAGACACTTTGATTAGTGCCATGAATGAAATCTTATGGGTACCCCAAATGGCAGAGAAGAATGCCAAACTCTACCCTGAAGCCCAGAAAGGATGCTTAAGAGAAACAAGGTTTGTGCCAAATCCTATTTTTATCTTAGAGTTTACAAGCCTTAAGGCAAAGAAATTTGGATTAACAAAAGAGTAAGCGGCTAATATTCACAGAACTAATCATCTTGAAGTTATATGCACAGGTATCAGAGCAGAAACAAGAGGGAAGACTACCATCCAAGAGAGGGGAGCATCAGGTAACAGCACCAAGCATCCTGGAAAACTGGGGTCATCATGCCTGGAAATGTGGGGCTCTTAAAGGAAAGGAGAAGCTACAGAAACTGACTCGGTCCAGGGCAGATGCCAGCCCTCACTACCACTTTGAAATTGGTTTTCACCTTCTTTTTTCATTTTTTTCTACTTAAAAGCAACTCCATTTCAGTTCAGTTCTTCTCATTGCTTTTCACAAATAAAGGGCTGCAGTTTGGCTGTGTAGAATTCATTTCAGTGGAAGCGAATGTAATTCTATCATGGGGGCAGGAGCAGAAATAGCTGCATTTTCTCTTCACTGCATCCCTGCGACACCTGCATCTTGTAATAATAACGAATATGATGCTGGGCATGGGGACATGGAGCCTCTTATTCCCAGATTCCACTTCTCCTCATAGAACCATGTATCCCCAGTACATGGAACCATCATGGAAGGTATGTTTATCACTGTATAACAACAATATCAATTACATTCCTAAAATGCTTGTCTTTTTTTTTCTCCATTATCACTCTCTACTCAGACTCTCTAGAACTTGGACACTATGTACAGTCTGCCAATAAGACAACTGAGTATCTGGACAATGTCACTTAAACAGGCTGAGGTGACAACCCTGATCTTTCTGATGTCAAATGCCATGTTCCTCATCTTGGTCTGTTTTGTTTTGCTTCAATAGAATACTACAACTGATTGTGGTAGTACATTCCTGTAGAGTGAGCACTTTGGAGGCTGAGATAGGAGGAACAGAGTGAGACCCAAGGCAGAAAAAGACTTGGCGGGGGGCAAAAAAAAAAAAAAAGGAAAGGAAAGAGCAAACTCAGAATGACACCAATGGCGTTTATAAATCATTTTTTTCCTGCCACTGTTCTGGAGGCCAGGAGCTTAAAACTAAAGGACTCTACCCAGTGAGAATCTTCTAGCTGCTTCAGAGCACAGGAGAATCATTACAAAGCAAGACAAAATGGATACACAAGTTCAGGTCTCTCATTAAGTCACTAATCCAAACATGGGTGACCACCCTCATGACCACATCTAACCCTAACTTCCCTCTGAAAAGCTCCATCTTCAAGCACCACCAAAGTATGAAATTGGTGACTCAGTCCCCAGCTTGAGAACTTTGGGGGATACCTTTGAAACACAACCATCTCCCATCACATAGCTGCCTGCCTTCTACCTGTTCACTCAACAAAGATCAGAGCAGGTCCTCAGACTGTGTTCATGACTTTATCATCCCTTTGCTGAAGACAACATCTACACAACTCACTGAACATGGAGATGTAAAGCTGCTGCCTACCTAGAGCCTTCATCCCTATGTGCCAGTATCTTTGGTACAGGAAGATACTCTGCAGACTACCAAAAGGAAAATGGAAACACCAACCAGCCACAAACCCTTTGAACTACAATGGTGTCCTGCCTGCAAGATTTGCTAGGGCAATGGTAGCACAAAGCTTGTAGGAATAACCAACCAATACCTGATATGACTTAAGGCCTACACCACAAGATGAAACCTATAACTAACACTGCTTAGGTGACTTAGAACCTGAGACAGGATATCCCTGGAACATAGAATAAAACCAAATACTGTTTGTCTTTGTTAGGGTTTTATTGTGTGAAGAGAAACCATGACCACAACAACCCTTATAAAGGAAAACATTTAATTGGGCTAGCTTACAGTTTTGGATGTTTAGTCTGTTATTGTCATAGTAGAAAACGTGGTGGCATTCAGGGAGACAGGATGCTAGAGAAGGTCATGAAAGTTCAACATCTTGATTGGGAGGCAGCAGAAGGAGACTGTCACTAGGTCTAGCTTGAGCATATAAGACCTCAAAGTCTGTCTCCATGGTAACATGCTTCCCCCAATAAGGCCACATCTCCCAACAGTGCAACTCCCTATGGGTCAAACATGTGAGTCTATGGGAGTCATTTTATTGAAACCACCATGCTACTGTTCTAAAAAAAAGAAAAGGTAGCAATAAAATGACTCCTAGTGACACTCTGCTATACGCATAGATCAGTGCCTTGCTCAGCCATCATGAGAGAAGCTCCCTCTGCAACAGATGGGAACAACTACAGAGACTCACAGTCAGAAATTCAGAGAATGAGAGACCTTTAAACACTCAGTTCTACATGGGATACCTCCATCAAATCCCTACCCTAGGGTTCAGGGAAGAAGAAGCAGAAAGAAGCAGTCAGAGGGGGATGGAGGACACCAACAAAACTGGGTCCTCTGAGTCAACATGACCAATGCTCCTATGACCTCATATAGACTATTGTAGCATGCTCAGTGTCTGCACAGGTGTGCAGCAGGTCCTTTGCATGTATAGTATTGCTTCCAGTTTAGTGTTTTTGTAGGATTCTAGAGTGTGGGAATGAGTAGGTCTCTGTTTCTTGTGCCTTCTCTTGGTCTTTTTTCCTTTCATTCATTCGTTTTGTCCAATTCTAAGGTATTAGTTTTTGGGTTTTATAAAAAATATTTTTTCCTTAGAAGTGCACATAGTTGCAAGGTTAGGAAGATGTCAGCTTTTTAATTTTATATCTCTTTCTTAAATTATTGAGAGTCCAAAAAAAAAAAAAAAAGAAAGAAAAGAGCCCAAACACAGTCAAAAGGCTTAAGTAGAATATGGAAGGATGATTTTCTACAACACTATATACTTGGATTTTCTCAGTTCTGAATTCTAGTTGCTGCTTCCTGAAGGAAAAGACACACCCCTTCAGGAAGCTGCTGTAGAAGGGTGCCCGGGAGTATCAGTTCCATGCCGGTCTAACTTTTTCTTTCCTGATACAGGAGTGTGTTCATTCTGTCTTGGGAACAATAACTGTTTAAAGTGATGTATCACAGGAGCCATGGGGGCAGAGAGTGTGCAATCTGCATGTCACCTTTGTGAAATGACTGCTCCCTGGAGGACTTTGGGGGCCCTGGCTGCCCTGGGCACAATTTATGCATTTGACCTACTCATGCCTTACAAATGCTCCAGAAAAGCCCCATCAATCTGATTTCACAGCTAAAGCAAGACAAAAAGAGAGGTGAGAAAGTTGACCAAGGACACATAGTAGCCGAATTGCTTCTCCAGCCCCGTTCTTATCTCCATGCTGTGCCTTTACCCTCCAAATTATGGCTATGGATTTTCTGTCAATCATTAACATCTCTAAATTTCAAGTACACAGCAACATTTGAGGCAAGGTGAAGAAAAGAGGAAAACTTGGAAAAGAAATCTACCCTGCTGGGGCATGCTCTGTAGACATGGCTGAAATGGGGTATGGATTATACCACCCAGGAAGATGGATACATGAAGGATGTCATTACCCGAGTTTGGAAGGGGTGGGGGATGGAATGGTTGGGATTGTGGGAAGGAGAAAAGAGGTGGTCAAAGCTGTAATATGGGATGTGATTGCCTCCCCCATGGTCCCTCTGATTCTTGAGATTGAATTCATGACGCTCTCTGTAAGATTCTTGTAGAAACTTTTGACAGTAAGAAACTTACTATTACTGTAACATAGTGACTGAAAAAAAACCAGTGGTTTCAGTGTTTCTGCAATAAAATTTTGCTATAATGGGGGGAAAAAAGATTCTTGTAGAAAGTGCTAGGGTTTTCCTGAGATTTGGATGTCTGGACCCAGACATCAGAGGTGAATAGAGCCAGTGAGATGATATCATTTTCCTTCTCTATAGAAAAAGGGATGAAGGGGACTGGGAGGTTTGAACAATAGTGGGTATGGGGTCATCCGAAGGGCACTGAGGGCACTATTCCTACCTTTAAAAACTGCACACACATAGAAAAGAAATGTGGAGGTGGATATTCCTCACTAACCCCATAAAATGCTCTAAAGAAAGAATGTATGAGATAGACAAGGAGTAAAGGAGTAATAAAATCCCATCCCATCTGGGAGTGGGGAGTCATGACTTGACTGTGTTTTCCAGCATTCAAGACAGGATCACGAATCTTCACAAACCTCATTGGCTCTCTGTCATTCCTACGCTGCATTGACTCGTGATATCAGCTAGCCATTTTCTGTAGGTTCGGTTTTTTATACTATTCTGTTAGAACTCATTATACATTATGGGTTTTTTTTATATTTATTTATTTATTATTTATACAGTATTCTGTCTGCTTGTATGCCTGCAGGCCAGAAGAGGGCAGCAGACCTCATTACAGATGGTTGTGAGCCACCATGTGGTTGCTGGGAATTGAACTCAGGACCTTTGGAATAGCAGGCAATGCTTTTAACCGCTTAGCCATCTCTCCAGCCCCTACATTATGGTTTTTAGTTTTATCTTTTTATGCTTTTAAACTCTTCTCCATTACTACTTTTTTGACTTTAGTTGTGGTTTCCTTAGCTATAGTTTAGAAATTTGAGTTCATATGTGATGAAATTATTAGATCTCTGATGGTTGTTTTGGGGGCTGGGGTATTGTGGGGAAATAGTACTCAGCATTGTGGGAACCTACTTAGCGGTATGCTGTGGGAGAGCCTTTTGGGAGAGCAATTAAATGGTATTTCTTTTTTGGATTAAAGATTAACTCTACGAACATGTTATTCTCTCTTCATTTGAAGATTTGAGTGGAAGAAAACTGTATGCCTCATATGAATCTGTATTCGTTTCTGCGATTCCTGGAGACTAAGGAGTAATTAACAGCAATTCTGTTTCTGAAGTCACCACGACATCTGCAACAAAGATGATTAATGGAAAAACAAAAGTAGAAACTGGTGGATTTCTTAGACAAATTTGTCAAGCCACATAGTTCCACTTTAGAGATATTGCTAACAGGAAGGCTCCCTGAATCTCTGTTGTTTTAGATCTATTTCTGTGCAGCAGCTTTACATTTCCAATGTGATGGGTTTTCATTGCTCTTCAGCACAGTGTACATTGTAGCAGAAGATAAATAGTAGCAGAGGATACATTGTTGCAGAGGGTCCAGAGGATACATCGTCGCAGAGGCTACACTGTTGCAGAAGATACATTGTTGCAGAGGGTTCAGAGGATACATTGTTGCAGAGCCTACACTATTGCAGATGATACATTGTTGCAGAGGGTTCAGCGGATACATTGTTGCAGAGGCTACATTGTTGCAGAGGCTATACTGTTGTAGAGGGTTCAGAGGATACAATGTTTCCGAGGACACACTGCTGCAGAGGATACATTGTTGCAGAGTATACACTGTTGGAGAAGATTCACTATTACAGAGGTTCAACTCACTGGATGAAACCTACCACTAAGGCTTCAGGCAATGATTCTGTGATTTATGTTCCAAGTGGCCGCAGCTCACACCATCTGCAGCTTTTGTCATTAACAAAATGATGTATTGTCTATCCTATTATCTTAACCTAGACCATGAAGGCTACCACTCTTAAACTGCTTCATTTGGTTTCTTCCAGCAACGCTGACTTTCCGTTCTTTCTCCAGTTTCATTTTGCATTATGTGAGTTAATTTTAGTGCCTAATCATAGGAGCTCATTGCTAACACCCATAAGAAAAATTATAACAAAAGCGAAACTCTTCAGATCTGGATGCCAAGATAAATGTTGTCATCTGGTATTCGGTCTCTACCTAAATACATTTGTTTCTTTCCCATCTGTTTGGAAACTTATTTAAGCAAATTAACATTTCTCTTGGGATTAATCTGGCTTGCATATCAAATGGCAAATATTTTTATTTGAAGAAACTTTTTCTTCTTTGTCACTTGCACATCTATGCCAAAACCATTGTTATTCCCAGCATACAGATAAAGTACTGTCTATCTATTTGCAAGTATTTTTATAATAAAGTTTATTTTCAAAATGAAAGAAGCCACTCAGAAGACAGAGTTAACTTGCTTAAAACCATGCATTTAGCTCCTCTGTGATGTGGCTAGAGTTAGTTACATTTCCCAGAGGCAAGGCAGGCATGCTGTTTGTCTAGTTGTCCAGCCCTGCTCTTTCCAAAGCACCCCACTTCCCCTTTCTGTTCACTCATAAAGGTCAAAATGATACTGCTACTTGACTCTGACCCCAGGATCAGAGCCCTTGGTGTTCTGTACTAGGTGATTATCTCAGAGTAATTTGAGGGCCCCCCTGCTCCCTTGGCAAGGGAGACAATCGGCTATCCATGGACACAGCTTATTTACTTCTAAAAAGCCTTATTTACATGTCATCTTTTTGATCAGGATGACACAGAGAACTCCTCAACACCATCCAATTATCAAGCAAGATGGTATAGGAAATAGCTTCCCACCTCACCGCTTAAAAGGTAGATTCCTAGCACTCAGAGACTTAAGAAACATATATAGATCCCCCTAGGATGGGGAAATAGACAAGATCTCCTGAGAAAATTAGAAGCATGGGAGCGGGGTAAGAAGGGAGAGCAGAAGGGTAGGAGGAGGGGGAAAGGGAACTGAACTGGCCTTGCCCTATAGTCAGATTGATGACTATCTTAGATGTCACCATAGAACCTTCATCCAGCAACTGATGGAAACAGAGGCAGAGACCCACAGCAGAGCACTGGCCTGAGCCCCCAAAGTCCAGTTGAAGAGTGGGAGGAGTGAAAATATGAGCAAAGAAGTCAAGACCATGATGGGGCTATCCACTGAGACAGTTTACCTGAGCTAATGGGAGCTCACCAACTCCAGCCGAACAGTGAGAGAACCAGCACAGGATCAAACTAGGCCCTCTGAATGTGGGTGACAATTGTAAGGCTGGGACAAATTGTGGGGTCTTTCTTCTTTCTTTCTTTCTTTCTTTCTTTCTTTCTTTCTTTTTTTTTTAGTGATATCTGCAGTAGTTATTTTATTATTCAGGATTGTCTTAGCTCTCCTGGGGTTTTTTTTTTTTATTGAGAAAAAAAAAATTTCTGCCTCCTCCCAGCCTCCCACTCCTCCCGCCCTCCCCCCACTCCCCTCCCCCTCCCTCTCAAGTCTGAAGAGCAGTCAGGGTTCCCTGCCCTGTGGAAAGTCCAAAGTCCTCCCCCCTCCATCCTGGTCTAGGAAGGTGAACATCCAAACTGGCTAGGCCCCCACAAAGCCAGAACAAGAAGTAGGATCAAAACCCAGTGCCATTGTCCTTGGCTTCTCAGCAACCCTCATTGTCCGCCATATTAAGAGAGTCCGGGTTTATCCCCTGCTTTTTCAGTCACAATCCAGCTGGCCTTGGTGAGCTCCCAATAGATCAGCCCCACTGTCTCCGTGGGTGGGTGCGCCCCTCTTGGTCCTGACTTCCTTGCTCATCTTCTCCCTCCTTCTGTTCCTCATTGGGACTTTGGGAGCTCAGTCCAGTGTTCCAGTGTGGGTCTCTGTCTATATCTCCATCCATCGCCAGATGAAGGTTCTATGGTGATATGCAAAATATTCATCAGTATGGCTATAGGATAGGATCATTTCAGGTTCCCTATCTTCAGCTGCCCCAGGAACTAACTGGGGACCTCGCCTTGGGCACCTGGAAGCCCCTCTAGGACCAAGTCTCTTCCCAACCCTAAGATGGCTCCCTTAATTAAGATATGTGCTTCCCTGCTCCCTATCCAACCTTCCTGTATCCCAATCATCCCGTTGCCCCAAGTTCTCCCCATCCTACCCTTCTCACTTTTAAGACAAAAAGGCAACCCACTGACTGGGAGAAGATCTTCACCAACCCCGCAACAGACAAAGGTCTGATCTCCAAAATATATAAAGAACTCAAGAAAATAGACTTTAAAATGCTAATTAACCCAATTAAAAAATGGGGCACTGATCTGAACAGAGAATTCTCAACAGAAGAAGTTCAAATGGCCAAAAGACACTTAAGATCATGCTCAACTTCCTTAGCAATCAGGGAAATGCAAATCAAAACAACTTTGAGATATCATCTTACACCTGTCAGAATGGCTAAAATCAAAAACACCAATGATAGCCTCTGCTGGAGAGGCTGTGGAGGAAGGGGTTCCCTCATCCATTGCTGGTGGGAATGCAATCTTGTGCAACCACTTTGGAAATCAGTGTTTCGGTTTCTCAGGAAATTCGGGATCAACCTACCCCTGGACCCAGCATACCACTCTTTCTTCTTTCTTAAGCCTAATTTCCTCCTCCTGCTTACTCTCCCTGCCTAAAAGTTCTGTTCATCTTTTTTAGATTGGCTGTTCATCTTTTTTAGACCAATCAGGAGCCTTAGGAAGACAAGGCAAAACAGCAACATATCTTTACATAATTAAACAAATGTAGCATATCTTTGCATAGTTAAACAAATGCAACACATTTTTGTATAGTTAAATATTCTGCAACAAAAACTGTTACTAGCAGTTTTCCCTGTCAGTGTGAAGTAAGAACTGAAGAGAAGCCCATGGGTGTGGTATAATTGTTCTCTCTCAATGAAGGGAAATAGGTGAAGACTTTGTGGGGTAGGCAGCCAGAACTACAGTATTGGGAGACGAGGAAGGAGCCAGTGGCCAGCTGGTGAGAGCCTGGGGTTTCTGTAGACTGAATGATTTGTTAATCCTTGCACTTGTGCAAGATTTAAAATGAGAGTGAGACCAAAGCATAGAAGAAGTGTTTCTGCCTCCTCTCACCCTGTCCCTAAGTATATATGAGTCCTAATTGTTCTCTCCATGTATACTGCACTAGCTTCTGTCATATTGCTGTGGGCATAATATGACCCAAATTAAAGGAGAAAAAATTCATTTGGGCCATTATTTCAGAAAAGCTCAGTGAATCACGGTATGAAAAGCATGGTAGTGTTCTACATGGGGTGGGAACAGGCAACAGGGGCTTACTTGTGCAGCAGTAGAGCAGGAAGCAGAGAGAGTCCAGACCCCAAACTCATGTTAACAACTTGACTTATCCTAGTGACCTAATTCCACCTACTTGGACAGGCCTCTTAAATATTCTATAGTCTTGCAAAATATTTCCACCCATCAGAGAAGAAGTATCCAAGACATAAGCCTAAAAGAAATATTCCAGATTTAAACCATACTATTTCACTCCTGGCTCCCAAAGGCCCTTGGTCATTTCCTAACACTCAGTATAATGTCAAGAATTTTCATAGGCTTATGGTCCCAACAATACTCAAAAGTCACCGGACGTAGATTCAAAGCAATCTCTTAACTGTAAGTTGCTATTTAATAAAACGGAAAGCCACAACACCAACTGAGCATCCCCAATCCAAAAGGGAGGGAGAGGAGGGCAGGAAGGAAACACTGAACCAATGCAAGATCAAAACTCACCAAAGTAAAATTTAACCCTATACCTCAATGTTTGGCATCTGCTGACTATGGTGACATGACGTAAACTCCAAAGGGCTTGGACACCCTGGCTCTATGGCCTCAGAAGCACATTCTGCCTTTCTCTTGAGTTGACTTACCTTCATGCCTACAGCTTTCCTTGGCAGAGACCTCCTGTTTCTAGAATCTCCTACATCTTAGGGTCCTCATCGAGAAATAAGCTTCACTCTCGTAGCTTCATTCACACCCCACTCACAGACTCTTTGTTAAGAACCTAGCACTGCTACACATCCCTGGGCTTTCGTCTGAAGCTTTGGTTCAGCCTCCACGTAACTCTCCCAATCTGTATGACAGCAAAACCAATACCATGGATGATGCTGATTTCTGTTGCCTACTTAGGGTACAGCTAGCCCCCCCAAAGCAAGCCTATAGCAGCCTCCTAGTACCTGCACAGGGGAATCTGGGAAAACACTCTTCCAAGCAGGCCTTTTTCAGTAATGTTCCTGAGGAGCTCTCTTAGGCCTTCTTTCTTCAAAGAAAACTCAAACGAGCTTGCGTCTTGACACTCTGGAGCCTTTCAATGAGAAGGGCCTTGCCCTCCCCTCAGTATGTCTATGGTTCTTGTATACAGTGTGTGGTTTCTCCTTCATAGCGCCAGTCTTTTTAACAATTACAGCTAGTTTGTGCTTTTTCCTCGCCATCCTGTATGATGCAAATCCTTCCATGTCATATTTGCTCTTAATTCTTACCATAAAACTGACCAAGAACAATCAGCAATGACCATGCTGCAGCCTGAGCACTGTGTTGTCGTGACTTTCATTTCCTGTGCTGAATAAATTATTACACCAAATTCACTCTCACTCGGAATTCCAGAACACAGACAAAACGTAGACAAACTCTTTACCAAAATAAAATGCAGATAGCCCTGGTCTGATTCTCAATAGACCCCCGTGTTCTTGAAACACCATTATGCATAATCTTTACTGTCCACATTTCTACTACCTACTACTCTTCCAAAGTCCCGCAAGAGTCCTCTGCTACATAGGAATTACAATACTCTAGCCCGGACCTCCGAACTGTTCTGCATTCCTCCTGTCAACTAGCTCAAATGTTTCAGAACCAAGTCGTGTTTATCACAACAACAGCCCTGTCGCGCTGACACCCATTTTCCATATCCATTACTTCTTCATCATGACTCAAAACAAAAATAACTTATAGTAGATAATATTCATTTTTAATTGTTTTGATTTTGACAGGTTGCTGTTAATCATAATGGGGATGACATGGAGGAGTGGGTCGGTATGCGGTGACAGAAGTATGATGTGGTAGCTGTTTACATTGTGATGGACAGGGGACTGAGAGAGAGAGAGAGAGATGAGAGCTAAGGTCAGGTTAGAGCCCTCGACCGCCTGAACTTAGTGCCCAACTTCTACCATCCAGGACCTACCTCCTAAATGCTCTTCACTCCTACAAAAAAAGGCCCTGGAAAATGTGATAAGACATTAATAGTATTTTTTGTTGCTGCTGTTTTATGTTTATCAGTTCTTTGCCTGCATATCTTTCTGTGAGCAACTTGTTTGCCTGGTGTCCCTGGAGGGGAGGAGAGGATATCAGATCTCCTGGAAGTGCAGTTACAGATGGCTGTGAGCCAACAAGTGAGTACTGGGAATCAAATTCAGGTCCTCCAGAAGAACAGGCAGTTCTCTTACATTTTAAGCCATTCATTCCAGCCCCAACAGTGAGATCAAGAAAGGTTTATGCTCTTTTTGGCTTTTTCAGTTTTTTTAAATAGCTTTTTTCCCTATACTCTGTTCTATTCATCTCTGCCTTTAACTGATGACTCAGATAGTTCTGATGTGGTCAGCTGGAATTTTTCCTTATGTGCAGGAAACTTGTCCTGTAAATGATACCCGAGGGTCTCATTCTTTACCTCCAGAGCTTCATCAGAGACCCCGAGTCTTCCCATTGCAATTTCTTATTTTCTCCCTATTACCTAGCTTTATGTATGCTGCCCATTTTCCATGTTCTTTTAAAGTTATGTACAGCTAAAGCAACCATCGAGGTAATACACTTTCATGGCGTGACTGACCTTTTGGCTTTAATTGATGCCTCAGAAAATGCTGTGGCGGGTTTGGTTTTCTGCTTTGTAGGTGAGCTCTGCATGACAGAGACCTGAAGAACCAGTTCTCTATCTTCAAAGCACGTAGTCTGCATCTCTCCTTGGCATCCTTCTGCTTCTCTTGATTTTTAAAACCTTCCTAGTTGTCATGTGCTTTCTTCTGCCCGCACAGATCTTCCAAGACAGGAATTGTCTTGATTCTCCTTGTCTTTTGTTTATTTTTGCTTGTTTTCTGTTATGTTGGTTTATTTGAAGCAGGGTCTCACTATAACTTCAGTTCATCTGGCACTGTGTAGCATAGTCTGGCTTCTGATTCCCAGGACTCCTCTTCTTGCCTCCGCCTTTAAGGCCAGGGTTGTGGTTTTATTTCCAGCCTGAGGGCTGAGACTTTCAGAATCCTGGGAGAGCTCAGCCTACGGTGTGGGCAGTCACAGTTATTGGAACTGTCCCCTACATTCCCGTGTGGGTTCCTGAAGAATGAAGATTGTGCATTGGTGTGTACACCTTCTAAGTTATCTGTGCCAAGGGGCTGTAGCCTCATTATGCCAATTCTGGACAAGGTCAAGGAAGCATCATTAAGAAGATCCAAAGTATTTTTGCTTTTTTTAAAATTTTATCTTTTAATGTTTTGGCTTCTTGTCTACCAGGGTCTGCCCCACACTTTTCCTCCCAGGAGGCCAAATGTAATCTGGTACAATAAGATGTGAGCCTAGCCTCATTAACCCCCTACTGTGATCTAACATACGGACCACCCATGGAGCCCTTTCACCAGGCAAGCACCTTTGTTTGTCTCCTGTCTCTATCCAGCTCAGTTCTAAAATGGTTTCAAAATCCTCCATGCTGAGCTTCCTTTGTATTTCCTATCTGGTTCCATCAGAAAAACTAGTCTGCACACATGCACACACACGCACACACATGCACAAGCACATGCACACACACATGCACACACACATGCACAAACACACATGCACACACACATGCACACACACGTGCAAATGCCTGCACACACGCATGCCCACATATGCACACATGCACATTTGTTTTTTGAGACAGGGTTCCTCTTTAAACTAGGCTTGGCTGTCTTGGAACTCACTCTCCAGACCAGGCTGGCTTTGAACACAGAGTTCCTCCTGAGTTCTGGAACCAAAGGTGTGTACCACCATGCTCAGCTATCAATATATTTTTAACACAATCTCAAGTAATGGCAACTGTCACATTCTCAAAACTTTAAAAGCAAACTTTAGAGGCAAAATGTTTCTTCAGAAGCTTCCCAGGAAACCCTAGTGGGAAGCGGAAAATGCTTCCTTTCCAGACTTCCTGGGAGTTCCAAGAAATAAGTTTTTATCGCCTCAAGAAACCTTTAAAAGGGGACTTGCTTCTGCAGTCCCTAGAAAGAACACGGGTTATTTTTCATTCTGTATGTTGCTGGGCAGAAAGATGTGTCAACAGAAAAGTGATAAAATGATGAAACTTCCTGAAACTACCTAACAATGTTTTTTAAGGTTATGAAAATACTACTTTTAAGCAATTGACCTATCTTAGCCTTGAGGTCAAACTATAACAATGCAAGGAACAAATTACTGAAACTGGTAAAATATAAAAAACAGACCCTGCAGGCATCCTGAGAAAAGACCATGGTAGTAACATAGCAGCCTTTACTGAGTGACTGAGAGCACAGTGTCAGAAGCTCAATGTTCATTTCTTCCAACCATGACTGGTTACACAGCATTAGCCTTCTGTCCTAGGCCAGGCACAGCATAAGTAAATACAGTTTCCACTAGGGTTCTCACGGTCCTTGCAATGGAAGGTGGGGCCAGATTCAATGCAAAGCATTTTCTGACGTTCAGGTTCAACCCAAGGCAAAATCCAAGCAACAACAATAAAGGCAACAAAGCACACAATGCAGAAACCTACTAGAAACGGCTAACCACTATAGGTATTTCAGGGAAGTAGATGGCTTTAATTATATGGTTTTCAGCTCCTGCACCCAAAGCTCTCTTACTAGATCACTTATTCGAATTCTGTTACTGTCTTAGGACACACACAGAGTAATGAGAAGAAAAAAATTACCCAGACAATGTGTTCATTTGGATTCTTCCAAGATCATGATCCTAACTTATCCCTGCTGTTTTACCCCAGTCAATGATTCTACTTTACAAAGTCTGCTCACTCAGCCCAAATTCCCAGATCCTATGTGCAAAGTCCTAATTGTGACTTTCCAAATATTACCCTAGTAATAGATCCTCTCAATGCTGTACACACAGTTGTCAAAGTACAAAGCTTGTGCCACGCCCCTGAGCCTGGGAAGCTCCCATTTCCTTAGGGCTGCTCGCTTAAGTAGAGGACACAGTCTTGATGCTTCCTAGCACTTTTTGCCCACTGAGGAGCAGCCTTGAGCTAGCATTGAGCTAGCCCAATTATTGCCGCTAGTCCCATAGGTGTTGACTGGCTTAAGCTACTCAGGGTGGCGTCGTCCCTTTCACAGTGGCAAGGTAATAAGTACAGTGTGTGCTTTGAGTACCGATAATTAATTCAGGTACAAGTGAGCCTGATCTAACATTGTTCCAGTCAAAGAGGAACTCGATTTCCTTGCTCAATAGTCAATGAACAAGTTTTCTGTCTCCCCCGATGCTAAGAAAGACTCATTTCAGGAGCTACTAGCAGTGTCTTACTGACTAGGCAAACAAAATAATTATTCCTTCTGTTCTTTTATTTGCTGACTAGACAAATGAAAAATTATGACAGGAGTCACAATAGTTCTGAAGGTGGCCCGTGTCACAGACATTGTCACCCCTGAAGCCTGCCCAATCTAGACTTCCTAGTTTCACCAGTCACAAGCTTCCTTCTTGGTTTGACCATTCTGGATTGAGTTTCTGTTGTTTGCAACCCAAAGACACTTGATTGGCACATCTTCTGCCTCCCAGTTGTACTAGAATAGAGCTTTAGCCCCTGTAACAAAGAACCAAAACAACAATGACTTCTTTCAGGGTTAATGTGTCAGTTTCATGGTGTTAGGACCCAGGTTTTCCTAGTATGTCCTTACACCTAAAGTAGCATGTGTTGTCATCTAGTTGACTGGGGTAGCTAATGATTAAGGCTTTGTTCTTGACTGAGGATAAAGAAAGGAAAAAAGGAGGGCATCCCATTTTTTTAAAAAAAAAGGCACCTAGAGTCATGTTCTTTTAACCAGTGGATTGTTGTTTGACCACATTTAGCTGCCAGGAAGGCTTCTGTTGCAGAAATTTCCCGAATAAGCACCCTGACACCCATCAGAGTGGAAAAGAAGAGATGCCACCCATGGACCAAAGCCAGGACAGCTCCCGAAAGACTTCAGTGCCAGGTCCAGTTTGTGTTCTCTGAAACCACAAGGTGGGGCAGGCAAAGCACATGAGATTTTACAGAAGCGTAAGTGGCAGTCAGCAGGTTGCTAAGGGCAACGGCCCCCAGCTTCAGCTATTTATTTCTCCAGGTCATTCTGTTCTAGGTAGCAAGTGAAGTCATCCTTGGCAAACAGGAAGTACAGGCAGTGCTGTAAAGAAATCACTACATAAGTCATAAGTCGGCATCTAATATCCCCTCGAATGGTCTTGTCTACCTTACTCGACTTCATTATGCTACACTGTCTTTGTCTGGGCAGCCATGTGTGTCCAGCCTCAAAATTCTTCTGTAAAAGAAGAAGGGTTGTTGAGAGTCTCTTATTCAGACTGCTCCATCCTAGGGCAATAAGTAACCCATCTCCTATGTCCTACCGAATTGTTTGTGTGTTCCTTTAAACTACTTAATACCTGTCTCAACTGAGCAGAATCTCAGTTCCACCTGCTGAATTCTACCTACATATAATTCCACATTGTATCTATGCTGGTGTGCATCTAGGCTAAAGATCAAACGCTGGCTGGTTTGAAGCTTTGATGCACAGACTGGAATTAGGCCAAGTTACTTTTACTTGCTGACACTGAAGCCGAGAAAGGACAGTAATATAACCCACAGGGCATCCCCTCTCCCAAGGCTACAGGAGGTGCTTTGGTGTTTGGCCATTTCAGAGAACTAAGCTAATATTAACTGTATGGACAACCAACAACGATGTTCAGTTAAAGATAATGGGTCAACCTTGGCACTGACGCTTGTTGTGGATAACTTACAGGAATCTGGGCTGACAGATGTCCATGCACACAGTAGTAACTATTGCTGATGAATATCAAAAGAACCAAGCTGTTCTAGTCTCTGTTTCCAATATGGGATCTGCTCATGAATGCAATACATTTTAGGGATGAGGGAGATATCAGAGTTGGGTTAACAACAAGTCATTAAAATAATCTATAGGAATCCAATAATTGTATTAACCACTAAATATATTCTAAGTGCAGAGGGAGTCCAGAGGCAGATGAGTGCGATGGGGTAAGGTCCATCCCTCCATGCTAGGCAATCTGATACTATAGACAGTGTAGCATCTTCCACAGCAATTTATTTTTATTTGTGCATGCATGTGCATGTGTGTGTGTGTGTGCCGCATGAGTGCAGTTGCTCGCAAGGCCAGAGGAGGGCATCAGATCCCCTAAAGCTGGTACCATAGGTAGTGTGAGCTACCTAACCTGAGTGATAAAATCCAAACTCTGGTCCTCAGGAAGAGAGGCAATTAACCCAAACATCTCTCCAGCCTCGTCCATAGCATTTTGGTTTATCCAAAACATTCAGTGCCTCCATTGTGAACAAGAAAAGTTGGCATTTTGGTTTATTCAAAACATTCAGTACCCTCGTTGTGAACAAGAAAATGCCCCTACTTCTTATCAGGATATATAGCATTTACTTCAGTTCTATACAAGCCCTTATTGGCTTTTCCTGTAACACATTATAATAACACATCACACCCTATCACACTCCTTACAGGAGCCTTCTATGTTGGCTTACACCTTCATGCCGTTTCATAAAATCCTATCTTGGCCTGAAATTGTCTCCTGGTCTAATAAACTCATATTCATGCTTCAACACTCAGCTCAGTTTTCATACCCTTTGTAAAGAGTGTTTTCCCCACCTCTGTGAACAGGGTTAAATATCTCTTATAGTTCTCCCCACAACAACTTGCCTAACCAGTTTATTGCCCGATCTCTACCCTTAGAGCCACAGGGCTTTGGAACCCTGAAGACCAGCATTTTATTTTGTCCGGCTGGGTAGCGTCTAGCATAGTGCTTTGAACAAATTAGCTCAATAAAGGTTTGTTGAATTAATGAATGATCAGTTGTCTTAAGTTTATACATGAACTTAGTGTAGATCCTATCACCAATGAATAACATCTCGGATTCTGTGAACCATTTCCCCAGTGCTGAATTAATGTGCAGTTTTAACTTCCACTGAGGATTCTCTTGAAATCTTTATGATTTACTGTCCGTGAAACTGTCTGAACTTCTTATTCCGTGCAACATATGACTGCAGATACAAAACAAATCTTCATCACTGCCTTTCGCCACTGTTTTATGAGCAGCTTCTATACACATAACAGGCAGAGAAAATCCCTTAGCAACTGCCTTGGGCTCTCGATTGCATGGGCAACACAACCTTCTGTGTCATTTGAAAAACAACATTGATTCCCAAATGGGGAACCTGTGGATTCTGACTGAGAAAAAGCAGCATGAATCTGAGAAACTTCTGTCTTGGGAAGTTAGAGAGAGTCCTTTCTCTATAGGGAGTGCAAAAGTCCAGTAACCAGGACTGGCTTTAGTACTCAGGGGATGCTCCTCAGCATGGCCAAAGGGGCAGACACCGATGTGGCAGGACATTGGCGAGATGCCAGAATGTCTGAATGCAGTAATCACCTGACCTGACTCAGTTCCTGACTCTGGCGCTGAAAGCGTATTATTAGAATCACTTATCTGGCTGGAGACATTGTGTTTATTTGTTCTTTGCAGAGAAGTAGAAGTATAAAATGGTATCAAAAATAAAACTCTTCCAGTTTCCTTATTTTGCCCAATGCCATCCTTTGTTATGAGGGAGGAGACGTGTTCAGAGCAACAAGGAACAAAGACTTGGAGGCATGTGTCCTTGAGTTCAGGGGAACCGTTCACTGACCAGCTGCGTGGATTTGGGCAGCTGGGTTTCTGAGCTCCCGTTCCCTGTGAAATAGGAGTAAGAAGAAGGCTTCTAAAATTATGAGGATTATATAAGATAAACATAAGCCTTTAACATACATGGCTCAGAGTAAGTGGAAAATGATTAGTTATAGATGTTATTGTTATGACTAAATAAGGGCTTAACTTTGAGAGAGGCACTCATGTCTGTGCTATGAAGTCTATAATAAAGATACTAAACACTAAGCCATAAAACAGGAAATACATTCCTCACATAAGGATTAGATGCTACCATATTATTTATGATAAAACAATGCAATATAACATACCTCTGGGATAAAGGGTGCTACATCTACTTGCCTAACCCAAGGCCAAGAATCATGATGTTTTCTCCTATTAAATGTATACAATGCTGATAAAAACAAAAACAAATAAACCACAGCACAACATCCACTAGGCAGCTCAAATCATAAAGACCAGTGTCAGGACCACAACTAAAGCTCCCATGAATGAGAGTCTTTCCAGTGGTCACATTGAGTGGAAACCTCCTTTCTTATGCTACGCGGACACATTAGGGTTTTAGCTCTTCAGGGCTTATATTAATTTCATATTGCCTTTGTGGCAAAAAAGCAAAAAATTGGTAGCTTAATTGACATAAACTTAATAATGAACTCAGAAGCCCTAAAATCGAGGTGTAGGCAAGAATGGCATCTTCCTAGCAGTGTGGAGACAGACTCAGTTTCCCTCTTTTCTGCCTTCTGAAGCTGGTTGCCTACTCCTGTTCTCATACTCTGTCTTCAAAGCTAACACGACAGACTTTTCTAATCTCTCTAACCAAGGTCTCTGCTTCCGTCTCTTTCCCCTGTTCTCACATCTCTTTCCCTACTGATCCTCCTACCTCCCTCTCTTAAGAACTCTTGTGATTATGTTGGACCTTCCCAGGTGATCTCCATATTTTAGTGGCTTTAATTTAATACTAACTACAAAGTCTTTTTTGCCACATGTTTCATGGATTTCATGGATTAGGATTTAAATTTCTTTGGGGGATGGTACTGTCCCATCTACCACAACGGTGAAGTTGATAAATTCACAGATAAAACATTTCAATTACTGAGGACTTGAAAAGTCTGGGAAGCTATTAAAATGCCCATGGTATAATGCCATAGAACTACTCCTCTATCCCCGGTGATAGATATCTGCTGAGCTCATTCACAGTTCTCAAATTTGTCAAGCAATTGGACATTTGATTTTCTAAAAATGTATGAATTAATTTCTCCCTACTATAAGCAAGTGAATTATGTCTTGACTGCATACATATGCAACCCTAACCATGCGAGTTTTTTCAATAGACAGTCGAGTATCTTTTCATGGTTTTCAGATGAAAGCAAAGAATATGAAACTCTTTCCAAATGAATTTAGAAAAGAAGCCAAGAATGATACGGTTATTCTGAATTAAGCCGTGTTTTCTGAAATGAGCCACACTCATCAAATTTCACTCATACATAATAACGCTGCTAGGAAAAATTCTTAAGGTGTGGAATCATCGAGAGAACATAGCTTCTATTTAAGTGAAACAGATTTGGGTCATCTGCAAAATCATAAATTTCCTCAAGACCATGAGATAATCCAGGTTATAAAGCAATCAAGGAAATTGAATTTCAAAGCCAAAGCCCACAAAGAGAGTGAGATATACAAGAGCCCGCTCATCTGTGACAGAGCATGGGGGAAGAGATAGTCACCACAAACAGATAAGTCTGGAGGTTTAACAAATGTGAATACAAGCTGGCATGCATCCTGGGAGCTCACATTCTTCTCCATGATCCCCTACTGGGAGCTCACAAGGAAGACCTAGAAAAGGACAGAAGAACGGAGGAAGCCCAGTAGTGGACTCCCAAGGTGATGGGGAGTGACCAGTGTGAAATGCGCCCCTTCCCCCTGGTCAGAGGAAAAATCTATGGTGTGGGAAATACAGAAATCAGGAAGAGGAAGCGCATTCCGAATCAGCATCCTGCATCCAAACACAGGTCTGCTCTCTAGGGCAGTGCTGAGGGCTCCCAGGAGAGGGTCCTTAACTGCCAGAAACACCAGGCAGAGTTTGGTAGAGAGGCAGGAACATTAAAAAAGAGTTCCCTTCAGATTCTAAGCACGGAGGACTTGACTATAGCTAAAGCTGGAACAGAAGAACCTTACATCCACCCCCACAAATTGGTACCAAGCAAAAAGCAAGAGAAATCCTGCTGGTAGAGAGAGCTGAGGGATACAGGACATACACGCAAAGCCCACTGGAGCCTGACGGTGAGGCAGGAATGATAGAAAAATCTTTTATCCGGTAGAAGACCACAGGACAGAGGGCAACAGCAACTCACTCTGAGAATAAGAAGCCTGCTTGTGAGTCAGTAACCATAGAAACAACAGAACCCAAACTTAGCCCAAGCTCCAAGATTGGCTCAAGCCTTCACACTGGAGGAAAAAACATACTCATTTCTGGGCAGAACTCTGATTTCCTTCTTTCTCTGTATTTCTTCTCTAGATGAGGTTTGGCCTTAATTTAAAACTTAAAGAAAAGAAAAACACAACTGTAAGTAGTTGCAAATAAAGGAGATGAGACAAAGCACACGTTAGAAACAGACTCAGTGACAGGGATGTCAGAGTAAGAGAATCTTACTGTGATTAACATGACAAACGATCTAGTGGGAAAGGCTGAGCAGGAAATTTAAGCGGAAGGGTGGAAAACATTAAGAGCACTTCAGTGGAAATGATGGGAATGAACGATGCTTAAAAGGCTAAAGAGCTGGCCCGGCAGCTAAGAGCAGGTATTGCTCTTGCAGAAGATCTGAGTTTGGCTCCTAAAACCCCGGAGTGGGTGGCTTACTATCTCCTGTAACTCCAGCTCCCAAGGATCAGACAAACCTTCTTGGGGAACCCACATACCTAACACATACATCCACATATACATATAACAACAAGTTCATCAGCTTATGAGACTCAGTGGAAGAACGAAGCAGTGAACTGTGAGATAGGGAAGCAGAAGTTGTCCAAGCTGGCGAACAGTGGTGAAACAAACAGGACATCCCTTCTTATGGGACAGTGTAACAAAAAGGATACACAGGATAGAAAGCAAGAATAAAGAAGAAGGGTGCTTGAAAAGACAGTAGTTGGAAAGTATCCAAAGCAAACAAAGACACAAAGCAAAGAACTTACTCAGCCATACAACAATCAAGTTGTTGAGAATTAAGACATGACCAACATCTTTAGAATAGATAAGTTGCTGAATTCCAAAAGCAAAACTAAGAAGCATGGTGGCTTCCACAGCAGACAAGGGAACACCATCTTTCAGTCCGAAAAGAAGTAAAAAAAAAAAATCCAAACTTCTAAATCCAGCACAAATAGAGGCAAAAGAAGTCTCCCTTCTGCCTATCCTGGCCCTGGCAACTTAAATCTATGAGACCTCAGTCATAACAGATAAGTAATGGAAGTTACACCGAGTTCTCCAGGAGGCGGATAAAGTATGGAAATTCAGAATATAAATTCATATATACCCCAGAAAAATCATTAGAAATGGCCCAAAATCAGGTTAATTATAAAAGATCTTGAGCCAGGTGGTGGCCTTTAATCCCAGCACTCCAGAGGCAGAGGTAGAGGCAGGTGGCAACCTCTGTGAGTTTGAGGCCAGCTTGGTCTACAGAGTAAGTTCCAGTACAGGCTCCAAAACTACACAGAGAAACCCTGTCTGGAAAAAACAACTTAAACAGATAGATAGATAGATAGATAGATAGATAGATAGATAGATAGATAGATAGATAGATAGATGGATGGATGGATGGATGGATGGATGGATGGATGGATGGATGGATGGATGGACAGACAGATAGATAGACAGATAGATAGAGATCTAAAGGGTCATTCTAAAGAATAATTATCTCAAACAGGAAGAAGAATGGGGCTCTTGCCCTTCAAAGGCACAATAGATGTATCAGAGCGGTGCGAATACTTTATTTTGCATGGGAGTGGGACATCATGTGTATTCACGCATGTGCAAGTTTCGAGGGATGGAACTTGCTGCTATGGGAGCATGTACATTTGTATGTGGAGGCCAGAGGCGATGGCAGATGTCTTCTTCCATCACTCCTTGCTGTATTTTTTGAGACAGGGTCTCTCACTGAAACAGAGCTTACCAGATCAGCAAGGTTAGCTGGTCAGTGAGGTCTTGGGATTCTCCCATGCCTCGGGTGGAAGCTGAAGAGTCAAGCCTGGGTCCTTTTGCTTGTGTGGCAAGTACTTTTTGGATTGTGCCACCTCCCTAGAAATATAATCTTAACCAGTTTATGACATATTAGGTCCAAAGAGACCCAATATTATTACAGGGTAGGCTGTGATGAAATTAGATCGTCTATACTGATATTAGATAAAGTGACATGGTTTTCAGTCTTTCTCATATTGTTCCATGAGAAAATAGCAATTGGTGGGGAATATATGAACGGAAGCCTTCCCAAACCAAATGCACTCGTGGTCAAATAGAACTTGGCAAACCCCTCAGACCCATTGACAGCCACTTCCTCCTGAGCAGCACTTCCCAAGTGTACTTCTGCAAGGGACGATCTCACAACTCACCCAGGTTTCCACGTTCCAGGGACCGTGGTCTGCAGACTGATGCCTGGACACGCTGTGGACAACTTGAAGCTGGTGAAGCAACTGGCACAGCTATCCTATAAGATGAGCTCACTTTCCCCTTCACTCTAGTTACTTATTGGTCAAAATGAAGAAATAAAACTTTGAGTATGGGTTTTATGAACAGAAGTATGGCTTTTTCAGAGGCAGGACCTAGGACACTGCTGTTGTGGGGGGCATAGTGAGTAGCAGCTGTATCACCTAGAACCTTGTTTGATGTCGAAGGCTCCCAAATCTTCGCTCCACCGTAGGAGGCTTTGGCAGAGTGGAACACAACTTAAGTTTTGTTCAGAGGTGATTTTGATTTCTCGAAATCTGCACCTCGATCTCAGCTATGAATTTATCTGGGTTTGCATTGGTTTCCATGATTGATGAAAAACTTTAAGCTAAGCTTTGGCTGTTAACACACTCTATTCAGACCTGATGCATATATTTTATTGGATGTAGATCAGCATTGGGTATCTAGTGATGCATTTAATATTCATAGATGTCATGTTAAAGATTTTCCTTAGCTGTCATTCTCAACACCCTAGTGGCTACAGTAACAGAGAAGTCATCTGTGTTGCCCAAGAATTCTACTTCCAAGGGAGATTCTTGGGCCTTAACTTCCCAGTACCTGCTTTAAAACCAAAGCAAAAATCAAGCCTGCTAGTAGTGGCAAAAAATCTGATTACTGTAGCAAGTTTTTGTTTCTCTCTAACCAAAATTCTGAGATAATCTTATGAAGCCAGAGGCAGGTTGGGTACCACTTTTTTGCCTGTCTAAATGTAATAAATAGCTCTTTAACAAAGAACGAGTTCATACACAGAGGGGAAATGGATAGTAACTTACAGGAGACATTTACTTCTCAGCTTTCACTGTTCAACAAAGAGAGCCCAGGTAACCATCCCCCATGCCCCTGGTGAAAACAATGAACAAAACATGTCATTTGCTCTCAGAGAAAAGCACAAACCCAGCAGAAAATAGCCAGCTATCTAAATGAAATCAGGAAGACAGGATGTCGCTTCCTCCCCTGTGACTAAACACAGTTGGAGCCGGAACACCTGTAACCAAAGTCCCTGGAGCTGCTGGGCCAGCTTTCTGAGCTGTCTGTTAAAGAGACAGTGGTAGTCTCTCCTGCACAAGACAGTGGGCTGTGTGCCTAGCAGTTATCCAGGGAAGGGCTTAGTGAAGAAGTCTTTTCTAGCCAATAATCCAATCCACATGTAAAAGGGTTTCCAAAGTGTTAAGGAAATTTTCATCCCTTGAGAAGGGAGCTAGTATCTCAGGGAATGAATGGCCTACTTCCCTCAAAAGCCAGTTTCTCATAGTCAAATTAGGGCAATGATACAGATAATTCAGGCCACGAAAATCCACAATGGCCTGAATTATTTGAGTTAAGAAGAAACATCCTTTGGAGGGTCTGGTCCCTGTATGCTTCAGTGGGGCTGAGGTACCTGGCACTCCCTAACTTGGGACTCAGTACAAACTCAGACAAACCAAGCAATGAATACCAGGCTTTGTTGACTTCCCATGGGAGGCCTTACCCTTTCTGAGGAGTGCATGGGGGGGGGGGGATTTGGCAGGAGGCAGATGGGGGAGTGAGAGGAAGGGAGGGGGAATTGTGGTTGGCATGTAAAATAAATTTTAAAATTTAAGAAAAAAAAATAATATGACCTACTTACATCCTTTCTGCTTGGATTCCTTACCCATTGCTTTAGGTTCTGACTAGCTCTGTTCTTCCTAAGCTGCCTTAGCAGTCACCTGAGGAAGCCAGGTCAGGAGCAGTGGGGGTTTTTTCCTGTTACTTGTAGATTCAGAAATCTGAGGCCCTGGTGCCCCAGGCTTACCTGTCTGTGTATAATTAAGGCTCTTCTTTTAAATCAAGGGTTTTATTTATAAACTTCTACCCAAACACTTTAGAACAGTTTTTGGTTTGTTGAGTTGTAAAAAACAATCAAACAGCTACACGACTGGTTTAGCATTCCTGATGCTAACAGCTTGCATTATGCCAAATTTTCTACAATTAATGAATCAATATTGACACGATGTTATGAACTGCAAGTCATAACTTTTCATGTTTACTTAGTGGTGTGTGTGTATGTGGGGGGGGGTATATGTGCACACATGTGTGTGTGTATGTGTGTGTGGGGGGTATATGTGCACACATGTGTGTCTGTATGTATAGAGGCCAGAGATTGATGTCCGGTGTCTTCCTCAGTCACTTCCTGTCTTGTCCTTTGAAGCAGACTCTTCCACTGAACCTGGTCTCACCAAATGACTTGATGACTCGGCCAGTGGGCTCCAGGAATCCTGTGTCTCAGCCTCCCCCTCCTCTACAAACTCACACAACTGCAACCGTGCTCGGCATTTTCAGGGCAATTCTGGAGGTCCAAACTATCGGCTAGGATAGCTTCTTCAGACTCTCTTTATTCTTAAAAGTTTCACAGTTTCGTTATACCCCAGTCAATGGACAGCAAGCCTCGTTTAGTGTCTCTCTTGATTGGCCTGGAGTTACAGATGTGGGGTGGGTGCCATGGAGTCAATGCCATGCTCATAGTCCTCAGAGTCACAATACTGGCATGGGTTACCGCCGGAGGCAAGGTTGCCTAGATCCTTCCAATGCAAAGACACCGGTAGAAATCCTTAAGGCCGTATTGAAGGATCTAGATTCAGATTTCTAGCCATCAATGTAATCTATGTAAAGTTTAATCAGTGTGGATCACATGGCGGCCACTGCTGCTCAGTAAAGTTCTAGCATTTCGACACTGCAGACCACACTTCTCCAGCACTTGGGACCTCCAAATGCTAGGTATTTTCTCTTAGGCGCCAAACCTCTCTGCCGATGCAAATAATCCCGATCAGACTGAATCAAACCGAATTAAAGATGCCCATGTTTAATGCATACTCCTGAGTGACCCCAGGAAAATATGGAGAGGAAAAGAGAGAGAAGGGGAAACCACACAAAACCCGGAGACCACGTGTTCATTCTCTGAGGGGCAGTTTAAATAGCCTGCGGGAGTGGTCTTGACCCTTCCTGGGGAGGGGTCACCATTTGGTGGGCTTTCTCAGAGGTGGAGTTTTGACTAAGGCAACTTCCCAGGGGAGGGGGCTTATGCCAGGAGTTGGGGTGAAGCCCCCAGGCAAACAACCCAGACTTTTTGTATAAAGGGGTGTTAGGGAGCTGAGGTGATGCTTTCAAACACTTTTTACTTTCATTTTTAATTATTCCCAATACTAATATCTTTCCCTTTGGGAAATTTTGTAGGGGTTTTGGTATAGATTAAAAATGTGTACAATGATAGCCTTTTTGAATAAAATAATTCACTGGAAAAAAATCCCCACCACCATGGGACCAGGAATCCCACTGTACCCTTCTAATTATGCCAAGAACAGGAGAGTTAGATTTACCTGATCACAAGGATGAAATGCCCACAATTCAGATTTAGAGCCTGAGACCATTAACAGCAAGAGTTCAGTTAATAAACGTAGACTCTGGCTCAAGTCTCTCAGAAGTTGAGAAGTAAGAATTTACACACAATTATGAGCAATTGTTATGAAGGTTACCAACATAGAGATACCTCTCACCTAACATATTTTATGTTAATGTAGCAGTTGGCCCCCATTCCTCCCCTGGACATTTCCTGGGACTCTAAGACACAGCTGTTCACTTGGTTCACAGTGGAGGTCTCCTTCTGTGAGATCCAAAGTGGCATTTTAAGTTTTCATTACTGTGCCTAAGATATCCAAGAAACAAAAATGCCTCTGCTCTGTAGCCCCTTGCCCAAGGACAGAGAGTTTCTGAAGTGCTGGAGGCTGTTGTTTACGGGAGATAACAAGTCATGTGCTTTCACTCCCCTAAATAAGCTTGTCTGACCCATCTGCACCTGATGTTCTTGTTCACACGTGGGCGGGAGTTATGTCAGGAGGAAATACGTCAGGATGTATACTTGCCCCTGATTAGACCTGGTGGGAAATGCAATGAATTATGGATTTTCCTTCTTAAACCCTTGCCATGCTTGGTTCTGGGCCATTTCCTGGGTACCTGGGTATGGACCTTCTCAGAGCTCATCCACCTGGCCAGCATTTAATTAAAGCTCGCTTCAAATTTGGCTTTAAACACTGGTAGTGGTCTTTTTCTTGGTCGGTGGAATTCCTTCCTGAGTCCTTATAATTTACTGATTTATATTAATTACAGTCCTGCCAGGCGCCTCTCAGAACCACCCTGTCCTCTCTCATTTAGGTTTCTCAGAAATTCTTTGAAGATAAAAGCCAGATGTTCTACCTAAACCTAGTGGCATGAGAAAAGTGAAGAGCTGTTCTCTCAGAGGAGTCCGAGCCTGCGCGTTCCAGCCAGTCTTTCTTTTTCCTGAGCACCTCTCTTTCTCGGAGCCTTAGTGCTCGAAATGTATATTTTAAGATGCCTTTTGATAAAACCCAGCTCCACTTCTTTTCTGCGGCGAAGCCACTGAAGCCTGGGTTTTCTGAGTGTCTTTCTCAGACTGCTGCAGCTGGTACTGTGGACACATCTGTGCCCCAAGCAGGTCACAGATCCTAAGCAACAGGGAGACCACAGGAAGTATCTCTGTGGGGTGATTTTCAAATACGCTAAACACAATTTTATCTTACAAGCTCTGTGCTGTTCTCCCGTGTCTGGAATGTTCTTTAACAACCTGTTGGTGTGGTTAAACATCTTCCTCTAGGGCTTCTTTCAAGGACCCTTCCACAGGAAGATCTTTCTAAACCATCACTGCTGTTGTCTCGTTCGGGTCACTTTTCCCTGGGACGCTCGGACTCCCTGTCTGTCCATGGTACCCCTCATCTCCGCAGTGAAACCTCCAGAACCACAGACCTTCCCCATCTTCTCTCTTCTTTACATCCATTCCCTGGTGGATTTTTACCAGAGAAATGGGGTTCCTAGATATAAGCACAGTGGGGAAGTGAAAGTCTTTCCAGTCAAAGAGCATGTGAGATCCTGGTTCAGTATGGCTAGGTCCCTTCCTCTGAATGGGACCTATGGGTCCCGGCATGGGTCCTGCAGCCCACCTGTCTCCCTCAAGGCCCTAAGAGGGAAACATTAGGGACAGACAAAGCTTAGAAGTGAAGCCAGCAGTGAGCTCGCTCGCTAATGTTGAACCTCAGTCCATCCTTCCTGGAGAGACATCATCTCATAACCCCGACTGCTCCACAGAGGTTAGACCAAAGAGCCTTCTCAATTTTTTTCTTCCACAAAAGTCTTTATTCATCACTGATTACATTTTCTGGGACAGAAAGCTCCCAGTTTTTACCATTGAGAAAGACACTGCGGCTTCCACAAAATTAGGGACTTTCCCAAATTAAATCAAAGGAGACTCGGAAAGGAAAGAGAACGGAGAACAATGGCTTTCAGTTTGTCTATTGAATTCAGTGCACTTGTGGGGTTTTCACAGGTAGGGCCAGAAATATGCACAATGGGTGATAAGGGTTATAGACATAGATAATTACACATTTGGTTTAATAACGTTGTAAAACATGGGCCATAAAATTATATTTCTTTCTCTTCTCATTCCTATGCATCTTTCTCCTTAGCCTTGATCAGGGAAGATATCATTGTTTGATGATCATAAGCTAGCAGGAATAAAATGTGAATAAAGATTGGGATATACTTTTCATTTTACCTTTTGGTGCTAATTTTTTTTAAAAATGAGATTCTTCATTTCAGATTTGGCTGAGGTTCCAAAAGGCTGAAAACAAAGGAATACAGAATAATTCCAAATTATTGGAAATGGCAAAAACAAAACAAAACAGTTTGTCATTCTGTCCCTCACTCATTCAGTGTGATAGGAGCGCTCAAGCTGAAGAGGCTTGAACAGTGCAGGAAGGTGCCAGGATGACGTCACGGCAACCAGAGGGCCTTCTGGGAGAGCTTGGGCAAGCTAGGTATAAATTCTATTGTAAGGCAGCAAGTGGGCAGGTGGTCAGTGCGGTGACTTGTGTCCACAGAATGGAGAGCTAAGTTTTGGGGGAAGTGCCTTCTCCTACAGCCAGGGAAAAGTGGACCCAGGGTCCCCTTGGATCTGCCCCTGAAGGTAAAGGTTGCCCTAAACAGCCTGGAGATTTCAGTAATATTAAAGCAATGTTGATCTGTAGAGTGTGGAGGTGATGTCTTCTAGAGAAGCAGACGAACCCCTGACTGGAGGCCTGGAGGGAGGGGCAGACAAGAAGTCCCAACACCTCTGGAAAGCTTTCAACCGCTGCCCTGCAGGAGAGCCACAGTCTTTCACATCTAATGCCCTCACTTAAGAGAACCACTGGGGGACTCTTCCTGTTCACGCCCCCTCCTTAATTCTTGGAAAGACACAGCCATTATGGCAGAGCTGACAGGAAAGCCACCTGGTCTCTTTTCTCCATGTCACTGTCTTACGGAGTAGCCCTGATTTGTGGGGCAGCTTTGAACGTTTGATGAGACCGGATAGAATTTAGAGGGCTCTGGACATTTGACCTGTGCACTGTAACTGTGTATGGCTACAGTTACAAGAGGATGTGTTGTTTCCCAAGACAAGCTGAGCAGCCACTCTAACGTTTATCCATAGAGAATGAGGAACAGGTCCCATGAGACAGATGAGGGGTGGGGAGTGGGGATTAGAATTAAAGCGTTTCTGCCTGAACCGGGGGTTTAGTCTAAGGTATATTGGTTAGGTTTATTTGTAATACATTGTAATCCATCACTAGATATATGCTGGAATTTCTAAGCGTTTTACACTAGGGAGTTAGGTTCGGGAAAACTAAAAAAGTCTTAAAGTTGTATGCTGTGCCAAGGCACAGGCCATAATTATACAAATGAATGGCTTGGAAGGATGTAGGGATAAACAGACACTTAATTAGTGAATCTGCTAATTGTCCTTCCTCGTAAGGACTCGCTTTCAGTGTTTAGCATGAAAGCTGTAAGGTAGGAGAAGGGCAGAAATGCTGTCTCCAGGGCCTGATAGTCATTACAAACAGGACTTGCCAGCAGCTGTCGCTTACCCTGGGCCTGCACAAGACTGGACTTGTTGATAGCCAGTCACAGCTCTGTATGGGAGAGAGGTTCACGAAGCCTTACCCATTTTTGTCAGACTATTTTATGGCAGGCGGATTCTGGGGAAGGGGTCGGTGCCTTCAATTGTGGCCAATAGGGTTGTTACCACATTTCAAGGGGATGCGGTTTTTTTGTTTGGTTGTTTTTAATATATATTAAGAGAAAGTAGTCTCTGCTTGATTACTTTGAAGAGAGAATTCCTGAAATTAGCACACTTAAATTTCCTCTCAAAGATTAGTTTTGGAATATTCCCAGCTGTTTTCAATCACTTTTCAAGAAATACAGAATACCCACTGCATTCCTTGCATTGGTTGCCAAAGCAGGAAAATATTCCCCACGTGCCTCCTGCATTTCCCCAGGTCTTCTGAGCCACTGATGCCTTTGTTTGCAAGAATATTCGTATAGCAAACAGGCAAAAGGCAGGTTTGCTTCCCGATGGTGAATCGATAATGTCTCCCTCTGTGGCAAAGTTTGGTCAGGTCTGCTAGCAGCCCTTTACAGGATGGGAGGTTTCCTAAGCTTATTGTTCCCTAGCTGTGATGCAAAACCACCCTGAGTATCGCGTCCACCTGAGCTACATGGCACTTCCTCCACTCAGCTTAGATTATAAGCAAGTTCATGCTGCCAGCTCTGTAAATCTCCTCCTCTGGCCCAGAAATCTCCTGTCTTCTGCCAGCCTGCAGGTTAATGTGTTAGCTGGTAAGCAGGGAAAAAAATCTCAGACTTCACAACACTTGGCATTCTTTTTCATCGTCCCTTAGGGAAGTCAAAACAAACACAAATATAAAAAGATGTGGCATCCGAAACAATAAAAATATGCTTAAGGTATACAGGAGCGTTGTGTGATAACTGAGGAGGGACACTCAAGAAAGAGCGATAGATACAGAGAAGAATCTTCTAGTCTTGGAAGGAGTCAGGCAAGCATGTGCAGTCATGACAGCCGAGAAACGTAGTAGTGTGGGGAAATGGGTGAGTCACGGGTGGCAGGCTCTCAGACTGACCCCAAGCAAGGCTGAAACAGCAGGTAGAGTCCAAATCCAAACCCTTCTCTCCCAACAGTAGCCTGGGATCTCAGCTGTAGCCCAGCCACCTCCAGAAAGAACGCACAAGGCAATCCACCACCTTAGAATGGCATGGTGAGGCTTTGTTGAAAAAGCTTTATTAACATCTGTTCTGTTGATTTGTGGGGAGTCGCCAACAAATGCCTACTCGCCCAAGATGGCACCAATGACAGACGAAAGTATGATTCCACTCAAGTCTAACCTAGCTGACCAATGAGTTCATTGAATTTACCCAGAGTGTGAGTTACGAAAGCGTGGATGATCCCAAGTCATCCACATTACCAAGTCTCCTCCCAGCATAGCTGCATGATGGGACCTCATCCCCTTTTGTCAGCCTCCTATACTCTACTTTATCTTACCCCCTTCACACACTTCTAGGTCAGGAGAACACACACATGCAACATGAGCAGAATTACATACAGCTGGGAAGCAGTTGTGAAAAGGAGTGGACACACTATTCAGTGAGACTAATGAGCCTCCCTATGCCCTTCTTCTATGAGGGAGCCTTAGCAGGCTCCGTCTTGAGGGTCACTCACAGGCAGCCACAGCTGCTTGGTGAAGATGATGATGGCTCCCCCTCCTTCTGCTCCTGATTTGAACCTGGAAACAACCTAGATGCCCTTCAATAGAAGAATGGATGAAGAAAGTATGGAATATATACATATTAGAGTACTACTC